>NC_057806.1:383586924-383896298 GCF_018294505.1 Triticum aestivum | reverse complement strand
CAGCAGCAGCGCCCGCTCCGCCGCCCGCTTCACCGCCGCCCTGCGTCCCCCGCCTGCCGCCGCGCCGCGCCCCACCTCCACAGCCCGCGCCCGCGCCGCCTCACGCCGCCCACACGCCGGAGCCGCCGCAACCCGCCAGATTTCTTGTTGCCGGTTTTTTGGTTTTAGGTATAAAACCGCCTGATTTTTATTTACCCTAGATTGGTTTTTTTATTTTATTTAGATCGGTTCGGTTTTTCTCGGTTAGTTTATTTTACGAACGTTCGTTCGTTATTCATTTTAACGAACGAATTCGTTCGTTTGCCTCTGTTAGCGGGCGTTCGTCCGATAGATTTTTCTTTTTCCGTTTTAATTTCACCAGGGACCTATCCGTGATTATTTTTATCGCAGATTAGCCCTTGATCTTCAAACCGTCGCAACTTTTTAACCGTTTGTCCAAATCCAGTGAAACCAACGCCAAAATCTTCATCTCGAAGCCCTCTTTCCAGTTAAACAATTTAAACATGATTTTGACAATTTAAAATTTGGTTTCAAGCAGATTTGAATTCCAAGTTCTTTTGATCGTAGTTTTAGTTCCGTAGCTCTGATTCGATCGATTCTTTTTGCAAATCGAAGCTCTTAAGTTGGAATTTCCGATTTGGATCTTCTTATTTGAGTTTTACCCTTAAATCTATGCTTGAGTGCTTATGTATGCTATTGTTTGTTTGCGATAGAATTCCCGGAGTGCGAAGCATGCTACTATGAGTCTCTAAGTTTTGCGGATCGTCAGCAAGGCAAATAACACTTTGATCATACCCCTTTATTACCCAGTTTTTATGCATTAGTTTCAATCCTCAAACACTACATGATTAGGATGTGGTTAACATGTGGGTATTTGGGAAGTAGATGATGAGGTAGAAGCTATTGCCCTTTTTATTATCAAACCCTTGGGAGTTACTTCTACGTTATGCTTATGTTGTTATGCTATGCTCGTAGACGTGGATAGGGTTTGAGTATATCCATGACACATGTGAGATTTTAATTAATGGTTAACTTAAGGTGGCTAATTAAATACACATCTGGGTGGATTGGTTACGGGCACCTGGGGATATACCAGTGTTGTCCTTTGGCTCGCCACCCAGGCTCAAAGGGATCATAAGATTATTCATGCTAGAAACTTCCGTGTGCAGCCACAAGCTATTATGGGCTCTAGCATTGTTGAGTATGTTGCATGACCTCTTTCAGTGGTAGAGTAGCAGATGTAGGGGATGTAGGTTGGTACTGTCTACCCCGAGCGAAGAGTTAATGCTTCTGAAAGATTGTGTCTCGGTCATCCGTTTCTCAAACACCATGTAGTGTGAGAAATCCAACGGAGGCAATTGAGTCTTGTGGGGAAAAGTGCGCAAACCTCTACAGAGTGTACAAACTAATCATGGTTAGCTGTGTCCCCGGTTATGGACATCTTGAGTATCTAGTTCTTGGATTATCATGTTGATCTCATCACTCTAAATTAGTTTGTTGGGTTATTAATTACTTTTTAATTGGGATTGAGATGGGGGCACCATTCTCAATGTTTATCAACTACCATTATAGTTAAATAAAAATATATTCCATTGTTGTAGGGAAAAATTGGCTTTTTGCAAAAACATTATAACCATAGAGCCTCCACCAGCCATATATGCATGTAGTGATAGCCTTTACTTGTTCATTGCTTTACTGTGTTATTTTGCCAGCATATTCCATGTGCTGACCCATTTCGGGCTGCAACATATCATGTTGCAGACTTTTCAGACAAAGAGTAAGGTGCGCTAGGTCGTTGTCGTGCACTCAGATATGCCGTTGGAATTGAT
The DNA here is from genome assembly GCF_018294505.1 of Triticum aestivum. NCBI lineage: Eukaryota > Viridiplantae > Streptophyta > Magnoliopsida > Poales > Poaceae > Triticum > Triticum aestivum. The sequence goes on along the minus strand of NC_057806.1, from coordinate 383,894,469 downwards.
GGACTCACTTTATCTTCCAAGACTTCCGCTGTTATCTTAATGAGATGGCCTTAAGCCATATTATTGTATTAAGTTCTCTCTTGAGACTATCAATGTAATAAGTGTGTGATTGCTACACTGTCATTAATCCTTCGAAGTACTCTGTGTGTCAGCATTACCGATCCAGGGATGACACTTATGCACAAAGATTTGACCGTTTGAGGTCGGATCGCTGCAAAGGAGGTCTTGAATCCACGAGGGGATCTTCCCGTGAGGGGTCTTGAATCCAAGGTGGATCTTCTCCGTAGAGGTCGCTGTCTCTATCGTGGAGTAGATCTGTATGGATGAGCAATGCTCTATCTCTAAATGAGCTAATCCTTTGCTAACTCTAGACAGGAGGTGGAGGTGGTTTATTTATAGTCTAAGCCACGAAGGGGTAAGTGGGAGAGGGATACAAGGCCAAGGCCCACGACTGTGCATAGGCAGGTACCGGATGACCGGTGGGGGTCGGACGTCCAGTGGCTCAGGACGGTCCAGACGTCCAGCGCGTCGGATGTCCATTGATTCTTATCGGGTGTAGTGGCACCGGTCGTTCGGTCAGCGCCGGTCGTCCGGGCGCTGGGACTCGTCGGACGTCTGGCCGTTGTAGCACTCGTCGCCTGGAGTTCTTCTAGCCGTCTCGGCTGCGTCAGGTATCGGATGTCCGGTGGCGTCCGGACGTCCGGTGGTTGTAGCTTGTAGCGACTCTGCTTCTTCCGTCTTCTCTTCCATGCTTCCCTCGCGGATGGTGTAGGTGTTCTTTGGTGCTTGCACTCCTCCTCGTCACCCGTGAGGTTCCGGTAATACCTATGCATGCACACAAGAGGGGCGTCAAGTAGTATACCATCCTCGAAGGGGTCAAGTGAGCACATGTAAAGGGGACGATTCACCTTTGTGTATGTGAAGTAGATGTCGCATGTGTCACTTGCCAAACAGACTCTTGACATGGTGATGTCCATAGGATGCGCTGCATCATCTCCCCTCCCTTGGGAAAGATCCGACCTCGGATCGAAAACCAAATCACCATGGGAAAGAGATGGCTTCACCGTGTAGAAGTGGACGTTCGCCAAGTAGTCGTCATGTTCAAGCTTGAAGTGGGCACTCTCCAATGTGGCACCGTCTAGTGATTCCTTCAAAATGAGCAAGGACAACAAATACTTGGAAAAATAAATGTGGTTAGCGTTAGTGCAAAACCAAGCATTCAAGAGGTGATTCACCAAACAAGTGTCGTCATCATGCAAAGCGTATGGTTTGACAAAGGATAGTGACATGGCATGTAAGCACATAAATTGAGCACAAGCAAATATATCATGGGGGCAAGCATGTAAATGTGAGGTAGTGATGCAAATATGTGTGACAAGAGAATAAGCATCTACCTCAAGGTTATAGCAAGCATGGGCAAAGTTCTCAATGAAAGGTCGATGGTAGGCATAAGAAGCATTCACAACACCAAATAAAATGAAGTGTCTAAAAACATGTGCCAAGTGCAAGACAATCCAAGCATAACATGCATAGGGTGTAGTGAAGATAGTATGGCACTCAACACAATAGAAAGAGCAAGTGTTCATCATGTGTGAGGCAATCAAGGAAAGCATGTAGCAATCAATGGGACATGGCATATGCGAAGAAATGATATTGTTGCAACCAAACATGTGATAGGACCATGTAATCCAAGAATTAGATGCAACACACAAGTCATATATATCATGATGCATGGAATGGTGAAAGTGACAAGTCGAAGCAAGATCTCTAGCATGTGTGCAATCAAGTGGTCCAAGATGAACAATAAGTCTCATGGTGCAAGCAACACAAGTAGTATGATCCTCAATATCCATGCTCAAGAAAGATGTCACCTTGAAGGCGTGTCCTTGTCCATTCTTCACAATGCCAAAGCACAAGCAAGTGCGATGTAGAATCGTCATGGTAGAAGGTGGTTCGCTCTCAAAAGCTCGAACGGTCAACTCACGTGAAGTGGAAGTCGAGACGAAGTCCAAGTATCCTACACATGCACACAACAAAACAAAGAACGTATGCGCATGGTAGATAAACACATCATCCATCATGATGGTTCTTCGCTCTTGAACATAACCATTAGTAGCACAAGTGCATGAATAATATGATGCAATAATGGCTATATTCATGGCACTAGGTATATGGTGCAAAGAGGCAAGACAAGCATGCTTCACAAGAAAAATGTCAAAATCTCCAATCATATGTGAGAATGCTATGGGGGCAATCTCATTAGCAATGCTAAATGTATCATTGCACTCAATACATGGCAAATCATCTAGCATGAGAGAGGCAACATATGGAGATATATGATAAGAAGCAATAACAATCATGTGCAAAGCATGGTAGTGGTTGTCATCAACCGCAAGAAATGAGCAAGTATGAATCATCGGTGATGCAACACAAGCAAGCATATCAATCATGTCGTGCAAACTAGTGTAGCGAAGATGCAACATACTAGGGGAAATCATGGCAATCATGTCACGTGAGCAAATAATAGGCATAGACAATGCACATGACATATCACAAGCACGAACGCAAAGCAAGATCATAGTATCATTGTAGGCATGGGGCACAAAGCAAACATGGCAATAACAAGTGATATCTCCACCAAGCTTGAAAATACACATACAAGTACTAGAATCAATATATCATCACATGTAATGCAAAGCATGGGTCATAAATGCATGTCAAAGGCATAGGAATGAGCATATCATGCAAAGTGAACATGGCAAGATAGGCATATAATGTGTAATGGATAATAATCCATAGCCAAGTGAGGGCCATGTAGAAGAAATGCGCGAAGTATTTGTGCGAAGAGAGCGGTGGGAAAGACAATCCATGAGATCCCAAATAATCATTGCTCTCTAGAGCTCGTTTTGTCACCTAATGGGATTGTGAGGTTGACAAGTATTCATGGGTACCTAGACAACAAATACACAAACGAAAGAAACTATGTGTGTGATAAATGCACACATGAGAGTTAGCACAAGATAAGCATCGCTCAAACAAATTTGATGCATGGTATAAGAACATGTCATCCATCTTGAAAGAATAGTTATTGTGTATAACACGATGGGGATGCAAATTGAGCATACAAGTATAAGGCACAACAATAGCACTTTTATTCATGGGGAGCATATTGTGCACACAAGTATTGGGATCATGCAATGAATGAGATGAATCAAAATCTCCTAAAATGTATGAGGAAACTATGGGGGTCTCCTCATGAGCAATGTTGGAAACATCATATGGAGAAAATGGACAACATCCAAAGCAATGCATATCTGAAGCTAGGTGGTCATGGCATGGTATATGAGATAGATGATGCAAAGGGAGAATATCAATATCATCACAAGAAAAACAAATGCCAATAACCATGGGCTTGTCATCTATGCCATATGTGCAAATTGGGTTCATTTTAATGGAATATGCATAGTCACTACGATGAGATTGCAAATATGACATATGATGGATCTCATGCATAGCATATGACAAGTCAAGCAGATAGTCAAACATGATGTGACATAAAGAATGATCACAAGAAATCCTATGTAACATGGCATTAGAACTAATAGACTCCACATGGCAATCATCATACTCATCATAAATGGCTAAATCATCGCATGGGGAAGTCACACTAGCATGAAGCATGGTAATATGTTGATCAACATCATCCAAGCAATCAATGTCAAGAATGTCCACTAGTGGGACTAGAGCATCACCGTCACGTATGTTACCGTTTTCATTCCACTCAAGTGGTGTAGGTGAGGTGGGAAAGACCAAATGGTGGTCATCTTCATCTTGATGGAACCATGTGGGGGTGCATCATATTCCACCATGGCCATCGTCTTGTCGAAAGGGAGGACGAAGTCATCGCGAATCGGCGCGTCATCATAGATGGAACCTAGCACCAAATGAGAAAACACAATAGAGGTAGAGGTCAAGTTGTTAGTGTTGAAAGTGGCCTCACATGACCTATCAACTATCTTACTCTCTCTATGTGGTGGTTCAATCACTCCCTCAAGGTAGGTGCACTCAATATCATATATGGTGGAGTCACTCATCTCACTCAAGTGGTGGGGGTTGTGGCTCTCCTCACATGGGAATTTTGGCAACACATCATATATCGGGCTAGTGGTGAAGTCACTCTCACTCTCAATATGGTGGATAAAGTCACTCAAGTCATCATATGTCGCCGTGGTCAAAGGGAAAATCCCATGCTCAACCGCCTCGTTGTTGTCGCCGTGGATGAAGGCCGAAGATGGCACATCATCACTCTCGCCTCCTAAGATGGAATTCATCCTTGCTCTTCACCATGTCGCTCGCCTCCAAAGCATGTTCCTTGATTGGATCCATAGTCGAGTCGTCTCCACACCGTCTTGAAAAAGAGTCGTAGTAGACTCGGCACCATCAATGCCAGAAAGAGAGATGGCGGTGAAGTCGAACTTGGGAGCATCATCTTGGAGCTCGTTGGGCTTGGACATCTTGGTGGTACTATCCTCATGCTAGTTGTCGTAGAGCTTGGTCTTCGAGAAGTGTGCTTGGGGTGGAGAAGCCTTGGACTTCATGAGTTCTTGTTCCGCCTTGAGAGCACCAATGTAGTAGTCATCGAGGGACTTGTAGTTCTCGAGGAAGAGAGTCTTGGAGATGTAGTTGTGAAATCCCATCATGAAGTGGAACTTCATCGAAATGGGGTCGTCCACGCCGGCTCATCGCAAGGCTTTCTTTATCTCCTTGAAGTACTTGTTGATGGACTTGGATCCTTGGGTGGTGTTCTCCAATTGGTGTAGAAGTTGTTCCGTGTAGGTTGGAGGCACGAACTCTCGCCGCATAGCTCTCTTCGTCTTTGAACAACTCATGTCGTAGGTCTCTGAAGGTGTGTCGACGCGTAGTCGTGGAAGTTCCTTGTGGCGCACTTCACTTGATCTTTGGGAGGAACTTGATGTAGCTTGAGGTAGTCGTCCATCAAACGCTCCCACTCGAGATACTCCTCAGGTTCTAGAGTCCCATCGAAAGGAATCTCATGGTCGGTGTCGAGGTCGTAGTAGCTCATGGAAGTCGCGGACTTGATCTTGGGGAGCTTCTCTCGAGAGTAGTCTTGAGGTGCTTGTTGGTGAAGATGTCGTATATCCGAAGGCGAAGATGCCCTGAAGTCACTTGGCGAAGATGCCAAGGGAGATCGTGAAGTCGTTGAGCGGTTGTTGGTGTCGAGCTCTTGACCTTCACATTCATGGTGGTCATGGTGTCGATGCCGATGAGACCTTACCGGAGATGGTACCTTGGAAGCATGTGTACTTGAGCATCTTCTCGAAGACGAGGAAGATCGCTTGTAGGACTTGATGAGGGCTTTGATCTCCTCCATTTGAGCTTGCTTCTTGGCGTCGGTGGAGGTTTTTTTGGCATCGAACTCGTCGTTGTTGGTGTAGACCGAAGGTGAAATGCCTTGCCTATCCATCACAAGACTCGAGCAAATGTGAGTGGGAGAAAGAGAAGAACTAGACCAAATGTACCTTAACCAATCTTGAAGATGGATCAATGATCACTCAATGATGTAACAAGGAAATAGCACAATTGGTACCGATCTTGTCAATTTCTCACACCTACACAAATAAGGCTTGTGGTGGAGCTTGGTGAGGATAGTGGCACAAAAATTTAATGCAAAAGGTTAGCAAGAGTCAATAATGTTGAAAGAGATTCACAAATTCGCAAGTGCAACAAATAGACCAATATCAATATGGGTGGCACAGGGAAACTCACACACGAATAGATAAATGGGGTCGTGCAACCAAGGATGAGCACAAAATGTGGAATCCACGAAAAACGCTCGTGTTGCACAACTCAAGAGAGATGCTAGCACGATTGCTCAATAGGCGGATACGACACTTGTGCACAACCTATAAGATGCAAAATGTATGAGCTTTCTATCCCAAGTATGCTATATATGTATGGTTCCTGGTGTTTCTCTCAAGATGATCCAAGATGATTGGATATGACAATCTTATGTGCAATGTGGTATGATGCTATGGCACTTTCTTACAAGCTTCTTTGCTCTTTCTCTTTTGCTTAAAAGCTTTATTACTTTTTTGTATATGGCCACAATGCGAAATGCACAAACCAAGATAGCGATTGGGTATATGCGGGAACAAACTTGAGGCACACGAGATGATATGATACCAATATGATATGGTATGTATGCAATGGATGGTGTAGATCACTAATGTGCACAAGTAACATTGCCGGCAATACTCAAATGGCTAGTCTCGACAGGCAAGTGACGCAAAATGGGCTAGGGGTTATGAATGCAATTACAAGGGAATATACAACGGAGGGATACCACGATACCAAGATGATATGGAGGTTACCGTCGGGGTTTCTCGTTTGTAAGCCACATATGGATGATGGTGATGTGGTCAATGTCTATGATGACCTCGTGGAGATGATGAGTGGCGGTGATCTTGGTGGAGATACCAAGATGATGGAGACTCATCCCTAAATAGCCGAAACACCTTAGGAAACGGAAAAAACCGCGAACTCAAAATCTCAAATGACAAATGTCAAATGGTGGTAGCGGAATGCAATGGTGGTGTTGCAGAAGCTCAATGGGATTGCGGAAATGTAGTGATGGGTTATGCGAGTCAATGTTGACGTGACCGTCCCTAAGTAGCCGAAACACCTTAGGAGACGCAAGCCACAACTCAAACAAGCTAAAACAAAATTGGGTAAAGTTGGGGTGGCGGAAGTGTACGATGGTGGTTGATGAAGAAGCAATGGTCCCTAATTATCCAAAACACCTTAGGAGACTCGAATCACAACTCCAACAACCTCAAATGCTAAGGGGAACAAAATGGGTTAGGTTGCGGATGTCGGTGGTGGTGTAGCAGATGATGTGGTGGAAGCCCTAGGCAAAGATGCCAAAGTTCCAAAATTTGATGCTGTCAAATGATGGAGGTCGTATTTTTGTTGGAAGGGGGATGTCAAGAGCTTCAAAACTAGCTAAAGAACGTCAAAATCGGAGTTCGGATGAATTAGTTATGGCCGAAACAAGAATCAATCGAAGTCAGTTTTTACAGGTATCGGACGTCCGTAAATGGACGGATGTCCGGTCGTTGGACGTCCGCTCGGGTCGGTAATCCGCAGTTTCAGCTCGGATTTGGGGTTCTGGACATCCGGTAAGGGTCGGATGTCCTCTGGTTCAAAGGGCTCCAGACGTCCGTAAAAACGTCGGTTGTCCGGTGGGTCTGGGTCAACACGAGATGCGAGTTTCGGGACGCGATTTTGGGTGGAATTTGGGGATTTTGCGGTCGAAATTGATGAAATTTTGTGGATGGACAGTGGGGAAACTTGGGGAAATGGTAGATCCACTTGAAACCAAGCAAATCCATGGATCAAAATCAACAAAACTTCATCAAACCAACAAATCACAAAAAAATTGGGGCTATTTTTGGTGGGGATTTTCGAAATTGGGGAAGAACACAATAAAATCAAGCTAGAAAACGAAGAGGGGAGGCTCCGAAATCGTGATCAACGTGGCTCATGATACCAAGATGATGTAGGATGGAACCCTAGATGGGCGATCTTTCATGAAACGAGCGCATCCCGTAAAGAACACGAGGGGAAACACGAGGGGAAATACGAGAGAATCACTCAAACCAACAAGAACGATCACACATGTGCTAGATCCTCGAAACACAAAGAGAGATACACGATCCAAAGTCAACAAAGGACGATACAAGAGGTAACCGGTTCTTCTCCGTAAGGAGGTCTTGAATCCACGAGCGGTTCTTCCCTTGAGGGGTCTTGAATCCAAGTTGCATCTTCTCCGTAGAGGCCGCGGTCTCTCTCGTGCAGTAGATCCTATGAATGAGCAAAGCTCTATCTATAAATGAGCTAATCCTTTGCTAACCCTGGAAAGGAGGTGGATGTGGTCTATTTATAGTCTAAGCCACGAAGGGGTAAGTGGGAGAGGGATACAAGGCCAAGGCCCGTGGCTGCGCACAGGCAGGTACCGGACGACCGGTGGGGGTCGGACGTCCGGTGGCTTAGGACGGTCCGGACGTCCGGGGCGCGTCGGATGTCCGTTGATTCTTCTCGGGTGTATTGGCACCGGTTGTCCGGGCGCTAGGACTCGTCGGACGTCCGGTATTCGTCGGACGTCCAGCCGCTGTAGCACTCGTCGCTGGAGTTCTTATGGCCGTCTGGGATGCGTCAGGTACCAGACGTCCGGTGGCGTCCAGACGTCCGGTGGCTGTAGCTTGTAGCAGCTCCGCTTCTTCCATCTTCTCTTCCATGCTTCCCTCGCGGATGGTGTAGGTGTTCTTTGTCGCTTGCACTCCTCCTCGTCATCCGTGAGGTTCCGGTAATACCTATGCATGCACACGAGAGGGGTGTCAAGTAGTATACCATCCTCGAAGGGGTCAAGTGAGCACGTGTAAAGGAGATGATTCACCTTTGTGTATGTGAAGTAGATGTCGCACGTGTCACTTGCCAAACAGACTCTTGATATGGTGATGTCCATAGGATGCTCCGCATCAAGAACTAGGAAATATAGCAGTTGTATATGTTTCCCATGTATTAAGTGCAACCAAATTCGATTTATTCCTCACATGCACAACAATACAAAATTCTTCCCACGACAATTGGACATCGCATTGCAGAATTGAACCAAGCAGTTAACTAAACACCACAACAAATGAACCAAACATTAACTGAGCACCACATTGCATAATATAACATACTCCTAATAAAAGATTAGACAGTTAGCCAAACCAAGCATGCTTAGAGCATCTCCAGCCATTCGCCCCCCCAGGGCGCCAAAAAAGAGCCTCCTGGGGGCGAGCCGGTGCTAGATTGGTGCGTCGGGCGACCTAGCTCCTAGTCATGGCCCACAGGACGCCCCGGGTTCGGCGTTCTTGCGTACGAAAATATGTGCAAACTTGGCGAGTTTTGCACGAACTCGGCGAAACTTCATTGAAATGTGAACATAAAACATGCAATCTACGCCTGAACTACGCCTAGCTGCCACTACCGCCGTCGTGTACATGCCAAGAAGCCTGTAGAAGCGGGTGTAGTCGCCGCCGTCGCCGTCATCATCGTCGTCGTCGCGCGACTGTCTTGGGCCGGTACCGTCCCTGCTGCAGCCCTGCCCAGAGTCGCCGAGGGGTTGTGGCGCGCTGTATGACCCGGACTCATCCTCCTCGTCGCTGTCGAGGATGATGACGCCGCCCTCCTCGCGCCCACGGTGCTGGGCCTAGAGCTCCACGTACGCCCGGTGGTGGCGGTGGACCTGCTCCTGGACGTAGTCCTCCTTCGCCCACTTAAGGGCGGACTCGTCGTCGGGGCCTGCCATCTCGACGTGCTCTGGCTTCACCGGGAGCAGCCCCGGCTTGGGTTTCGGCCGGACCAGGCGGAGGGAGCGCCTCCCCGGAGCCGGAGCAGGTGGAGTGGGCCCTGCACCCTTGTTGATGATGAGGGCGCCTCTGCGGGTGCGGCGCCCGAGCGGTGTCTCCTCCGGCTCAGGCTTGACGGGGCGGAGCACGCCGGTGAGCCGGAGCCCGACGATGAGGACGAGCCCGGCTCCATCCGCCGCGGCGTCCAGGAGCTATCGCGACGGCGAGAGAAGGACGACCGACGTGGGTAGTCGAGGCGCGGCACGTTACCGCACTCGATGTGGTCGCGGACGGCCTTGAGGGTGCGGCCGGGCACGTCTCACCACTCGTGTTGCCCGTCGGCGTTGAGGCGGCCCCGTGGGATGAAGCTATTGGTGGAGGCGATCTGCTCCTCGCGGCGGTGTTGGAAGTACATGCTCCAGAGGGGGTGGCTGTCCGCGGCATAAGGCGGCTCGTCCCGCTGCTCCTCGGTCAGGGATGAGTGGATGCGGGCGATCTCGGCCTGCCGCACCGCCCCTTCGGGCACCGGTGGCACCGGGACACCACTGGCGCTCAGCCACCACGTCCCCGGCACCCGCGTGTCCGGGGGTGCCGGGTACTCGGCCTCGGAGGTGGCGGCGGCCGAAGCCGTTCGCCACCACGCCATTGCCTGGGTACCTTTCGGCCATCTTTCTCGTCGGCGAGAAGAGGGGAGTGTTGCTATATATGTCGGGGAGGGGGAAAGTGACAACTGTGGCGTCCACCGGCGGGGAGGTCGCCTTTTATAGCCATCGCGGGGCGGCGACGGGCTGCATGCCGGGCTACGCGTGGCTGGATGCCCGTCGCGGCGTGTTCACGTGCGTTCACTGCATCGCCCGTGAGGCATCAATGAAGGCTCACCGACGCGGCAGCCTTCGCATTGATTCCTGCAGGAACCAAGGCGATGAGGGCGACGAAGCGGCTTCTCGCTGACTCGGCGGGCCCATCCGCTTTCGCGCCAAAACCGCTCTCCCCAGTGCCCCCAGGCACCCCCAGCGTGCCGGCTTCGGCCTGGGTCCACCGGCGCCAATTTCGGCCCAAACCGGCAAAAATGGGCTCCTGGGGGCGCGACTGGGCCGATTTTTGGGCGCCGACACCGAAAAATCGCCTGGCGAGGGCCTGTTGGGGGCGTGGCTGGAGATGCTCTTAATAACTCGGAAATATAGCAATTGTATTTGTTTCTCATGTATTTAGTACAAAAAAATTTGATTTATTTCTCACATGGTATACAATAACATAATGCACCCACAACAATTGAACACCGCACCGCAGAATAGAACCAAACAGTTAACTAAACACCACAACAAATGAACCAAACGTTAACTGAGCACCACATTACACAATATAACATACTCTTAATAGAAGATGAGATAGTTAACCAAACCAAGCATGCTTAAGAACTTGGAAATATAGCAATTGTATTTGTTTCTCATGTATTTAGTATAGCCAAATTCGATTTATTTCTCACATGGTATAAAATAATAGAATGCACCCACAACAATTGAACATCGCATTGCAAAATTGAACCAAACAGTTAACTAAACACCACAACAAATGAACCAAACATTGACTGAGCACAACAATTGAACATCGCACCACATACGAGAAGATCAGACAGTTAACCAAACCAAGCATGCTTGACAACTTGGAAATATAGCAATTGTATTTGTTTCTCGTGTATTTTATAAAGAAAAATTTGATTTATTTCTCACATGGAAGACAATACAAAAATGCACCCTGAAGAATTGACCATGACATTTGCATAATTTAACCAAACAATTAACTGAACACGACAACTAATTAACCAACAGTTCATAAGTGAGCACCACATTGCACGACGTATAGAACATATACACTAGAGCAACATATTGCATGGTAAAAGTAGATAGCACAATTCACTAGAATTTGTTAAGGAAAGGCAGTAGCTAGCAAACTGAACACGGTTCCTTCTAGTGAGCTAATAAGACAAGCTACTCCTCATTGTCGGAGATATCGATGACGATTGGCTCCTTGGACATGGAAGAGGGCGAGGCCTCCGCATTGTGGGTGTCCTTGTCGTAGTGGTGAGTTGCCTGAGTCGGTCCGGGCACCAACTTGCTGGCTCTTGAGATGAGGTAAGCACGTGCACGCTGAGAAAACACCTCTCATAGTCTTTGTTGAAGGCACTAAGGGTGGGCTCGAGAAAACGCCAGGAACTGTTGTTTAAAGCAGATAACCCACAAGTATAGGGGATCGTTTGTAGCCTTTTTTGATAAATAAGAGTGTCGAACCCAATGAGGAGCTAAAGGCAGAACAAATATTCCCTCAAGTTCTATCGACCACCGATACAACTCTATGCACACTTGACGTTCTCTTCACCGGAAACAAGTATGAAACTAGTTTGTAGGTGTGATGCTAGAAATACTTTGCAAGAATAAAACTAGAAGTACTTTATAAGATAATAAAAGTTAGGTGTTTAGTAAAAGGGTTTGTGTCAACAAGAAAGTTATTTGTCCCTAGGCAATCGATAATAAGTACCGGTAATCATTCTTGTAATTTTATATGTGGGAGAGGCATGAGCTAACATACTTTATCTACTTGGATCATATGCACTTATGATTGGAACTCTAGCAAGCATCCGCAACTACTAAAGATTATTAAGGTCATGAAAGCCAACCATAGCATTAAGTATCAAGTCCTCTTTATTCCTATACGTCATACCCCACCTACATGGGTTTAAGTTTCTGTCACTCTCGCAACCCACCATAAGTGAACCATGAACATATTGCAACACCCTACAGCGAGGGCCCCTCACGTTTGCGCGAGATGGAGGGCACCGTAGGACAGCACCATAAATAAAATATACAATCATACCAACCAAGATCACGATTAACCCACAGGACAAAACGGATCTACTCAAACATCATAGGATAACCATAGATCATTGGGAAATAATATATGGAGTTGAGCACCATGTTTTAAGTAGAGATTACAACGAGGAGAAGAGGTGTTACACCGCTGCATAGAGGGGAAGAAAGTTGGTGTTGATGGTAGCAAGATTGTTGATGTAGATCACCGTCCCGATCATTGCCCCGATGGCACTTCAGCGCCACCGGAAGCGAGGGGGAGAGAGCCCCCCCCTCCTTCTTCTTCCTTGGCATCCCCCTATATGGGAGGAGAGTTCCCCCTCTGGTCCATGGCCTCCATGGCCGTGGAGGGGTAGGAGCCCCTCCGAGATTGGATCTCCCTCTCTGTTCTCTTCTGCTTCGCGTTCCCTAGATCTGGCCAAAAACCGTTTCTTATATTCCCTGAGATCTGTAACTCCAATTGTGCTGAGATTTTAACACGATTTTTTCCGGATATAAGCTTCCTTGCGCCTGAAGTAGAGCCCCAACCGACGTACGTGGTGAGCACAACCCACCACGCCACGCCTGGCTCTGGGACCGCACCCTGGTGGGTTGTGCCCACCTCGGGCCTCCATTTGCGGTGATTCCAACTCCCAAAAATCACATAGATACCAAAATAATTCTCCGTGAACTTTTATTGCATCTGGACTTTGTTTGATATGGATACTCTGTGATACAAACATGCAGAAAACAGGAACTGGCACTGGGCACTGGATCAATAGGTTAGTCCAATAAATCATATAAAATTGCCAAAAGTATGTAAAAGTTGTATATATTGGCATGAAATAATCAAAATTTATAGATATGATGGAGACGTATCGAAAGCAACCAACTGCGTCGCGGCGTCAGCGCATGAGGCGTCGATGGTGGCCTCGACGATGAGGTGCTCCTCCAAGATCCGAGGGTCGGCAAGAACGACAGCCATCGCGACCTCATCCACGCGTGCGGCCGCAATTTGCTTCTCCGCTGCCAAATGCTCCTTGAGATCCTGGCTATACTGCGTGCACCATGGCTTAGGATGGCGCTTATTTGGTGGAGGGTCGGTAATTTGGGTGGAAGGTGCGCGTTGGCGGTCGGGCATGTGGGATGTGGAAGGAGGAGGAGGATAGGGGTCGGGTGTGGATTACCTGCCTGGATAGGCGAGGCCGAGCAGCGTGAAGGAGGGTCGCCGGCGAGGAAGCGGCAATGGAAGCAAGGAGTGAAGGTTTCATCTTGGAAAAGGAAGGCGGAAACAGGGGAAATGTGGCTCTTGTTAAGAGGGAGGGGCGGGAAGGTAGATATTTCCGTGGAAGCCGGAAATTTTAAATCCGTTCAGCGAAAAAACTGACGCGCAAAGTGTCATCACGCGGTGCTCCAGGTTATTTTGTACTGCATCTCACATGGTTGGTGATAATAAACTGTGTGGGATCTACTTGATTTTTCATCTTGATTTGAATTACATAATGGGGTCACAACGGCAACGGACGGTGTTTGAATTTCTAGAACTTTTATCTGCAGTGAACATGCAACTATATGTGTGTCGTAAAAGAATTGGAATTATTCAGGGTTCGTTTGGACATTTTATACGTTAAATTGGTTTTCTAGCCATTTCAGGTGCACAATTCGAAATTAAACTACATGCACATGCGCTGGTGTAACAACATGGGTTGTAAAATTGTATATGTGTCCATGGGTTTATGCTTATGTCCCATGCAAGAAATGGGGATGAATTTCGGGGATTGTTTCGACATTTTTATATGTTAACTTAGTTTTCTAGGCATTTATGTGCATAATTGAAAATTGAACTACATGCACATGTTCCAGTCCATAAAAACGGGTTGCAAAATCAAATGTTTGTCCTTGGTTGCAAGCTTAGGTCACATGCAAGAAATGAGAATGAATGTCAAACACCTTGACACTGTCGCTCGGCCGCTAACATTGAGATACATGGTTTTAAAATTTTAGTAAATCGAAAACTCGCCTGAAATTCATGAAACTTGACATGATATCATGGAACGGCATCGACATGCCATGGTAAGAATATTGTCCCATTTGGGGTAGGTCTCGGTATAAGCTTCTCTCAAACCAGAGCTTCTCTCACAACAAGCCTGATGGTTTCGGTAGGGAACGTGCCACCTTGGGGGACGAAACGATATCTGTTGCCTCTTCTTACTTTCAAACTTTTTCTCGTGTGAACATAGAACAACATGAGTGTTGTGTCAATTTTTGGGATTTTTCGGGGTTTGCTTGGACATTTTTATACATTAACTGAGTTTTCTGGGCATTCATGTGCATAATTCAAATTTGAACTGCATGCACATGCTCCAATGCATATAAATTGGTTCAAAATTGGAATGTGTGTCCTTGGTTACATGCTTAAGTCCCATGCAAGAAATGAGAATGAATGTCAAACACCCTGCCACCGTCGCTCGGCCGCTAACATTGAGATACATGGTTTCTAAATTCTAGTAAATCAAAAACGCGGCTGAAATTTATGAAACTTGACATGCTAGCATGGAACGACATCAACATGTAGTGGAAAAATATTATCCCATTTGGGGTAGGTTGGGCTATATAAGCTTCTCACAAACCAGAGTTTCTCACAACAAGCCTGATGGTTACGGTAGGGAACATTTCACCTTGCTGGACGAAACGATATCCGTTGCCTCTTCTTGATTTCAATATTTTTTCTAGTGTCAACATAGAACAACATGAGTGGTGTTAATTTTAGGAATTTTTCGGGGCTCGTGTGGATATTTTTATACATTGACTAAGTTTTCTATGCATTTATGTGCATAATTCAAATTTGAACTATAGGTACATGCTCTAATGCATATCTATTGGTTGAAAATTCAAATATGTGTCCTTGGTTGCATGCTTAGGTCCCATGCAAGAAATGAGAATGAATGTTAAACACCCTGCCACCGTCACTCGGCCGCAAACATTGAGATACCTGGTTTTTAAATTCTAGTAAATCCAAAACTCGTCTGAAATTCATGAAACTTGGCATGCTATCATGGAGCGGCATCAACATGCCGTGGTAGAAAATTTGTCCCATTTCGGGCAGGTTTGGGTATAAGCTTCTCACAATAAGCGTGATGGTTTTGGTAGGGAACGTTTCACCTTTGGGTACGAAACAATATCCATTGCCTCTTCTTG
The DNA here is from genome assembly GCF_018294505.1 of Triticum aestivum. Taxonomy (NCBI): domain Eukaryota; kingdom Viridiplantae; phylum Streptophyta; class Magnoliopsida; order Poales; family Poaceae; genus Triticum; species Triticum aestivum. The sequence goes on along the minus strand of NC_057806.1, from coordinate 383,879,012 downwards.
ATTACAATTTTTTCTCTAGTGCCAACATTGAACAACATAAGTGTTGTGTTAATTTTTGGAATTTTTCGGGGTTCATCTGGACATTTTTATACATTAACTGGATTTTCTAGGAATTTTATGTGCATAATTCAAATTTGAACTACATGCACATGCTCCAGTGCATATAAATTGGTTGAAAAATCAAATATGTGTCCTTGGGTGCATGCTTAGGTCCCATACAAGAAATGTGAATGAATTTCAAACACCAGGGTACCGTCACTCGGCCGCAAACATTAAGATGCCTGGTTTTTAAATTCTACTAAATCCAAAACTCATCTAAAATTCATGAAACTTGGCATGCTATCATGGAGCGGCATCAACATGCCGTGGCAAAAAATTTGTCCCATTCAGGGCATGTTTGGGCATAGACTTCTCACAAATTAGAGCTGCTCACAACAAGCCTGATGTTTTCGGTAGGGAACGTTTCACCTTTGGGGACGAAACGACATTCGTTGCCTCTTCTTGATTTCAGTTTTTTCTCTAGTGTCAACATAGAACAACATGAGTGTTGTGTTACATTTTGGAATTTTGGGGGTTCGTTTGAACATTTTTATACATTAATTGAGTTTTTAATGCTTTTATGTGCATAATTCAAATTTGAACTACATGCACATGCTCTGATGCATATAAATTGGTTGAAAAATCAAATATGTGTCCTTGGGTGCATGCTTAGGTCCCATGCAAGAAATGTGAATCAATTTCAAACACCAAGGCACTGTTGATTGCCGGCAAAACATTGAGATACTTTGTTTTTAAATTCTAGTAAATCCAAAACTCGTCTGAAATTCATGAAACTTGGCATGCTATATGGAATGGCACCCGACATGCTGTGGTCTTTTCGTGTCCATTTTGAGAGAAGGCGCACTCAAATAACAACCAACAAAGGCATTTTAAAAAAATAGCTTCCACTTTAATATCTCAAACATTTGTATAATTCAAATTATGTGTGTTCTGTTAACCATTCACGTGACGCCATGTGTCTTGGTTTTAATGGCTATATGAGGTGCCGTGTGGACAGCTGCTTGACTGAACAGGAGGCGTGTGAGCGCAGTCCGATGCGCAGGCTGACTGAGAGGCGTGCAAGCTGTCCTCCAATGCACAGGCTCACCCAGAAGCATGCGGGTTGTACACTGTGCAGGCTCACTGTCGCAGGATATCCGCGGCTACCTATGGGACCAGGAGGCTCCTTGCTGGTTCGATAGGGGGGCGTCGCATTGCACAAAGAGCAGACCAGCGTACGGCAGCATGGCAGAGAGCACACAAGCAATTTACCTAGGTTCGAGCCACCGCAAGGCATAAAACCCTACTCCTGCTTTGGCGGATTGTTGGTGGAATGGAGGTGGTGAAGCATAGTACACTTGCCCGACAGGAGTTGCCTTAGGGCAGCAGCGACTACGCGCATATGGGGGTGTGAGTTCATTGACTTTTCAACCCTTTCTACGGTTGCGATGTGCCTCCTTTTATAGATTAAGGGGTCACCACAATGGCAAAGTAGTCATTATGCACTGATATGATAGCAAATAGTGCTATCATACCTAACTTTGCAGGCTGACAGGGCGCATTAAATGCACCGCTTAGTGTCACATCACTGGTTGCCCGGCAAGGCCTCCCGGGCTAGCTTGCCAGCTCCGCGCCTGTTCTCTTGACATGTTGTAGGACGGGTGTCATCTCTGGGTTCCTTCTGTAGGAAATTGCTGCCATGTGGCGAATCGCTGCCACTTAATCATCTTGTGGCTTCACACCGCAGTGATCGAGGACGTGGGTCGTGTTGGAGTGGTTGGTGAGCTGGTTTTGCCTTCGCAAGCCCCGGCAGGGCCCTGCCGGGGCGTCTTGGTTGTCTGCTTCTGGGGGTGTCCTTGCCCCTTGTAGGGCTTGCATGTTCGGCAAGGGAGGCCCTTCTCTCGGTGATATCTTGCTTCTCTGGTTTGGCCTTAGTCTCTCTGAGCTGCATGCTGGTTCTTCGAATCTCTAGGTTTCTTGTACTCTGACTTGGGCTGGTGCATCAATCTTGTTCTTGCGCCTGTTCACAGTCTGGGCAACAGACCCAGGGTTTGTTGCACCGACAGAAGACCCCGGGCCTGCGCCGAACGCGTTGCTGAACATCGTTGGGGTAGGGCCTAATAAGTGCACATGCAGGGTTGCTGAAGGGTCTGGTCTCTTGAGGTCTTCATTGCTTCTTCATCAGCCTTGATTTTGGGCCAATTTCCAGTTTCCCCGCGCGTGGTGTAAAGTCAATGGTGGTGGGGCTGCTCCAGTGGTGGCCCGTGAATAATTTTAACGCATGGGGTAGAACCTGCCAATTTACTCTTCCTACAGCGTGCCCTTATCCTCGGCCACGTATGCTGCATGCATCGCGCAGGGTAGGTAACGGAGGCGCGTGGTGCGGGAGGGCATCATGGTGAGGGCCCGAACGTCTTAAATTGGCGGAGGAGGACGGTGGCTGCTCGTTGACGAAGCAGCTGCCCTCCATGTCTGGCCTATAAAAGGGAGGGGCGGAGGAGGGTGGAGTTATCCATCTTTGCATTCCTCCTCTTTTTATCTTTCGCTCCTGCTGGCTATGTCGGAGAGAGGGGCCTGGGGCCAGCCCCCAGGTTGCGGCTTGGGGCTATAGTTGCCTTATGTTGGTGATGATGCTTGGGGAGTGAGCCCGGTCCTTGGCATGGCGAACCTCTTGGTCTCTTTGCGGCTCGCCCGGGAAGAGAGGCCGGAGATCACTGGTAATCCCAGCACTGCCCCTCCTGGAGGTCTTGGGGCTGATGTCAACAAGTGGCGCGCCTTCCTACCTGCCAAGGTGGGGTGCGGCACGCCTTAAGTTATCTTGGTAGTGGAGCTAGGGGTTGATGCTGAAGAAGACGCCCTCTCCTAGCCTGTCAAGACGACAGTAGCGTCGCATGCCCTTGTGGGCGATGCCGCTACCTTTTTTTGGGAGGGGCGATGGGCCTTGCTTGTCACCTTGTGTAGCTCCTGGGTGTCCGCCATCTGTGGACCACAGCGGGTAGCCGCTCCGCTGGTCCCTTCATTGCCTCCTTCTTTTAAGTGCTCCCTTTATTCTTATCTCCCTCTTGTCTCAATATCCTGGGGAGCAGGAGCAGAGAAAGGAAAATAAGGGTTACGGGGCACTTATCTTTTCTCAGTCTTAAATTTGTAGGCAATCGCCAAACTTTAATTCAAATAATGTAATCCCTCATGTCCGTCTTTGTGTTCTGTAATGCTTGTACTTGTATTAGCATATGAATGAAAAATACGAAACTTGTCGGGAGCTCACGCATGTCTATGTCCATGCAGAAGTGAGATGCCTCTTTAATGTAAATAAACAAGTTTTCCTCGGCAGGCTGTCCTACCGGTACCCTTTTCGTCTGTCGGGGAGCTGCATCTGCCGGGGAACAGACAGAGGGTCCAGCCCCCCGCCAAATCCTTTTCGCCAAAGGCCACTACAACCATCCTAACCAAAGCAGCATTCGAGTCATGGATGGGAGCACCTAAATTTCAAAAGAGAGGCGAGGTTTTCTAATGCACAAGTTGTAGCTTTACAGAACCCTAACGGACAGGAGGTAGAACTTATCTGTTTGGCTTGCCGATGATCGGGCAATCTTCTCAACTCCTTGATGAAGCCAAGTTCACGGCAGGAACTTGCAACTTCATGTAGATGAGAATGAATGCATGATGCGATCCTATCTATATACATATGCAAATGATCATTAAATGCTTATGCAGTGATCTTGGTGTGCTCATGCATGCATGCAATCTTAGTTGGGGCCCCCCTACAACGCTTTTTTATTTTGTCTTGCATGGGGTCATCGCCCCGGCTTTGTACAAGGGGTTACATACAGCTGAGGCAAGGCATGTACAAAAGGGTGGCTGCCGGGCAGGGCCCGACAGCTGCGCCTTATGGCTAGTACTCACGGAGATGCTCAATATTCCATGAATTTTGCAACTGAGTGCGATCTTCGGTCTCCAGATGGACTGCGCTAGGTCTGGTGACTCGTACCACCTGATAAGGGCCTTCCCACTTTGGTGACAGCTTGTTTGTTCCCTTCGTGGACTGAACGCGCCTAAGGACAGGGTCACCTTCCTCAAAACACCGGGCATGAATCCTGCGGCTGTGATAGCGACGCAGGGCTTGCTGGTAGCATGCAGAATGCGTAGTAGCCTGAAGACGGTTCTCCTCGAGTAGCACAGCGTCATCACGTCGGTGCTGATCTTGCGCTACTTCATCATAGACAAGCACTTGAGGGGACCCATAAATGAGTTTCGTGGGGATAACTGCTTCTACCCCGTAGACCAGGGAGAAGGGAGTCTGCCCGGTAGCTCGGTTAGCTGTCGTTCTGAGGGACCAGAGAACTACAAGCAGCTCCTCAATCCACCGCCTGCCGTGCTTCTGCAATGTATCAAAAGTTCTTGTCTTGAGTCCACGTAGCACTTCAGCGTTCGCCTCTCAGCTTGTCCATTGCTCCGGGGGTGTGCCACAGAGGCAAATGAGATCTTGCATCTGAGGGCACGAACATACTGCATGAGGCATGGCTCGTGAACTGGGTGCCGTTGTCGTTGATGACCCTTGCCGGAACTCCAAAATGACACACTAATTCTTTCAAGAACTTGATAGATGACTGATCAGTCACCTTTCTCATGGCAGTCACTTCCGGTCACTTTGTATACTTGTCGATGGCAACGAACAAGAATTCAGAGCCCTCGATTGGTCGGGGGAAGGGGCCGAGGATATTGAGCCCCCAGACCGAAAATGGCCATGATAGAGGGATTGTCTAAAGGGCTTGGGCAGGCAGGTGTGTTTTCTTGGAATGGAACTGGCAAGCTTCACATGTCGTGATGAGCTCCGGCGCATCTTGGAGGGCTGTGGGCCAATAGAATCCTTGCCGGAATGCTTTCCCAACTAATGCCCTTGATACAATGTGGGAGCTGCACATTCCTCTGTGAATCTCAGCTAGCAGTTCCTTTCCATCCTCCCGGCAGACACACTCTAATTTCACACCATTGGGCCTCCTTCTGTATAGAGTGTCATTGACAAACTGATGCATACTGGCCCTCCGGGCTACTTTTTCAGCTTCATTTTGGTCACCGGGGAGTTCTCCAGTGTGGAGGAAGTTGTCGGTGTTCTGGGAACGGGGGTCCCTGGACTTGCCTACCTGCGGCGCACGACGTGGCTCTGTGAGTGGGCCCATACAATCCATCTTCACCAGCAATGACTCAAGACGCTCGCGAGAGGCCAAGCCTCCCGAGGCGGACGTCCCAAGACCTCCTCAGGAGCGGCCTCACCAGGCTAGCTCACGAGGGGTGGAGAGTTCAAGGCCAGGCAAACCTCGCGAGGTTCTAGTGACGTGAGCCATGACGATCAAAGACAGGCGGGCGCCAGCACGCACAATGTCCTTGCTTCCTCTTTGGTGCTAAGGAAGCAGGTGCATGCGCGGAGTACCGAGGTGTCAAGCAAAGATTTCCATATTGGTGCAATGAGACCAAGCCTAGCAGGACGGCAGGAAAGAGGTCATCGTGGAGCCCAAGACGGTGTCACCACCAGAGCCTTTGGCAGGCGAAGACCGCTTTTGTCAGGATAGCTTGTACTAGCTGTCCCCCTTCAAATTGGCCGTTGTGGGATCCCTTCCCGCTCAATTGGGAAGAGGACGAATGCCACTATAAATAGGACTAGCCACCACCGTAGCTAGGGCGACCTCATCTTAGACTAGAACTAGTTCATCCTCACAACCACGTCCACCAAGCACACGAACACCTCTCCTCGGGAGGCTGTTCTTCCCCTTGTACTATTCATCCTCAGCCCAAGAGGCAATCCACCACACCACACAGGAGTAGGGTATTACACCACAACGGTGGCCCGAACCAGTATAAATCTTGTGTCCTTTGTGTTACGACTTCGTCGAGTTAGTCCGTAAGATCTTAGCTGAGTTAGGACATGGATCGGTAGGGGGAGATCTTCGCGCGCACCCTAGTGTTCAAACCTTGAGAGTTTTGCCGAAACCCACAATCTGACATTTGGCGCGCCAGGTAGGGGTGCGCCAGAGTCTTTTTTCCGTCGATTCGCGCTCCACCATCTCCACGCCCGCTCCCCATGGTGGGCGCCCCTCCAGCTGGATCTACCGGTGCCCACGGCGGCGCTCGAGGGCTCCGAGCCCTTGCCCCCGCCTTGCGGCAGGTGCAGTGGCCACCCAAGTTCAAGCCGAAGATGCCGCCGCGCTACGACGGCACGGCGGACCCGTCGGCTTTCGTGCTGGCGTACGAGGAGGCCATTCTGGAAGCCGGGGGCGACGGCAAGATCATGGCCAACTGGTTCCCAATGGCCCTTGTAGGCGCGCCGCGCGCCTGGCTCCTCCATTTGTCGGAGTCCTTTATCGCCACCTAGGAGGAGCTGCGCAACCTCTTCATCACACGCTTCAGGGAACCGGCGGGCCCCATCATCGCAGCTCTTCTCGGCGGTTCGCAAGCACCACCCTCAGATCGGCATGTCAAGCCGTAATTTCGCCAGATCGGCACCGCTTCCAAGCGCCCGGGGGCTCCGCTGGGCTAGGCCGCACCTGAGGCCGACCTCACCTTCGACTCAAAGGATCATCCCGCCTCCACCGTCGGCTCGAGTGCGCTCCCGATGCTGTGCGCGCCCACCATCTGCCATGTATCCATCACCAAGACGCTCATCGACGGCGACGCTGGCCTCAATGTGCTCTCCGTCGAGGCCTTTAGCCTCCTTCACGTACCGTTCGAGCGGCTCCGCCCCAGCAAGCCCTTCTCAGGGGTTGGCGGAGGCTCCGCCCGCTCCCTGTGCCAGGTACGCCTCCCCGTGACCTTGGGCACGTGCGACAACTACCGCACCGAGCTCATCGACTTCGACATCGCCCGCATTGGCCTCCCGTACAACGCCATCCTCGGGTACCCAGCTCTAGCCCAGTTCATGGCAGCATCCCATCCTGCTTACAACCTCATGAAGATGTCGGGGAGCGAAGGTGCCCTCACCATCAAGGGGGACACTAAGGAGGCCCTGGCGGCGCTCAAGCTTGCCCTCAGGACCACTGCGACAGCACGACCCGCCGACGCGGACACCTCCAAGTCCAAGGGAGCCGCACCAACCAAGAAGAAGCAATTTTTCACTCACGACAAGGTAGAAACCAAGAAAGTGTCGGTCGAGGAGGACGGGTCCTCATGGGCAACCTTTACCATAGGCGCCAACCTTGAGCCTGGTCAGGAGGAGGCGCTAGTGAAGTTTTTGCGTGCAAACAAGGGAGTGTTTGCCTGGGAGCCCGATCAGCTGGTAGGGGTCCCAAGAGAGGTAATAGAGCACCACCTGAAGGTGTGCCCCGTTGTACGTCCCGTGAAGCAGAAGGCGAGGCGGCAGTCCACGGAGAAGCAAGCTTTTATCGTCCAAGAAACCCGCAAGTTGGAGGCTGCGGGTGTCATTCGCGAGGTTCGGTACCCCGAGTGGCTGGCAAACCCCGTCCTCATCCCCAACAAAGGCGGGAACGAGTGTATGTGCGTCGACTTCACTAACCTCAACAAGGCCTGCCCCCAAGATCCGTTCCCGCTTCCACGCATCGACTAGATCGTCGACTCCACCGCCGAGTGCGACTTGCTATGTTTCCTGGATGTGTTTTCAGGATATCACCAGATCAAGATGGCGGTAGAAGATGTGGAGAAGACGGCCTTCCTGACCCCGTGTGGGGTGTAATGCTACACTTGCATGCCGTTCGGGCTGCGCAACACGGGCGCAACCTTCCAGTGGCTCATGCACATCGCCTTAGGGCCGCAGCTTGGGAGAAACGCTGAAGCCTACATCCACAACATCGTGGTGAAGTCTTGGGAGGCGGGGACCTTGATCAAAGACCTGGAGGAGACCTTTGAAAGCCTCCGCCAGGTGGACTTGCGGCTCAACCCGGAGAAATGCGTGTTTGGCGTCCCTTCCGGCAAGCTGCTGGGTTTCCTGGTGTCCCACAGGGGAATCGAGGCCAAACCAGAGAAGGTCAAGGACATTGAAGACATGAGTCCACCGCAGACCCTCAAGGAAATGCAGAAGTTGGTTGGTCGGGTGACTGCATTGGGGCGCTTCATCTCCAAGCTGGGAGAGCACGCCCTACCCTTCTTCAAGCTGATGAAAAAGAAGGGCCCGTTCCAGTGGACCCCAGAGGCCGACCAAGCTTTTCAAGACCTCAAGAGATATCTGACCAGCCCTCCAGTGATGGTGGCGCCGCGACCTCGCGAGCCCCTAGTGCTCTATCTTGCCACCACCCCGTACTCAGCCAGCGTGGCTCTGGTGGCGGTTCAGGAAGTACACCAAGACAAGGGCGCATCATGTCGTGCCACGCCTCTAGCAAAGACGACGCAAGACCAGAAGGGCGCCACAAGGGCCGCAGCAGCAGCGGCAGAGGATCAGGCTCGGCAAGACGACACCCCCAAACCCGCGAAGACCTCGGCAAGCGATCAAGCATGGGGGGTCCACCACCTCAGGAGGCACCCCAGCTTCCGGAAGACGCAAGTCTCATCAGTACGCCTACCCTCGTCGAACACCCGGTATACTTCATCAGCATGGTGTTACGGGACGCAAGAGCACGATACCCCATGCCTCAGAAGCTCCCGCTCACACTCTCGGTGGCCTCACGAAAGCTGTGGCACTACTTTCAAGGCCACCCCATCAAGGTCGTCTCAGCCTACCCATTGGAAAGAGTGCTAAGGAGCCCCAACTCTGTTGGAAGGGTCGCTGAGTGGAACATCGAGTTGCAAGCATTCTAGTTGGAGTTCAGTACTACCAGGGTCATCAAGGGAGCCGCGCTCGCTGATTTCATGGCAGAATGGACAGACGCCCCGGTGCTTGAAGTAGGCGAAGACTGGTCCCTCTCGCTGGGAAACGAGGCGCCCGATGGTTGGGTCATGTATTTTGATGGTGCCTTCGCGCGCCAGGGCGCGGGGGCTGGAGTAGTGCTCATCTCGTCCTCTCAGGACAAGCTCTACTATGCCGTGTAGCTCTGCTTCCAGCAGGGCGAGAAGGTCTCCAACAACATTGCAGAATACGAAGGCCTCATAGCCGGCCTGAAGGCTGCAGTGGCACTAGGGGTAAAGCGCCTCACCGTCAGGGGCGACTCGCAGCTCCTCGTCAACTTCTCCAACAAGATATATGAGCCAAGGGACGAACACATGGAAGCATACCTCGCGGAGGTGCGCAAGATGGAGAAACAATTCCAGGGCCTGGAGTTGCAGCACGTGCCCCGTGGCACCAACAAGGAAGCTGACGACATTGCCAGAAGAGCATCCAAGCGACAGCCCCAAGAGCCTGGTGTCTTCGAGGAGCGGCTCTTCAAGCCATCAGCAACGACACCGCTCTCAAGAACAGCTCAGCCTCAGGAGGAACTCCTAAGGCCGCCTGCCATAGGAGCCCCGGCCTGTGGCCCGACCTCGGGAGCGCGCCTACTCCTGGCGCTCGAGCCTCAGGAGGGATTCTGGACCAAGGAATTCAAGGAATACCTGATGCAAGGGACGTTGCCGGAGAAGGAAGAGGACGCGGAGCGTGTGGCCCGTCAGGCCACAACATACCGCATCCGGGACGGTGAGTTATACAGGAAGCGACCAAAGGACGTTTCATTGCGTTGTATCTCCAGGGAATAGGGGAAAGAGCTGATAGCCGACATACATGGCGGGGACTGCGGGCACCACTCGTCATCGTGAACCCTCGTTGGCAAGGCATTCCGAAGTGGAATCTACTGGCCTATGATGCTCAACAGCGCAGTTGAGCTGGTGAAGTCCTGTGAGGCCTGCCAATTCCATGCCAAGCAGATCCATCATCCAGCTCAGGGCCTCTAGACCATTCCACTCTCATGGACGTTCGTAGTCTGGGGGCTGGATATTATGGGCCCGTTTCCTCGGGCGCCTAGGGGGCTATCAATAACTCTACGTCGCCATCGACAAGTTCACTAAGTGGCCGGAGGTTGAAGCCGTCCGCGCCATCCTAGCTGGCTCTGCGGTCAAGTTCAACAAGGGCCTCGTGAGCCATTTTGGGGACCCCAACTGCATCATCACCGATAACGGCTCGCAGTTCACTAGTAATCTCTTCAAGTCATATTGTGCTAACCTTGGAACGCAGATCTGCTACGCCTCGGTGCCAACGCGGAGGTCCTGAGGGGCCTCAAGACGAGGACCTTCAAGGAGAAGCTCAAAGCCTGCGGCAGGGGCTGGCGCGACGAGATCCAGTTCGTGCTGTGGTCGATCCGCACCACTACCACCAAGCCAACGGGCGAAACCCTGTTCTTCCTCGTCTATGGAGCAGAAGCAGTTCTCTCTCACGAGGTCAATCATCGCTCCGCACGGGTCCTGGCGTTTGATGAGACGTAGCAGGACGCCACGCGGGGGATGGACCTCGTGCTGTGGGAGGAACGTCGCCGCGAAGCTGTACTACGGGCAGCAAGATACCAGCAAGCGCTGCAGAGGTACCACTGTCGCAGCGTCCGCTCCAGGACTCTTGAGGTGGATGACCTCGTCCTGAGGCGGGTGCTCTCCAGGGAGGGGCTACATAAGCTCTCACCCATGTGGGAGGGCCCGTTCAAGGTCGTCCACGTCTCCAGGCCTGGCACCGCGTGCCTGGAGACACAGGACGGGGTACCCATCCAGAACGCCTGGAACATCCAACACCTCCGGAAGTTCTACCCATGAAGAAAGGCCCAACGCCTGTGAAGAAGGCCTGGTGCCTGTGAAGAAAGGCCCAGTGCCTGTGAAGCAAGGCCCTGTGCCTATGAAGAATCGCTGCCCGTGACACTCTCACGTAATAACGAGTGGGGTTGTACACGCCCCGGAGCCTCAGGAGTGCCACCCTTGGGCCTCGGGGGCTCCCTCCCACGCTGAGTGGCAGCACTTAGCTCCGCGCTGGCGAGAAGACGTCGAAGACTAGACTAGGTGTCGGACGCGGCTTTTCATTTGCTTGCTGAAGTTGGCTCGCCCCTCTTTTAATTGAAATTTTCTTTCTGGTGTCTCTTGCTTGTCCCGTTTTATCGCTTTCTGCCTCTGTTTCTGCCTTCGCCTCTTTGGTCGACCTGTACTCTCCCTCGCGTCCCTCGCGAGGGGGCTGAACAGGTACCTTCGTGAGCTTCCTCCTTTTGTCTTTTCACGAGGCACCCTTGTTTGAGTCCACAAGCTGGCCCACCTCTCCTAATCCGTGCCCCACGGGTATCGCGATGCGAAGCGCCTCAAGGCCAACGGCGCCTATGACCAAGCCCCGGGTGAACGATAAACCTCTTGACGAATTTTTTGCAGTTCCTAAGCGCATATCAGGTCAAGGAGGCCCCGACAGGTACCAGGAAGCAAGCGCCTCGTGAGGAGGAGGCCACTCAAAACAAGTCGAGCTAAGTTATCCCTACATAAAACGATGATGTCGCGACACAGCACAGGAATGACAAACATAACATAACAATTAAGATCATAGTTTGGCACACGCCCCTCCGGGGCCCATTCTGGTTTCTTTCTGGTGCTGGAAGGAAAAGAAGAACAAAATAAAAGCGGCGCCTACAGCGGTCCACGGGGGCAGGCCCCAGCGCCTTCCTGAGCTCAGCCGGACCCCTCCTCGCGCTTCACGGAGGTGCGGCGACGAGACGACCCGCCACCGTCTTTGAAGCGGGCACGACGGCGTGGCGGCTGGTCGTAGCCGCCACTCCTGGAGTTGTCGCTGGGGGAAGAGCTGCCATAGCCGGACGAGACGCGGTCGGCACCAAGGGCAGGTTCGCCCTCATCCTCGTCGCGGCCGTCGCCAAGGCCAAGCACCTCCTCGCCGTTGTTCACCTCGGGGCAGCACCCGACGCAGCGACCATCTTCCCCAAACACCCTCACATAGAGGGTCGCGTTGCCGTCGTACTTGAAGTGGAGGGTGCACCGCCTGCCCAGGCCGCGCGCGCGGGTGAACGTCTGCCAACCGTGGGCCAGAGCTATATTGCCCGCGGCGGAGAACTCGACCGCGACCCAGAAAGCCCTACTGCAGCAGCCGTCTGCCTGTAGCCAAAGCCCGCCTGGACCTGAGGCCTGCAACTCGTCGATGAAGAAGCGCGGGAGCTGAAGCCAGTTGCCGGCCGGGTTCTCCGACCTGACGACGAACTCCAGCAGCATCTCCGCCGAGTGGAAGCACGGCCGGGGAGGCCACGCGACCACGGCATGTCTCCCTTCATCAATGAGACCGCCACGACCGGAGCGACCCCTGCCCCGCGAAGTGGGACCACCATGACCGTGCAGGGCCACGGCGGGGGTCGCGGTGTGCTTGTGGGGACGGCCGCGTCCATGCTTGGGCACCGGAGAGCCGGGCCCCTCGCGAGGGGCCTTCCCCTTCTCCGCAGCAGTGAACCTCCTCGACGGTGCCATTGGAAGTAGGAGTGGAGCAAGGAAGGAGAAGAAGCATAAGAGGCAGAGGAAAGATGGGCTATGGGGGCTCCGCCCTCCTCCCATTTATACCAGGAGAAGGCCAACCAGCACCCCCCATGATCACAGGTAATGATGGCTTTCCTTGCATGTCGCAGGGACTTGTCAAGTCAGACTGTTGTCGAGGCAGCATGGGGAAGCGGAGACGCCCACGTCCAATCAACCGCCACGGGTCGACCAAGGCTGCAGGCTATTGGGGCCGCGGCACTCCGCACTTGGCCTTTGGCTTCGCCTCGAAGCCAAGCCCGAGCGCGCCTTGGGCCCGGGGGCTACTATCGGTGTTCTGGGAACGGGGGTCCCCAGACTTGCCTGCCTGCAGCCCACGGCATGGCTCTGCGAGCGGGCCCATACAGCCCATCTTCACCAGCAATGACTCAAGACCCTCGTGAGGGGCCAAGCCTCGCGAGGCGGACGACACAAGACCTCCTCAGGAGCGGCCTCACCAGGTTGGCTCGCGAGGGGCGGAGAGTTCAAGGCCAGGTAAACCTTGCGAGGTTCTAGTGATGTGAGCCATGACGACCAAAGACAAGCGGGCGCCAGCACGCACAATGTCCTTTTTTTCCTCTTCGGTGCTAAGGAAGCAAGCGCAGGCGCGGAGTACCAAGGCGTCAAGCAAAGGTATCCATATTGGTGCAACGAGACCAAGACCAGCAGGACAGCAAGACGGAGGTCACCGTGGAGCCCAAGATGGCGTCACCACCAGAGCCTTTGGCAGGCGAAGACCGCTTTTGTCAGGATAGCTTGTACTAGCTGTCCCCCTTCAAATTGACCGTTGTGGGATCCCTTCCCGCTCAATATTTGGGAAGAGGACCAATGCACTATAAATAGGACTAGCCACCACCGTAGCTAGGGCGACCTCATCTTAGACTAGAACTAGTTCATCCTCACAACCACGTCCACCAAGCACATGAACACCTCTCCTCAGGAGGCTGTTCTTCCCCTTGTACTATTCATCCTCAGCCCAAGAGGCAATCCACCACACCACACTGGAGTAGGGTATTATACAACAACGGTGGCCCGAACCAGTATAAATCTTGTGTCCTTTGTGTTACGAGTTCGTCGAGTTAGTCCGTAAGATCTTAGTTAAGTTAGGACGTGGATCGGTAGGGGGAGATCTTCATGCGCACCCTAGTGTTTGAACCTTGAGGGTTTCGTCGGAACCCGTGATCCGACAAAAATGGACGATGTGCCTTGCCCATGTTGGAGCCTGAGGCTCGGCAACTCCTCTGCTGCGGGAGCATCAGCCTCGTTCGCGGGGTCCATGGGCCCGGCTCGTGTGGGTGGTCTGGCGGGCTGTGAGGAGTTGTTTCCGGCAAGTTCTCTGCCGGGAGCGAACGGCTCGACCGGGAGAGGCTTACCGTAGTCCAACTTTCTCCTTTTTCGGGCCATTGTTGCTAGTGATACGGAGGGCTGAGAGAGACGGAGAACAAAAGTTCCTGGTTCCACAGGAAGTTTCTGCGCAGCACACTTCGACAGGTGATCCGCTATGTTGTTTTCCGCACGGGGTACATGCTCTGTTTGCAACACGTCAAAGTGCTGGTCCAATATCCTCACTTCCTCGATGTATGCCTCCATCAATGGACTTTGATGATCCTTGTTGACTTGTCTCACCACAAGCTGTGAATCTCCTCGAATGATCAGCTTCTTAATTCCCAATTCTGCTGCAATCCTGAGTCCGGCAAGGAGCCCTTCATACTCAGTTGTATTTTTGGTGGCTTCTTCTGAGGCAAAATGCATTTGGACGACGTATTTCAAGTGCTCCCCGGAGGAGGCAACAAGAAGCACGCCAGCCCCTGCACCTTGTTGGGAAAAAGCACCATCAAAATATATAATCCATTCTTGGGGTGATTCCTTGCAGGGATAGTTGTCTCTGTCATTTCCTCATTAGGGGTGGCGTCCATTCTACAATAAACTCTACCAGTGCCCTGCTCTGAATAGTTGGTGTGCTCTCAAACTTCAAACCAAAGGTAGATAACTCCAAAGCCCAGTCCACTATTCTGCCAGTAGCCTCAGGGTTTCGGAGTATCCTTTGCTGTAGAAAATGAGTGACAATCGTGATCTCGTGGGCTTGGAAGTAGTGGCGCAGTTTCCTTGAGGCCATAATGAGACCAAAGATCAACTTTTGCACACCATAGTACCTCGATCTAGCCCCATGTAACAAGGAGCTAACAAAGTACATGACACGTCCATTTTGCATCATGTTTTATTACTGTTATTTATAATTTTATTATCCATAATCATGCTTTTTGGAGTAATTCTAATGCCTTTTATCTCATAATTTACAAGGAACACACCAAGAGGGAGAATTCCGGCAGATGGAAATCTGTACCTGGAAAAGCTACGTCAGGCCACCTATTCTGCACAAGTCCAAATGGGCTGAAACTTTACGGAGAATTTTTATGAATTATTGAGGAATATTGGAGCCAATAAACACCAGAGGAGGGCCACCAGGTAGGCACAACCCACCTGGGTGCGCCAGGCCCCCCTGGCGCGCCCTTGTGGGTTGTGTCCTCCTCGGCCCACCTCCGGTGCCCATCTTTTGGTATATAAGTGGTTTTTACCTAGAAAAAATTAGAAGAATACTTTCGGGACGGGGTGCCATCGTCTCGAGGCGGAACTGGGGCAGGAGCACTTTTGCCCTCCGGCAGAGCGATTCTGCCGGGGGAACTTCCCTCCCGGAGGGGGAAATCATCGTCATCATCATCACCAACAACTCTTCCATCTTGGGGAGGGCAATCTCCATCAACATATTCACCAGCACCATCTCATCTCAAATCCTAGTTCATCTCTTGTATTCAATCTTGTTACTGGAACTAAAGATTGTTGCTAGGGGGTGACTAGTAGTGTTGATTACATCTTGTAGTTGATTACTATATGGTTTATTTGGTGGAAGATTATATGTTAAGATCCATTATGCATATTAATACCCCTCTGATCATGAGCATGTTTGTTGTTTTCAAGTATTTACCTTTGTTCTTGAGGTCACGGGATAAATCATGTTGCAAGTAATCATGTGAATTTGATATGTGTTCGATATTTTGATAGTATGTATGTTGTGATTCCCTTAGTTGTGTCATGTGAACATCTACTACATGACACTTCACCATATTTGGGCCTAAGGGAGTGCATTGTGGAGTAGTAAATAGATGGTGGGTTACGAGAGTGACAGAAACTTAAACCCCAGTTTATGCACTACTCCGTAAGGGACCGATTGGATCCTAGAGTTTAATGATATGGTTAGAATTTATTGTTAATACTTTTCTCGTAGTTGCGGATGCTTGCAGGAGGGCTAATCATAAGTAGGAGGTTTGTTCAAGTACGAACAGCACCTAAGCACCGGTCCACTCACATATCAAATTATCAAAGTAGCGAACACAAATCAAACCAACATGATGAAAGTGACTAGATCAAATTCTCGTGTACCCTTAAGAACGCTTTGCTCATTATAATAGACCGTTTTGGCATGTCCTTTGCCTCAAATGGATTAGGCTACCTTGCTGCATACTTGTTACAATTATCGTTACTTGCTCACTACAAATTACCTTGCTATCAAACTACTCGCTGCTTACAATTTCAGCACTTGCAGACAATACCTTACTGAAAACTAGTCATTTCCTTCTGCTCCTCATTAGGTTTGACACTCTTACTTATCGAAAAGAGCTACAATTGATCCCCTATACTTGTGGGTCATCAAGGCTATTTTCTGGCGCTGTTGCCGGGGAGTGAAGCGCCTTTGGTAAGTTGAATTCGGTAAGGAAACATTTATATAGTGTGCTCAAATTTATTGTCACTTGCTACGATGGAAAACAATCCTTTGAGGGGTTTGTTCGGGGTATCTTCACCTCGTCCGGAACCACAATTAATTGCCCCTCAACCTACACCACCAACTGAAAATATCAAATATTAATTTCCTTCTGGTATGATAGAACAACTGCTAGCTAATCCTTATGCAGGAGATGGAACGGAACATCCTGATATACACTTGATACATGTGGAACAAATTTGTGGATTGTTTAAGCTTGCAGGTTTAACCAGGGATGAAGTTATGAAAAAGGTTTTCCCTTTATCTTTGAAGGGAACAACATTGGCATGGTATAGGCTATGCAATGATATTGGGTCATGGAATTGGAATCGTTTAAAACTGGAGTTTCACCAAAAACATTATCCTATGCATCTAGTTCATCGTGATCGGAATTATATACATAATTGTTGGCCTCGTGAAGGAGAAAGTATTGCTCTAACTTGGGGGAGGCTTAAGTCAATGTTATATTCATGCCCCAGTCATGAGCTCCCAAGAGAAATTAGTATTCAGAACTTTTATCCTTGGCTTTCTCATAATGATCAAACCATGATGGATACTTCTTGTGTTGGTTCTTTTATGAAGAAAACTATTAAGTTCCGGGGGATCTTCTAGAAAGAATTAAACGCAACTCTGAAGATTGGGAACTCGACGAAGGTAAAGAGTCAGGTATAAAGCTTAAGTATGATTGTGTTAAATCTTTTATGGATACCGATTCTTTTCAAAAGTTTAGCACTAAATATGGACTTGACTCTGAGATAGTAGCCTCCTTTTGTGAATCATTTGCTACTCATGTTGAACTCCCTAAATAGGAATGGCTTAAATATCACCCACCTATTAAAGAACCGGTACCAGTTAAAGAAAAAACTATACTTTATAATGTTGATCCAGTTGTTCCTACTGCTTATTTTGAGAAACCCCCTTTTCCTGTTAGGATAAAGGAACATGCTAAAGTTGCAAGCGTGGTTGACAAAAGCTCTGTTAGAACACCTAAAACAGATAAACAAATTAGAGTTGAACCTAATATTGCTATGATTAAAGATCTCTTAGAAGAAGATGTGGATGGGCATGTTATTTACTTCTATAAAGAAGCTGCTAGAATTGCTAAACCTGATATAAAAGATAAACATAGACCTGGTGTGGGCATGCCTGTCATTTCAGTTAAAATAGGAAATCACTGTTATCATGGTTTATGTGACATGGGTGCTAGTGTGAGTGCTATTCCTTACAAGTTATATCAAGAAATTAGGGAAGACATAGCACCTACAGAGTTAGAAGACATAGATGTTACTATTAAACTTGCTAATAGAGACACCATATCACCTTGTGGGATTGTTAGAGATGTTGAAGTCTTGTGTGGGAAAACAAAATATACTACTGATTTTCTTGTTCTTGGTACCCCGCAAGATGACTTCTGTCCCATTATCTTTGGTAGACCTTTCTTGAACACACTTAATGCTAATAGAGTACTCTTTGGGGCCTCAGGCCTAGCATAGGCAGAAGAGCGCATCCATGCAGCTTCAGCCTCCCGTTAACACGAAAAGTTGGGGCCCAAGGACTCTTCGGCCTACGGCTGACCAAAGAGTGCTCTTCGGCCTATGGTAGACCAAAGAGTCCTTTTTGGCCCAGTTGGGGCACTCTTCGGCCAACGGGAGGCTGAAGAGGCCACTTCGGTCAATCGCAGGCCGAAGAGCCCCTCTTCGGCCAACTGGAGGCCGACAGGGTACTAGTTTTGATTTTGGTGCGTGAGGACGTATAAATTCCGAATTTGCTATAAAAATCATCATAGTTTTAAAAACGAATCCTCCTTGGTATGCTGACTGTGCTAATTACATTGTTGCTAAATATTTACCACCTAGATTTACTTACCAACAAAAGAAAAATTCTTCTTGATTTAAGACATTACTTTTGGCATGACCCACATATTTATAAAGAAGGGATAGATGGTATTATTAGACGTTGTGTACCTGAGCATGAACACGGACAAATCCTATGGAAATGTCACTCCGAAGCTTATGGAGGGCATCATGCTGGAGATACAACTGCTCACAAGGTATTGCAGTCTGGATTTTATTGTCCTACTCTCTTCAAGGATGCCCGTAAGTTTGTCTTTTCTTGTGATGAATATCAAAGAATAGGTAATATCGGTAAGCGTCAAGAAATGCCTATGAATTATTCAATTGCTGTTGAACCTTTTGATGTTTGGGGATTTGATTAAATGGGACCTTTTCCTTCCTCTAATGGGTATACACATATTTTGGTTGATGTTGATTATGTTACCAAATGGGTAGAAGCTATTCCAACTAGTAGTGCTGATCACAACACCTCTATTAAAAGGCTTAAGGAAGTTATTTTCCCAAGGTTTGGAGTCCCTAGATATTTAATGACTGATGGTGGTTCACACTTTATTCATGGTGCTTTCCATAAAATGCTTGCCAAGTATCATGTTAACCATAGAATTGCATCACCTTATCATCCTCAGTCTAGTGGTCAAGTGAACTTAGCAATAGAGAAATAAAATTAATTTTGCAAAAGACTGTTAATAGGTCCAGCAAGAATTGGTCTAAGAAATTAGATGATGCACTTTGGGCTTATAGAACATCATATAAAAATCCTATGGGTGTGTCTCCTTATAAAATGGTTTATGGAAAAGCTTGTCATTTGCCTCTTGAGTTAGAACACAAAACATTTTGGGCAATTAAAGAACTCAATTATGATTTCAAACTTGCTGGTGAAAATAGGGTATTTGATATAAGCTCATTAGATGAGTGGAGAACCCAAGCTTATGAAAATGCAAAACTATTCAAAGAAAAAGTTAAAAGATGGCATGACAAAAGAATTCAAAAACGTGAGTTTAAAGTCGGAGAATATGTTCTTTTGTACAACTCTCGTTTTAGATTCTTTGCAGGGAAGCTCCTCTTAAAATGGGAAGGCCCATATGTCATCGAGGAGGTTTACCGGTCAGGTGCCATCAAAATAAATAATTCTAAAGGTACTAACCAGAAGGTTGTCAATGGACAACGAATAAAGCATTATATGTCAGGTACACCTATTAATGTTGAAAGCAATATTATCCAAACTTTGGCACTGGAAGAATACATAAAAGAGTCCTTTTGGAACACCTGGGAATTGTCAAAATAAGGAAGTACGTAGTGCGATAAGCAAACGGATTCCGAAAAATCTACAAAAATATGTTTCATCAGTTTTGGAATATTTTATAAATTCAAAAATAATGAAACTCCCAGGAAGTGTCCTCCGGTGGGCACAATACACCAGGGCGTGCCAGGCTTGCCTGGCGCGCCCAGGTGGGTTGTGCCCACCTGGGACACCTCCCGTACTCTGTTTTTCTTCCATATGCTTGTCCTGCAAAATAAAAATTCTATATATACTTCCTGAACCTGTTAACCACCATATCACGGAGAAAATCCTCTGTTCTTTTCCTTGCTGTGTCCGGTTAGGTTTATCAAGCTAAGCATCATGTCTTCCTGCTCCTCCAGCCACATGGAAGAAGACACTTTGCTGATGAAGATCGAAACGAAGTTGAAGGAAGCAAAGGGAAAATTACCTTCTTCATCACCATCACCATCTTCTTCACCACTAAAGGAGAAATGAGTGTCGGGTATGGGCACTCCCCTTGGCTTTCGCCAAGCTTGGGGGAGGTGACCCGGTTTCGTATTATCCCACTATCTTTTTGCTTTTACTTATCTTCGTGCAATCTTTTGCTTAGATGAATAAAGTTTAGTTCGGTCTTCTCTTCTTTTAGAAGTTGGCTTAGCAATCTATCATTATAATCATGTGCAAGTTATATAATAAAGTTTAGTATGAGTCTTTTGTTTTCTTTACTCTCTTGTTGCAAATAAATAAAAGAGAAGAAACAAGAAAGAAAGGAATAAAGAAAGGATAGAGATAATAAAAAACATTATATACTAATCCTATGGTAAGTGATAGCACCACATAAGGAAAAGTATAAGTAAGAAAATTTTATTAGAGATTGGCAAACCTAGCATTAGTCAATGATGCAACTCATGAAAGAATTAATGAGGGTATAGAAGATCCACATATCAATATACCATCCGAGAAATCTTTTGTGATTGTAAGCCCTCATTAAAATATAATATGCCAAAATTGTTGACGTTGGACAAGGAAGACAACGTAATGGTTTATGTATGTTTATATTCACATAGAAGTCATATTGTCATAGCTCCTTCAACATGTGATGCTTGCCCCTATCTTTGCTAGCGAAAAATCTCGCACTAAGTAGAGATACTACTTGTGCATCCAAAAATCCTTGAACCCAAATCTTTTTCAAGTGTCCACCATACCTACCTAGGGATTGAACAAGATCCCTCAAGTAAGTTGTCATCGGTGCAAAAAGGCAATAAAAATTGCTTCTAAAAGTGTGAGATCATTTAGTGTATGTGAAAATTGAGCGTTGTATGAATTTGGATGACAAAGAATAAAAGCGATAGACTTCATAATAAAGGTTGTCATCTTAAGGGCAATACAATGTGATGTTCTTTTGCACTAAGGGGTTGAGCATGCAAACAAATAAGCGCATGGAAACCTCTGCTTCCCTCTGCGAAGGGCCTATCCTTTACTTTTTATGCAATGAGTCAAAAGTTTTCCTTCTATTCCTTTTTATTTTCTCTTTTGGCAAGCATCATGTGGCGAGGAAAGATCTAGGCACATATGTCCAGTTGAATATAGACAACATGAGTTATTATTGTTGACATCACCCTTAAGGTGAGCATGTTGGGAGGAAAAACTATAAGCCCCTATCTTTCTATGTGTCCGGTTGAAACGTTTTGTTCATGGATACAAGGTGAGTGTCAGCAATCATAGAAGACTATATGATGGTTGAGTATGTGGACTTTCTTTAAAGGCTCCGACATGTGACTCTTCCTTAAAAGATGATGAATTGTAGTTGCAAAGTTGACTAAGAACATAGTTTGTTGGTTTCTAATAGAGTTTTTACTTTATACTTTGATTATGTGATGAAATGTTACTTATTCATGGGAAGTATACGATAAAAGTTCTATGATAAAATTACTTTGTTTAATCTTGTTGTTGTTATAATAATCAACATGATGCTTCTATTTCCGTATTTTGTTTTTATCGACACCTCTTTCTCAAAGCATGTGGACATGTTTTTCGATTTCGGTTTTCACTTGAGGACAAGTGAGGTCTAAGCTTGGGGGAGTTGATACGTCCATTTTGCATCATGTTTTATTACTGTTATCTATAATGTTATTATCCATAATAATGCTTTTTGGAGTAATTATAATGCCTTTTCTCTCATAACTTACAAGGAACACACCAAGAGGGAGAATTCCAGCAGATGGAAATCTGGACCTGGAAAGTTACGTCAGGCCACCTACTCTACACAACTCCAAATGGGCTGAAACTTTACGGAGAATTTTTATGAACTATTTGAGGAATATTGGAGCCAATAAACACGAGAGGGGGGCCACTAGGTGGGCACAACGCACCTGGGCGCGCCAGGCCCCCCTAGAACGCCTTGGTGGGTTGTGGCCTCCTCGGCCCATATCCGGTGCCCATCTTTTGGTACATAAGTGGTTTTGACCTATAAAAAATTAGAAGAATACTTTCGGGAAGGGGAGCCACCGTCTTGAGGCGGAACTTGGGCAGGAGCACTTTTGCCCTCCGGCGGAGTGATTCTTCAAGGGGAACTTCCCTCTCGGAGGGGGAAATTATAGTCATCATCATCATCACCAACAACTCTCCCATCTTTGGGAGGGAAATCTCCATCAACATCTTCACCAGCACCATCTCATCTCAAACCCTAGTTCATCTCTTATATTCAATCTTGTTACCGGAACTAAAGATTGTTGCTAGGGGGTGACTAGTAGTGTTGATTACATCTTGTAGTTGATTACTGTATGGTTTTTTTGGTGGAAGATTATATGTTCAGATCCATTATGCATATTAATACCCCTCTGATCATGAGCATGTTTGTTGTTTGCGAGTAGTCACCTTTGTTCTTAAGGTCACAGGATAAATCATGTTGCAAGTAATCATGTGAATTTGATATGTATTCGATATTTTGATAGTATGTATATTGTGATTCCCTTAGTGGTGTCATGTGAACGTTGACTAAATATCACCCACCTATTAAACAAGAAATTAAAGAACCGGTACCAGTTAAAGAAGAAACTATACTTTATAATGTTGATCTAGTTGTTCCTACTGCTTATTTTGAGAAACCCCCTTTTCCTGTTAGGATAAAGGAACATGATAAAGTTGCAACTGTGGTTAACAAAAGCTCTGTTAGAACACATAAACCAGATGGACAAATTAGAGTTGAACCTAATATTGCTATGATTAAAGATCTCTTAGAAGAAGATGTGGATGGGCATGTTATTTACTTGTGTAAAGAAGCTGCTAGAATTGCTAAACCTTATATAAGAGATAAACATAGACCTGTACTGGGCACACCTGTCATTTAAGTTAAAATAGGAGATCACTATTATCATGGTTTATATGACATGGGTGCTAGTGTGAGTGTTATTCCTTACAAGTTATATCAAGAAATTGGGGAAGACATAGCACCTACTAAGTTAGAAGACATAGATGTTACTATTAAACTTGCTAATAGAGACACCATATCACCTTGTGGGATTTTCAGAGATGTTGAAGTCTTGTGTGGGAAAACAAAACATCCTACTGATTTTCTTGTTCTTGGTACCCCGCAAGATGACTTCTGTCCCATTATCTTTGGTAGACCTTTCTTGAACACAAACTGCGGGTGTTAGCTTTGGTGATGAGTCGCACGAGTTTAATTTTTTCAAGTTTAGTAGGAACCATCATGAAAAAGAATTGCCTAGTAAGGATGAATTAATTGGTCTTGCTTCTATTGATGTGCCACCTACTGATCCTTTAGAACAATATTTGCTAGACGATGAAAATGATTTACATATGCATGAAAGAAATGAAATTGATAATATTTTCTTTGAACAACATCCTCTACTTAAACACAATTTGCCTATTGAAACTCTAGGAGGTCCTCCTCCACCTAAAGGTGATCCTGTGTTTGAATTAAAACAACTGCTAGACACTTTGAAATATGCTTATATTGATGAAAAGAGGATATATCCTGTTATTATTAGTGCTAAGCTTTCAGAACATGAAGAAGAAAGATTATTGAAAGTTCTAAGGAAGCACCGAGCTGCTATTGGATATAGTCTTGATGATTTAAAGGGCATTAGTCCCACTCTATGTCAGCACAAAATTAATGTGGAACCTGATGCTAAACCAGTTGTTCATCACCAATGTCGGTTAAATCTGAAGATGAAAGAGGTGGTAAGAACGGAAATATTAAAACTTCTGGAAGCAGGTATAATCTATCCTATAGCTGATAGTAGATGGATAAGTCGTGTTCATTGTACCCCTAAGAAGGGAGGTATAACTGTTGTTCCTAATGATAAGAATGAACTTATTCCACAAAGAATTGTTACAGGTTATAGAATGGTAATTGATTTTAGAAAATTACATAAAGCAACTAGAAAAGATCATTACCCCTTGCCCTTTATTGATCAAATGTTTGAAAGATTAGCACACACACTTTTGCTTCCTTGATGGATATTCTGGCTTTTCGCAAATACCTATTTCTCAACCTAGTCAAGAAAAGACCACTTTTACTTGTCCTTTCGGAACCTATTCTCATAGACGTATGCCTTTTGGTTTATGTAATGCACCTGCTACCTTTCAAAGATGTATGATGGCTATATTCTCTGATTTTTGTGAAAAGATTGTTGAGGTTTTCATGGATGACTTTTCTATTTATGGGAAGTCTTTTGACGATTGTTTAAGCAATCTTGATCGAGTTTTGCAGAGATGTGAACAAACGAATCTTGTCTTAAATTGGGAGAAGTGCCACTTTATGGTAAATGAAGGCATTGTCTTGGGTTATAAATTTTTTGAAAGAGGTATTGAAGTGGACAAAGCTAAGGTTGATGCCATTGAGAAAATTCCATGTCCCACAGACATCAAAGGTATTCGTAGTCTCGTAAGACATGCCGGTTTCTATATGAGGTTTTTAAAGACTTATCTAAAATTTCTAGGCTCCTCACTAATCTTTCACAAGGATATTCTTTTTGTTTTAGATTATGGTTGTTTAGAAGCCTTTGAAACACTCAAGAAACTTTAATTACATCACCTATTGTCCAACCACTTGATTGGAACTTGCCTTTTGAATTTATGTGTGATGCTAGTGATTATGCTGTTGGTGTTGTTCTAGGACAAAGAGTTGATAAGAAATTGAATGTCATTCACTATGCTAGTAAAACTCTAGACGGTGCTCAAAGAAATTATGCTACTACTGAAAAAGAATTCTTAGCAGTGGTGTTTGCTTGTGATAAGTTTAGACCTTATATTGTTGATTCTAAAGTAACTGTTCATACAGACCATGCTGCTATTAAATGTCTTATGGAGAAGAAAGATGCTAAACCTAGACTTATATGTTGGGTCCTCTTGTTGCAAGAATTTGATTTGCATATTATTGATAGAAAGGGAGCTGAGAACCCTGTAGCCGATAACTTGTCTAGGCTTGAAAATATGCTTGATGACCCACTTCCTATTGATGATAGTTTTCCTGATGAGAAGTTAACTGCAATAAATGTTGTTAATGGTACTCCTTGGTATGGTTACTATGCTAATTACATTGTTGCTAAATATTTACCACCTAGATTTGCATGCCAACGAAAGAAAAAATTCCTCTATGATTTAAGACATTACTTTTGGGATGACCGACATCTTTATAAAGAAGGGGTAGATGGTATTATTAAACGTTGTGTACCTGAGCATGTACTGGGACAAATCCTACGGAAATGTCACTCCGAAGCTTATGGAGGGCATCATGCTGGAGATAGAACTGCTCACAAGGTATTGCAGTCTGTATTTTATTGGCCTACTCTCTTCAAGGATGACCGTAAGTTTGGCTCTTCTTGTGATGAATGTCAAAGAATAGGTAATATTGGTAAGTGTCAAGAAATGCCTATGAATTATTTATTTTCTGTTGAACCTTTTTATGTTTGGGGATTTGATTACATGGGACCTTTTCTTTCCTCTAATGGGTATACACATATTTTGGTTGCTGTTGATTATGTTACTAAATGGGTAGAAGCTATTCCAACTAGTAGTGTTGATCACAAAACCTGTATTAAAATGCTTAAGGAAGTTATTTTCCGAAGGTTTGGAGTCCCTAGATATTTAATAACTAATGGTGGTTCACACTTTATTCATGGTGCTTACCGTAAAATGCTTGCCAAGTCTGATGTTAACCATAGAACTGCATCACCTTATCATCCTCAGTCTAGTGGTCAAGTTGAACTTAACAATAGAGAAATAAAATTAATTTTGCAAAAGACTATTAATAGGTTCAGGAAGAATTGGTCTAAGAAATTAGATGATGCACTTTGGGCCTATAGAACAACATATAAAAATCCTATGGGTATGTCTCCTTATAAAATGGTTTATGGAAAAGCTTTTCATTTGCCTCTTGAGTTAGAACACAAAGCATATTGGGCAGTTAAAGAACCCAATTATGATTTCAAACTTGCTGGTGAAAAGAGGTTATTTGATATAAGCTCATTAGATGAGTGGATAACCCAAGCTTATGAAAATGAAAATCTATTCAAAGAAAAAGTTAAAATATGGCATGACAAAAGAATTAAAAAACGTGAGCTTAAAGTCGGAGAATATGTTCTTTTGTACAACTCTCGGTTTAGATTCTTTGGAGGGAAGCTCCTCTCGAAATGGGAAGGCCCATATGTCATCGAGGAGGTTTACCAGTCAGCTGCCATCAAAATGAATAATTCTAGAGGTACTAACCCGAAGGTTGTCAATGGATAACGAATAAAGCATTATATCTCAGGTACACCTATTAATGTTGAAAGCAATATTATCCAAACTTTGACACCGGAAGAATACATAAAAGAGTCCTTCTGGAACACTCCAAAATTGTCAAAATAAGGAAGTACATAGTGCGATAAGCAAACGGACTCTGAAAAATCTGCAAAAATATGTTTCATCAGTTTTGGAATATTTTAATATTTCAGAAATAAAGAAACTCCCATGAAGCGTCTTTCGGTGTCAAAACCGGCGGATCTCGGGTAGGGGGTCCCGAACTGTGCGTCTAAGGCGGGAGACACAATGGTTACCCAGGTTCGGGCCCTCTCGATGGAGGTAATACCCTACTTCCTGCTTGATTGATCTCGATGATATGAGTATTACAAGAGTTGATCTACCACGAGATCGTAGAGGCTAAACCCTAGAAGCTAGCTTATGATTATGATTGTTGTCGTCCTATGGACTAAACCCTCCGGTTTATATAGACACCGGAGTGGGCTAGGGTTACACAGAGTCGGTTACAAGGGAGGAGATCTACATATCTGAATTACCAAGCTTGCCTTCCACATAAAGGAGAGTCCCACCCGGACACGAGACGAAGTCTTCAGTCTTGTATCTTCATAATCCAACTGTCCAGCCGAAGTATATAGTCCGGCTCTCCGAGGACCCCCTAATCCAGGACTCCCTCAGTAGCCCCTGAACCAGGCTTCAATGACGATGAGTCCGGCGCGCAGATTGTCTTCGGCATTGCATGGCGGGTTCTTCGTTCTCCAAATTCCGAATACCTATCGAGTAGTGTTCGGCTTCCCATGAATGTTGCACTCCTTGGCTTCTGCGCCTAATAATGGCTATCCTCCACGTGTTGAGCGAATGCGAGAAGTCGGGGCATTTTTACACTTGCCACCCTAACCATGTGAGTAAATCGTCTATTTAAAGAGACGGGGATCCTCAGATCCAGATCACACCATCCTCTCACAGCGAGTATCCATCGGAGCGCACCCGGAAAAAGTCCATCCCATCATGGCCGGCCATTGCAGCTCCTCCTCTCGCTCCCGTAGCCCTAAGCCAAGCGATTGGAAGAAGTGTTCCGTCCCCCACAACCAATTAGTAGAGTTACAGACCCAGGGGTTTCTCCCTCCAGCGTATATGGTCGCCGTTCGAGCCGGACTTGCCACTTAGAATGGCGGGGAGCAAGTGGAGAGCTTTCCCAACCCATCCATGGGGGAGCGGGTATGCCTTGTCCCTTACTTATTGAGGGGGGTTGGATTTCCAATCCATCCGTTCCTCCGCAGGCTCCTGGAGTTCTACGGCCTCCAGGTGCATAACTTTACTACCGCCTCCATATTACACATCGCTAGCTACGTTGCCCTATGTGAGCTGTTTTTGGGCTGCGAAGCTCATTTCGAGCTATGGAAGAGGCTATTCTGCCTCGTACCCCGTACACAGGAGGGGTCAATATATCAAGTGGGCAGAGCCGAGATATGGCGCATCGCCGGGACCGGATACCGGTCTGGTACTCCGAAGAAGACATCCGAAGACTGTCCTTCGGAGTGGTTTTATATGGAAGACGTCCCTCTTCCGGACCCTATTCGGATGGGCCTTCCCGAGTTCGATAACACCCCTTTGAAGAAACACCGCAGCTGGCGCCCTCGGAGCCCCCAGGAGGAAGATAACAGAGAGGTCCTTTACCTAATGGGCCGGATACAATAATCGAGGTTATGTCACTATGTATAATGCGGGGGGTGCAGCCACTTCAATATCGGGGACAACCCATGTGGCACTTTAATGGAGAAGACGATGCCACCCGCTGCGGTCATAAGGGACCGGACTCCGTCGTTGCTCTAGCGAAAATACTGTCCGATTTATATAAAGGAGAGGAAGAGGAGTTCGTCCGCATTAAGCCACGGGATGGATTCTCCATGTACAACCCCCCAAACTGGGTGAGCTGCTACTTTCTACTCCAGACCTTCCCGTATTCTTCATCATAAGTATTTACCTTGATATTTCATAGCAGGAACTTCGAAAAGCTGTGAGGGAGGTCCACAGCCCGTCTCCACAACCAGAGGACCCTGACCGGGCCCTCGACCCCGTACTCGAAGAAGATTCAGACAGATTTGTGGAGCTCATCGACATGACGTTCTATCAGTTAAGCTATGACGGTGCCTTGGTGGCCATCATAGCCGATTATCCCGGACTGCTCCCTGCATTGCATGTAAGTAAAACCGGAGCCCCAACTTCTGAGAAGGATCCCTATTTTTCGCACCTCACCTACCGCACACATATGGTGTCTTACAGGGAAGGCCCTCGGGACGCCATGCCGAACCCGCAGTGACTCACCAACAAGGGGCACCGAAGCCGGGTAGGCTTAAAAGGAAGGCGGTTAGGACTGAGACGCTGTCGCAGAGGTATGAAAAAGAACCCCGCTCTGTGGTTGTCATCTTTTAAAATATAATAACGTCCATGGTTCCTGGCAGGAAAAACGCTCGCCGGACCATATTCGGAGAGCCTGCTGGCCAAGCCTCCACCAGCCGGGCTCCAGAGCCGGACTTAGAGGCAGATGCTAACATGGGGCCAACACCGGACGTTCCTCCTACAGAGGATGCATATAGGCTGTCTGCTACGAATTCTGAAGTGGAGAGTGCCATGAATCACAGGCGTCGCCGGGCCATACTCGGCGACGCTTGTTTATCTCAAGAGGCGTTTGATGCCTTCAACTCAGGAGACGCGTACATCCGAGCTGCTCAAAATGGTCTTGCCCGAGCCATGGACCAGTATGTGAAGGATATACGGGTAAGAAAATCTAATAATTATGTATATCAGTAGCCCCTGAGACTTGAAACAATTGGCACAACTGATTTAAGGATCATTGTTTGCGTAGGTTCTTACGGAGAAGAGTACCCAGTTCTCTCAAGAGCTGGAGGAGTGCAAAGCCCAGCTACGGGCTGCAGTTGCCGCAATGAAGGAGTCTGAGAAGGCCCCATCTGGTAACACTTGTTTCTATCTAAAAGAATGACATGTACCAGTTAGTATTCGACATGCATGCAAATCTAACAATAGATTCCGCAGATGATCCCGGAGTGAATCCGGAGGTCGTACGAGGGGATGAGCAACATGCTCAACGACAGGTAAAGGCTGGCGAGCGCGTGCTTACACAGGTTAGGCGGGAGAAAAATGATCTCCAAGATGCCAATACCCGACTGGGCGTTGAACTGAAAGATGTTTGGGCCCAGCTTGCTGACTCCGTAAAGGAGAATAAGAGGCTTCGACGCGGCATTTTTAGTAAGTGCTTGAACGAACTTTTATAGAGTTCGGCGAAGAAACTGGCTAACAGAGTTATATCTATAGGTATGCTGACGGGTCGTCCCGCAGAGGAGATGCCCCGGTCTGCGGGTGATCTTCTGCAAGAGCTCTCACAACTGCACGAACACGTTCGGTAGGTGATGCAAGGCATTGCCCAGGCGTTGTGGTCATCCACCTCCCTGCCAGGAGGCATGGAGGATCTTGTAGAGATGCTCAAGGGAGCGCGGCGGCGCTTCCGATTATGGAAGATATCAGCCTGCCGACAAGGTGCAAGGGAAGCCTGGGCCATGGTGAAGACAGGATATACCAAGGCTGACCTGAACCACATGGCCGAGGTCGGACCTGTGGGGTCTGATGGGAAAGAGATTCCTGTCAGTTTGGTGTATGACCAGGTGAAATTAAGTGCAAAGTATTCCCAACAGGATTGTAGGCTAGACAGTCTGTTGGATGGTATAGAAGAAGAATTTAGGCAGTGTAAGTGACTGTGTACTTCAAGTGACATATATTGTCCCTAGCCGGATTGTAAATCATTTGTCATGGCGGACCTTTTCGCTTCAACCTCCGGACCCGACAGTCCAAAGTGTATCCGAATACCTGCTCAGTTATGTAAAAACCGGGGTACGCGTGGAAACAAGGCGTAGGAGTCATAAGTTCTTGAGCAGACAAGTACCCAACTAGCTATGTTATATTACATGGATAGTAAGAAACATCTTCCAGGGAGAATAGCTCCATTAAGGGTTCCTTTCCCTGGGTACGCATGCATTAATGTGTATGTCCGAACTGCGAGAAGAGACGCAGGATATAAACATCTGGGGACATGTATTACAATAAATAAAAGTCATCTTTTGTTCACCGACCGAATATTCCCTTAAGAACGCTAGCCTTCGGCTTCACCCAGTCTGAGGTACACATTCGGCTGACCCGGCAGTAACAATCGCAGAGGTGCTCCCCTTATGCCCTACCCAAATTAATGGGACCGTAGGGCATAAACACAAGAGCCAGGCAACCCAACTTGGTCAAAACTTAAGTCATATCGAAGCATATAAGGGCGAAGAAAAGGTACATGTGGAAAAGTAACATATGTGCGGGGGGCATAGAGCTCGGAACATAGTTATATTAAGCTTCTGTATAAGAAGCCCCCGGGTATAATGAGCACACCTAGCGTGTCAAGATTGTGTAGACAAGACACAATTTAACCTTTTAAGGCCGTGAAGAAAAAAGGGAAGAAAGAAAGAAAAGACAGATAATGGATATATAAAAAATAGATGGAGGTAAGGAGACGAACGCAGAGTCTGGTATTAGGCGTAGAACCTTCTGAGTCTGGCTGCGTTCCATGGGTTTGGCTTGAGTCGATTGTCTGATGCGTCCCGCAGACGGTACGCTCCACTGGTCAGAACTTTGTCAATAACGAAGGGACCTTCCCATTTGGGCTTGAGCTTGTCCTTTTTCTTCTCCGGTAGGCATAGAATGAGTTCGCCAACGTTATAAGTTTTGGCCCGTACTTCTCTGCTTTGATACCGCCGAGCTTGTTGCTGATAGAATGCGGAGCGGGCTTTTGCCATGTCACGCTCCTCCTCCAGGGCGTCCAAACTGTCCTGCCGATCAAGCTCGACTTCTTTCTCTTCGTACATGCGCACTCGAGGTGAGTCATGAATGATGTCGCAGGGCAGTACCGCCTCTGCACCGTACAGCATAAAGAACGGTGTGTATCCGGTAGTGCAATTCGGCATGGTCCGCAGCCCCCATAGTACAGAGTCAAGCTCCTCCACCCAGTGCATATTTGATTCCTTCAAGGATCGCACTAATCTGGGTTCAATGCCGCTCTTGATAAGACCATTTGCTCGCTCGACTTGACCGTTAGTTTGCGGGTGATAGACAGAGGCATAATCGAACTTAATGCCCATGTTGCCGCACCAAGATTTTACATCGTCGGCTGTAAAGTTCGAGCCGTTATCGGTGATGATGTTGTGGGGGACGCCGTAATGGTGTACAACCCCAAATATGAAGTCTATCACTGGTCCAGACACGGTCGTTTTAACTGGTTTGTCTTCTATCCATTTGGTGAATTTCCACCATGACCAATTGGTATTTTTTTCTTATGGCTTCCCCCTTTAAGGGGTCTGACCATGTCAAGCCCCCAGACTGCAAAGGGTCAAGTAATCGGGATTGTTTGGAGAGCAGTAGGTGGCATATGGCTTTGGTTTGCAAAAAGCTGGCAACCGACGCAACGTTGAACGAGGTCCTGTGCGTCTGCTCGGGCCGTCGGCCAGTAAAAACCTGTACAGAAGGCCTTGCTTACAAGGGCCCGAGCTGTGGCGTGGTGGCCACCAATTCCAGCATAAATTTCTGCCAAAAGTTGTCGTCCTTCCTCTTCGAAGATGCACCTTTGAAGTACTCCGGTAGCGCTTTTCTTATAAAGCTCTCCCTCGTGGACCTTGTAGGCTTTAGACCGCCGCGCAATGCAGCGTGCCTCGTTTGGGTCATCAGGGAGTTCTTGCCTAGTTAGGTAAGCCAAGAAGGGTTCTGTCCACGGGGCGATGACAGCCATAATCACGTGGGCCGAAGATGTTATTTCGGTGGCAGAGCCTCCGATTACATTAGAGTGTTCGGGGTCTGGTGTTGTGGCCGGATCAGGACTATTTTTGTCGGTCTCCCCTTCCCACACCACGGATGGCTTAAACCGCCTTTCCAAGAAGATATTAGGTGGGACAGGGTCGAGCTTAGCACCGATGTGGGCGAGGATATCCGCCGCTTTGATTGTTTTCTCGGACCACATGGTGGAATTCGAGGCCCTTGAACTGAGCTGACATTTTGAGGACGGCATTGCGGTAAGCCGCCATTTTTGGGTCCTTGGCATCAAAGTCCCCATTTATTTGAGATATTGCGAGGTTCGAATCCCCCGCACCTCTAGGCGTTGAATTCCCATGGAGACTGCCATCCCGAGACCATGCAACATGGCCTCATATGCTGCTGCATTGTTGGAGTCCGTGTATAATATTTGGAGTACATATTGGACTGAATCTCCGATGGGGGATGTCAGGACGACGCCTGCCCCCAGACCAGCCAGCATCTTAGAGCCGTCAAAGTGCATGATCCAATTGGAGTACGCGCCGTACTCTTTAGGGAGTTTGGCTTCCGTCCATTCGGCGACAAAATCAGCCAGTACTTGCGACTTAATGGCTCGCCGTGGTTTATATGTTATGTCGAACGGGAGGAGCTCGATGGCCCATTTAGCAATCCGGCCCGTGGCATCACGGTTATTTATTATGTCGTTGAGTGGTACTTCGTAGGCCACCATAATTGAACACTCCTGAAAGTAGTGTCGTAGTTTCCGGGATGCCATGAAGACCGCATATGCTATCTTTTGATAATGTGGGTACCGTGATTTGCATGGAGTGAGGACGGTGGATACGTAGTATACTGGCTTTTGAAGCGAGAACTTATGTTCGTCCGTCTCTCGTTCGACGACGAGCACCACGCTTACAACTTGGCGTGTTGCCGCTATATATAACATCATTGGTTCACTGACATTTGGCGCGGCCAAGATTGGGTTGGTGGCTAATGTGGCTTTTATTTGTTCCAATCCGGCCGTGGCCGCATCCGTCCACTCAAAGTGTTCAGTGCGTCAAAGAAGGCGATGAAGAGGTAGTGCCTTTTCTCCTAATCGGGAGATAAAGTGGCTTAAGGCAGCCACGCATCCAGTTAACTTATGGATTTGCTTGAGGTCTGTTAGGATAGCCAACTGTGACAAAGCTCGGATTTTAGCCGGATTTGCTTCAATTCCTCTATTGGAGACGATGAAGCCCAAGAGCTTTCCAGCGGGCACGCTGAAAACACATTTTTCCGGATTGAGCTTGATGTCATATGCTCGGAGGTTGTCGAACATGAGCCTCAAGTCGCCTATTAAGGATTTGACGTGTCTTGTTTTAATGACCACATCGTCTACGTATGCCTCCACTGTTTTGCTGATTTGTGTTTCCAGGCATGTCTGAATCATGCGTTGATAGGTTGCACCGGCGTTTTTGAGCCCGAAAGGCATGGTGTTAAAACAGAAGGGGCTGTATGGAGTGATGAATGCCATTGCGGCTTGATCGGGTTCCGCCATCTTAATTTGATGGTATCTGGAGTATGCGTTGAGGAATCACAATGAGTCGTGTCCTGCGGTAGCATCGATAATTTGATCGGTGCGTGGGAGGGGGAAGGGATCCTTGGGGCAAGCCTTGTTAAGGTCCTTGAAATCGACACATAGGCGCCAGGATTTGTCCTTCTTTGGTACCATCACCAGGTTGCTAGCCAGTCCGGGTGTTTTATTTCTCTAATGAATCCGGCCTCGAGTAACTTGGCTAGCTCTTCTCCCATGGCTTGTCGCTTAGGCTCAGAGAAATGCCAAAGAGTCTGCTCGACCAGCTTGAACCCCTTTAGAATGTTAAGGCTATGCTCGGCCAGCCTGCGTGGAATTCCTGGCATGTCTGAAGGATGCCAGGCGAAGAAGTCCCAATTCTCGTGCAAGAACGCCCGCAGTGCGGCGTCTGTTGTGGGGTTCAGCTGTGCCCCGATGGATGCTGTTTTTGTAGGGTCCGTTGGGTGGACCTGGAATTTGACTATTTCGTCCGCTGGTTTAAAAGAGGTGGACTTGGGTCTTTTATCGAGTATCACGTTGTCCCTGTCCACCTGGAGTGCATCGCAGTTAGTTCTTCAGCCGGAAGGGCTTCGGATAACGCCTCGAGGGCTAGTGCGGCGGTTTTATTTTCAGCGCGGAGTGCTATGTCCGGATCACTAGCCAGAGTGATGATTCCATTGTGCCCAGGCATTTTGAGCTTCATGTACCCATAATGGGGTATAGCTTGGAAGATCGTGAATGCCTCCCGCCCTAAAAGGGCGTGGTATCCGCTACTGAACGGGGCCACATGGAATGTGATTTCTTCGGACATATAATTCTCCGGCGTGCCGAATACCACAACTAGTGTGATTTTTCCCGCACATCGTGCCTCTCGACTAGGGATGATTCCTCTGAAGGTTGTGCTGCTTTCCTCAATGCAGCTCTTGTCTATTTCCATTTTGCTAATTGTTTCCTCGTAGATGAGGTTTAATCAGCTGCCACCGTCCATGAGCACTTTAGTAAGCCGGAAGCCATCCACAATTGGACTAAGGACCAAAGCGGCTGGTGCTCGTGCTGTTCGGAATTGAGGTTCGTCACTGGCATTGAAGGTTATGGCCGTGTCATTCCATGGATTTATTGTTGCAACGTGGCAGACTTCGGCAAGGCTGCGGAGTGTTCGCTTGCGCCTATTATTTGAGGCGAAGGTCTCGAAGACTGTCAATATTGTATTGTTATTTTCCACGGGATGGTGCTCTGTTGTATTGTTGATGAGGATATCCTCGCCGCTCTTGGCCACCTGCCGGAGTATCCAACATGCTCTAAGTCAGCAAAGTGTGTTATGTCATGGCGACTTATGGCATTGAGGATTCCCTTGTCCGTGCAATTATTGCAAAAGAATGAAATTGCGTCTTCCTCGCGACAGTCCTTGAGCTTGCTTATTACAAGGAGGAATTTGGCCCAATAGTGATGTACTGTCTCTTGGGGCTCTTGTCTAATGTGGGAAAGATCACTTGAGTCTGGATGGGGGGGTAGATTGAGGAGTTTCCGAGCTTGGCAGTTCGGACTCCGGGATGTTGCCCGATAGTTCTGGCCCACTGTCTGATTCTAGGTTCGAAGCTTGGGCCATGTCCTCCCATGGACGGGTATCCGGCTCGGAGAGCTCGGGAATCCGGACACAGTTTGTCCTCAAAATAGAGGAAGAATTGCTAAATTGCTCCTCCACCACCGCTATCTAATGGGTGACCGACGGAGAGTTAATCTCCCTTTCGTCGGGTTTAAGCCCGATCCGATCATAGTCCATTGCGACTCCCAGGGCGGCGATGCGATCTAAGAGCTCGTTTAGGGAAGAGAGCTCTATTGTATCTATCTGCTCGGTGAATCCCGAGCCGACGTGGAGGCTGTTTTTGATGACCCGAGAAGTCATCATCGGCGAGATGGCCGAACGGGCGGTCATGACGAAGCCGCCTAGTCGGAGCATTTGGCCTACAGCCAGGGCTCCCCCCGAGGTAATGTTGTCCTTAACAACAAGACGAGCCATCAAGACTTATCGTGGCGGCACAGTGGAACTCTCAATGAAAGCACCAATGTCGGTGTCAAAACCGGCGGATCTTGGGTAGGGGGTCCCGAACTATGCGTCTAAGGTGGATGGTAACAGGAGGCGGGGGACACAATGTTTACCCAGGTTCGGGCCCTCTCGATGGAGGTAATACCCTACTTCCTGCTTGATTGATCTTGATGATATGAGTATTACAAGAGTTGATCTACCACGAGATCGTAGAGGCTAAACCCTAGAAGCTAGCCTATGATTATGATTGTTGTCGTCCTACGGACCAAACCCTCCAGTTTATATAAACACCGGAGGGGGCTAGGGTTACACAGAGTCGGTTACAAGGGAGGAGATCTACACATCCGAATTACCAAGCTTGCCTTCCACGCAAAAGAGAGTCCCACCCGGACACGGGACGAAGTCTTCAATCTTGTATCTTCATAATCCAATAGTCCGGCTGAAGGATATAGTCCGGCTGTCCGAGGACCCCCTAATCCAGGACTCCCTCAGCGTCCCCTGGTGGGCACAATACACCAGGGCGCGCCAGGCTTACCTGGCACGCCCAGGTGGGTTGTGCCCACCTGGGACACCTCCCGTACTCCATTTTTCTTCCATATGCCTGTCCTGCAAAATAAAAATTCTATATATACTTCCTGAACCAGTTAACCACCATATCACGGAGAAAAATCCTCGGTTCTCTTTCTTGTTGTGTCCGGTCAGGTTTATCAAGCTAAGCATCATGTCTTCCTGCTCCTCCAACCACATGGAAGAAGACGCTTGGCTGATGAAGATCGAAACGAAGCTGAAGGAAGCAAAGGGCAAAATTACCTTCTTCATCACCACGACCATCTTCTTCACCACTAAAGGAGAAATGAGTGTCGGGTATGGGCACTCCCCTTGGCTTCTGCCAAGCTTGGGGGAGGTGCCCCGGTTTCGTATCATCCCACTATCTTTTTGCTTTTACTTATCTTAGAGAAATCTTTTGCTTAGATGAATAAAGTTAGTTCAGTCTTTTCCTCTTTTAGAAGTTGTCTTAGTAATCTATCATTATAATCATGTCCAAGTTGTATAATAAAGTTTAGTATGAGTCTTTTGTTTTCTTTACTCTCTTGTTGGAAATGAAGAAAAGAAAAGAAACAAGAAAGAAACAAATAAAGAAAGAAAGGATAGAGATAATGAAAAAGATTATATACTAATCCTATGGTAAGTGATAGCACCACATAAGGAAAACTATAAGCAAGAAAATTTTATTAGAGATTGACAAACATAGCATTAGTCAATGATGCAACTGATGAAAGAATTAATAAGGGAAGAGAAGGTCCACATATCGATATACTATCCTATAAATCTTTTGTGATTGTAAGCCCTCATCAAAATATTATATGCCAAAATTGTTGACGTTGGACAAGGAAGACAACTTAATGGTTTATGTATGTTTATATTCACATAGAAGTCATATTGTCATAGATCCTTCAACATGTGATGATTAACGCCTATCTTTGCTAGCCAAAAATCCCGCACTAAGTATAGATACTACTTGTGCATCCAAAAACCCTTAAAGCCAAATCTTTTTCAAGTGTCCACCATACCTACCTATGGATTGAACAAGATCCATCAAGTAAGTTGTCATCGGTGCAAAAAGGCAACAAAAATTGCTTCTAAAAGTGTGCGATCATTTAGTGTAAGAGAAAATTGAGTGTTGCACGAACTTGGATGACAAAGAATAAAAGCGACAGACTGCATATAAAGGTTGACATCTTAAGAGGCAATACAACGTGACGTTCTTTTGCACTAAGGAGTTGAGCATGCAAACAAATAAGCGCATGGTAGCCTCTGCTTCCCTTGCGAAGGGCCTGTCCTTTACTTTTATGCAAAGAGTCAAAAGTTTTCCTTCTATTCCTTTTTATTTTCTCTTTTGGCAAGCATCATGTGGTGAGGAAAGATCTAGGCACATATGTCTAGTTGAATATAGACAGAATGAGTTATTATTGTTGACCTCACCCTTGAGGTGAGCATGTTGGGAGGCAAAACTATAAGCCCCTATCTTTCTATGTGTCCGGTTGAAATGTTTTGTTCATGGATACAAGGTGAGTGTCAGCAATCATAGAAGACTATATGATGGTTGAGTATGTGGACTTTCTTTAAAGGCTCCGACATGTGACTCTTCCTTAAAAGATGATGAATTGTAGTTGCAAAGTTGACTGAGAACATAGTTTATTGGTTTCTAATAGAGATTTTGCTTTATACTTCGATTATGTGATGAATTGTTACTTATTCATGGGACGTATATGATAAAAGTTCTATGATAAAATTCCTTTGTTTAATCTTGTTTATGTTATAATAATCAACATGATGCTTCTCTGTCCGTATTTTGTTTTTATCGACACCTCTTTCTGAAAGCATGTGCACATGTTTTTCGATTTCAGTTTTTGCTTGAGGACAAGCAAGGTCTAAGCTTGGGGGAGTTAATACGTCCATTTTGCATCATGTTTTATTACTATTATTTATAATGTTATTATCCATAATAATGCTTTTTGGAGTAATTCTAATGCCTTTTCTCTCTTAATTTACAAGGAACACACCAAGAGGGAGAACTCTGGCAGATGGAAATCTGGACCTGGAAAAGCTACGCCAGGCCACCTATTCTGTACTCCAAATGGGCTGAAACTTTACGATGAATTTTTATGAATTATTTGAGGAATATTGGAGCCAATAAACACCAAAGGGGGCCACCAGGTGGGCACAACCCACCTGGGAGCGCCAGGCCCCCCTGGCACGCCCTGGTGGGTTGTGACCTCCTCGGCCCACCTACAGTGCCCATCTTTTAGTATATAAGTGGTTTTGACCTAGAGAAAATTAGAAGAATACTTATGGGACGGGGCGCCGCCATCTCGAGGCGGAACTTGGCCAGGAGCACTTTTGCCCTCCGGCAAAGCGATTCTATCGGGGGAACTTCCCTCCCGGAGGGGAAATCACCGTCATCATCATCACCAACAACTCTACCATCTGGGGGAGAGCAATCTCCATCAACATCTTCACCAGCACCATCTCATCTCAAACCCTAGTTAATCTCTTATATTCATTTTTTTTTACCGGAACTAAAGATTGTTGCTAGGGTCTGAGTAGTAGTGTTGATTACATCTTGTAGTTGATTACCATATGGTTTATTTGGTGGAAGATTATATGTTCAGATCCATTATGCATATTAATACCCCTCTGATCATGAGCATGTTTGTTGTTTGCGAGTAGTTACCTTTGTTCTTGAGGTCACGGGATAAATCTTGTTGCAAGTAATCATGTGAATTTGATATGTGTTCGATATTTTGATAGTATGTATGTTGTGATTCCTTTAATGGTGTCATCTGAACGTCGACTACGTTACACTTCACCATATTTGGGCCTAAGGGAGTGCATTGTGGAGTTTTAAATAGATGGTGGGTTGCGAGAGTGACAGAAACTTAAACCCCAGTTTATGCACTACTCTGTAAGGGCCGATAGGATCCTAGAGTTTAATGCTATGGTTAGAATTTATTCTTAATAATTTTCTCGTACTTGCGGATGCTTGCGGGAGGGTTAATCATAAGCAGGAGGTTTGTTCAAGTAAGAATAGCACCTAAGCACTTGTCGACTCACATATCAAATTATCAAAGTAGCGAACACAAATGAAACCAACATGATGAAAGTGACTAGATGAAATTCCCATGTACCCTCAAGAACGCTTTGCTCATTATAAGAGACCGTTTTGGCCTATCCTTTGCCTCAAAAGGATTAGGCTACCTTGCTGCATACTTGTTACAATTATCGTTACTTGCTCGCTACAAATTACCTCGCTATCAAACTACTCGCTACTTATAATTTCAGTACCTGCAGACATTACCTTACTGAAAACTACTTGTCATTTCATTCTGCTCCTCGTTGGGTTCAACACTCTTACTTATTGAAAAGACCTACAATTGATCCCCTATACCTTTGGGTCATCAGTACACTGGGCGCCACACCACTTTCTTTCTTGCCGCATCCTTGGGGTTGTTCTCGTTGCCGTGCTCATTTTTGTCCTGATCCTTCCCTGACTCTGCTATTTTCTGCTCACTTTCTGCATCATCCATTTCTCGTTGCGCTACCAAGGCTGCACTGACGGTTTGGTTGGTTGTCGCCAAGTATAGCAACAACGGTTCTTGGGGCTTGGGCACAACCAAGGTAGGCACAGACGATAGGTTGGCCTTCAACTCCTGCAGAGTTGCATCTGCTTTTGGGGTCTACTTCATAGGTCGTGCCTTCTTCAAAATTTTAAAGAACGACAGGGCGCGCTCGGTAGACTTGGAGATGAATCTGCTTAGTGCGGCAACACATCCTATTAAGCGCCTC
The DNA here is from genome assembly GCF_018294505.1 of Triticum aestivum. Lineage (NCBI taxonomy): Eukaryota > Viridiplantae > Streptophyta > Magnoliopsida > Poales > Poaceae > Triticum > Triticum aestivum. The sequence goes on along the minus strand of NC_057806.1, from coordinate 383,839,100 downwards.
ACATCCTTAACTGTCCTTGGAGCCTAGATCTGCTCAATGGCTTTGATCTTGTCAGGGTTAGCTTCGATCCCCCGATGGGACACGAAGAAACCAAGTAGCTTGCTGGAGGGAACACCAAACACACACTTATCTGGATTAAGCTTCAAATTGATCTTGCGCAGATTAGCAAATGTATCCTACAAATCCTGGATAAGGGTGACCTTACCCTTGGTTTTTACCATGATATCATCCATATAGGCTTCTATATTTCTGTGTAACTGTGGCTCAAAACCAATCTGGACTGCCCGTGCAAAAGTTGACTCGACACTCTTTAATTCGAATGGCATGTGGACAAAGCAGTACGTACCACATGGAGTGATGAATGATGTATTCTCTTCATATTCCATGGACATGAAGATCTGATGATATCCGGAGTATGCGTCCAGAAAGGAGAGTAAGTCACAACCTGAAGTGAAATCTATAATCTGGTCGATGTGCGGCAAGGGAAATGGGTCCTCCAGACAAGCCTTGTTAAGATCTATGAAATCAATGCAAAGCCTCCATTTCCCATTAGCCTTCCAGGCTACCACTGGATTTGCAAACCACGTTGGATGCAGTACTCCTCTGACCAAACTAGCTGCCTCCAGTTTCTTGATCTCCTCGGCTATGAACTGTTGCCTCTCTAAGGCCTGCTTTTGGACTTTCTTCTTGACAGGTCAGGCATGTGGGCAGACAGCAAGGTGGTTCTCGATTACCTCCTTGGAAACACTGGGGATATCATATAGTTGCCAGGCAAACACATTGATATTCGCACGAAGGAAGGCAATGAGCACACTTTCCTATTTGTTATCGAGGGTGGCGCTGATGTTGAAAGTACCATCAACGCCAGTCAGCACTGCCGGGACCTTCTTCACTTGGGGTGCAGCAACCTTGGATCTCTTGCTGTTGGAACACTCCCGCATGTCGTCAACGAGTTTCGTGCACTCGGAGGGGGCATGCTTCCCGGACTCCCTACCGGAGGTCATACAATCCCACTTTTTTCTTTTGCTTTCCTTGGCGGGAACAGCCTCTGCTGCGACTGCATCCCAGTACATCTTGTCCACACAAATAATTGCATCCTTCTCATCCGATGGGATAGTGATGACTCCCAGTGTCCCAGGCATCTTCAAGGTTTTGTAAGCATAGTGGGATGCCGCCATGAACTTGGCCAGGGTCGGGTGCCCAAGAATCCCATTGTACGGCAGGGGGAGACCAACCACATCAAACACAACCTTCTCAGTACGATAGTTCGGATCTCCCCCAAACGTCACCGGCAATGTAATATTCCCTTTAGGATGGCTCCTGCTGGGGTTAACTCCTTGAAATGTTCCGGTAACCTTTAGCTCTTCTTCTCCTATCTGAAGCTTGCTGATGACTGCCGGGGAAATCAGATTCAACCCAGCCCCGCCATCCGCTAGCATCTTTGTGACCTTTAGGTTGCGAATTGTTGGGGAGACTAACAATGGCAAACATCATACTGCAGTGGTGCGGCCAGGGTGATCCTCCTCGTCAAAGATGATGGGCGTGCGGGACCATTTGAGCATCTTTCGGGCCTCTGGCACTGGCTCCACGGCATTGATCTCTCTTGCCCATCGCTTGAGCTAGCAATGAGAGGCGTGTAAAGATGCACCCCCATCAATGCATAGGGCGTCAGTGGCCTTCTGAAACACCTGCTCACTGGTTTCCTCTTCATACCCTCCATCACTCACATCATCACATATTTCCTTCTCTTGACACCTGGCGGGATTTCCTTGGTTCCGGAAGGGTTTGTCGGGGCGATTTGCTTCACCACCCCAGCCCTTACCGCCAGCGGCATTCTGAACTTTATCCTTGTCATGCTTATCATATTCTTCCCTCTGTTTCTTGACAAGCTACTCAACCTTGTAACACTCCCGAAGGTCGTGGCCCTTGGTCCGATGGATCTTGCATTACGGCCCATCGCCTTTCCCAGCTCTGGCTTGAACGTGCGAACGGACGGCCAACGGAGCATGAGATTGGGTTGGATAAGTTACTACTAGTGCATGGAGAAGCGACGTGACCTTTCTCATGACATAAGTAGCAACGTCTACTCTTCGTTTTCTTCTCACTTGATTTCTCAACAAGAGAAGCATGAATTTGAGTCTTCTTGGGAAGTGGTCTTTCTTCAACTTGTGGTTGAGCATGAGATTGAACTTGTGGCCTCTTCCCTTGTTGCTTGTCATTAACAGACTTCTTCTTCAATGGGCAAGATCTAACATGATGCCCTTCAATTTTCCACTTGAAGTAAATAATCTTGGCCGAATTCTTGAGTTGTTCTTGTCCCTTATTCTTGTTGCTCTTGGACTTCTTCTTCTTGTTGGAGTTGAATCCAAGTCCACCTTTGTCATTGGGGGATTTTTGCACACTCAAGATATTGTTGAGTGTGAATTTCCCTTCATGACTCTTTTCCAAGTCTTTCTTCAACGAAGTGACTTGGGCCTTGAGCTCTTTGATTTCCTCTACATGGTTAGTCTCAACACAACCACTAGAGGAAGTATAAGCTTCATTGTTAGAGCAACAAGGCAAAGAAAGTAATTCATCACAAGATGTACCAATGTTATGCATGGATGAATCACGAGGACTAGCACAAGGCAATATAGCATTTTGAATAAAAGTAGTGCTAGTGTCCACATGAGGCTCACTAGATGTTACCTTAGCAATCATGGCCTCATGTTCTATCTTTAGCACATCATGGGATACTAGAAGATCATCATGAGAGCTTGAGAGCTTTTCATGGCTTTCTTCCAATTTCCCATATTTGCTAGATAGCAACTCGAGTTGAGCCCGTAGCTCAATGTTCTCCTTCAAAATGGATGCTTCGCAAGTGATAGAGTTAGTAGCACAAGCATCATCATTAACAACAAGAGGAGAATATAACTTGGCAAGATCTTTTGAATACGAAGCTTTAAGTTGAGCATGAGACTCGGTGAGTTTGATGAGCTCACTCTTAATGACCCTTGAGCCATTTTCGAGGTGCTCAAAATCCTCAAGAAGTTTAGCATGCACAACTTCAAGCTCTTCTTTTTTAGTTTCAAAATCATTGGCCACCTCAAGCGCTCTATCATGAGATTCCCTCACTCTATATAATTCTAGAGCAAAAGTCTCCTCAAGAGATTCCTTGGTGGTTTGTTCAAGTTCAAGAGCTTGAGAGAGGTCCGCAATCTTATTAGCATAATCACGCTCATGACCTTCCATTTCATCAATGGTGACCTCATGCTCCTCAAGACGAGATTCCAACTCATCAATATATTTCTTTCCCTCAATAGCAATAGACATGATTTCCATGAAGTTGTAACAAGCAATTTTATTCTTAAGAAGAGCTTTAAAAATCATTTCCCCCTTAATTTTGAAGGAGGCAACATCATCATTCTCTTCATCATCATCACTCTTTCCATCATCAATATCATCACAAGATATATTGGGATTCAAAGTGGGAGATACCTTTGAAGCCTTGCCCATAAGGCAAAATGCAATAGATGATGATGTAGGATCCGTTGAAGCACCATTCAAGACCACATCTTGTTCCATGGGGTGTTGGGTTTCCTCTACATTGTTAACACAACAATTCGAGGAAATATATGCATTTTTATCATGGCAACAAGACATAGTAAACATATCATCATGAGATTTAGTCAAGCAATTTCTACATGATATGCAAGGACTATCAACACAAACATGTGAAACATTTGGAGTGCTCTGCTACCTCTTGAGCACTGCGTTGGTTTTCCCTTGAAGAGGAAAGGGTGATGCGGCAAAGTAGCGTAAGTATTTCCCTCAGTTTTTGAGAACCAAGGTATCAATCCAGTAGGAGGCTACGCGCGAGTCCCTCGCACCTGCACAAAACAAATAAATCCTCACAACCAACACGATAAGGGGTTGTCAATCCCTACACGGTCACTTACGAGAGTGAGATCTGATAGATATGATAAGATAATATTTTTGGTATTTTTATGATAAAGATGCAAAGTAAAATAAAAGGCAATGAAAATAACTAAGTATTGGAAGATTAATATGATGAAGATAGACCCAGGGGCCATAGGTTTCACTAGTGGCTTCTCTCAAGAGCATAAGTATTTTACGGTGGGTGAACAAATTACTATTGAGCAATTGACAGAATTGAGCATAGTTATGAGAATATCTAGGTATGATCATGTATATAGGCATCACGTCCAAGACAAGTAGACCGACTCCTGCCTGCATCTACTACTATTACTCCACACATCGACCGCTATCCAGCATGCATCTAGAGTATTAAGTTCATAAGAACAGAGTAACGCCTTAAGCAAGATGACATGATGTAGAGGGATAAACTCATGCAATATGATGAAAACCCCATCTTGTTATCCTCGATGGAAACAATACAATACATGCCTTGCTGCCCCTAGTGTCACTGGGCAAAGGACACCACAAGATTGAACCCAAAGCTAAGCACTTCTCCCATTGCAAGAAAGATCAATCTAGTAGGCCAAACCAAAGTGATAATTCGAAGAGGCTTGCAAAGGTAACCAATCATACATAAAAGAATTCAGAGAAGATTCAAATATTGTTCATAGATAAACTTGATCATAAACCCACAATTCATCGGTCTCAACAACCACACTGCAAAAAGAAGATTACTCCGAATACATCTCCACAAGAGAGGGGGAGAACTTTGTATTGAGATCCAAAAAGAGAGAAGAAGCCATCTAGCTAATAACTGTGGACCCGTAGGTCTGAGGTAAACTACTCACACTTCATCGGAGAGGATATGGTGTTGATGTAGAAGCCCTCTGTGATCGATGCCCCCTCCAGCGGAGCTCCGAAACAGGCCCCAAGATGGGATCTCATGGATATAGAAAGTTACGGCGGTGGAATTAGGGTTTTGGCTCCGGTTCTGATTGTTTGGGGGTACGTAGGTATATATAGGAGGAAGAAGTACGTCGGTGGAGCAACAGGGGGGCCTTGAGGGTGGAGGGCGCGCCTGGGGGGTAGGCATGCCCCTACCTCGTGGCCTTCCTGTTGGTTGCTTGATGTAGGGTCCAAGTCTCCTGGATCATGTTCGGTGAGAAAATCACGTTCCCGAAGGTTTCATTCCGTTTGGACTCCGTTTGATATTCCTTTTCTTCAAAACCCTAAAATAGTCGAAAAAAACAACAATTCTGGGTTGGGCCTCTGGTTAATAGGTTAGTCCCAAAAATAATATAAAAGTGTAAAATAAAGCCCAATAATGTCCAAAACAGTAGATAATATAGCATGGAGCAATCAAAAATTATAGATACGTTGGAGACGTATCAAGCATCCCCAAGCTTAATTCCTGCTCGTCCTCGAGTAGGTAAATGATAAAAACAGAATTTTTGATGTGGAATGTGTCGGATTTCGGGTTCCGGCAGAACCTTGAGGTTCGAACACTAGGGTGCGCGCGGAGATTTCGCCTCCTACCTACCTGCACCCCTCCGCCTCGTTAAGATATAAGCTATGGAAAGAACAACACAAGAGACACAGGGTTTATACTGGTTCGGGCCACCGTTGTGGTGTAATACCCTACTCCAGTGTGTGGTGTGGTGGATTGCCTCTTGGGCTGATGATGAGGAACAATACAAGGAAGAATAGCCTCGCGAGGGTCTGTTCTTGGCTGGGGCGATGAACTGCTGGGAGGAGTTCAGTCACCCTTCTCTCTCTCTCTCTCTTCTATCGTCGGTCTCGATCCCCCTAAAACTCTCTCTCTTTTCCTCTCTCTCTCTTTTCCCTCTCTGCCCCCTTTGCCCTGTGGGTGGCTGGTCCTATTTATAGAGGCCCTGGTCCTCTTCCCAAATATCGAGCGGGAAGGGAGCCAACAATGGCGGGCTAATTTGAAGGGGGACAGCTAGTGCTAGCTATCCTGACAAAAGTAGTCTTCGCCTGCACAAAGCTCTGGTGGTGACGCCGTCTTGGGCTCCACAATGACCTCCATCTTGCAGTCCTCCTGTTCTTGGTCTTGTTGCACCGAAATGGCAACCTTTGCCTAACGCCTCGGTACTCCGCAGCTGCGCTTGCTCCCTTTGCACCAAAGAGGAAAGGAGGACACTGTGCAGGCTGGCACCCGCCTGGTGCCTTTGGTCGTCATGGCTTGCGTCACGGGCACCTCATGAGGTACCCCGCCTTGATCTCTTCGCCTCCTCGCGAGCCAGCCTGATGAGGCCGTGCCTGAGGAAGCTCCGTGTCGTCCGCCCCGCGAGGCTTGGCCCCTCGCGAGGGTCTTGGGTCTGTGTTGATGAAGATGGGCCGTGCTGGGCCCCCCTTTGAGCCACGCCGCAGGCCGCAGGCAGGCAAGTCTGGAGACCCCCGTTCCCAGAACGCCGACAGTAGCCCCCGGGCCCAAGGCGTGCCCGGACTTGGCCGTGCAGGGAGGCGAAAGGGCAAGAGCGAACGCCGTGGGCCCTAACAGCCTGCGGCCTTGGGTGCCGCGTGGCGGCTGATTGGACGTGGGCGCCTTAGCAACCGCGCGAGTTGATAAAGGAGCGGCATCTGCCTAGGATTTGCTTTTCGCTTTATCCGATTGCTGCTCAGATCCCCTTTCTTGCGCCTCTCCTTCCTTCCTCCAAAATTTCTAGATCTACTCCGACCGTGAGACCTAGGAAGCCATGGCGCCTCGTCAGCCCCCGGCCGTAGCTTGGTACTCGTCTGCCCTGGACTCGCCGAACGTGTCGGAGGCGAGCCTCGCCCAGTTGCGCCGGATGGCGGCAGTGCGGGGCATCGACGGGGCGAAGGTGTTCGAGACTGGCTCCGCCACCCCTGAGGGTCAAGGGAGCACCTTCTATCCGTTCTTCGTAAGAGCCATTGCTGCTGGCCTGGTGCCTCCCTTCTTCGAGTTCTTCTTCTCTGTCCTCCGCCATTATAAGCTACAGGCTCTACATCTCCACCCCAACTCCGTTCTTCTCCTGGCAATCTTTGCCTATTACTGCGAGGCTCACGTAGGGGGTGCAGCCCTCAGTGGCCTTGCTGCGCCACTACTTCTACCTCTGGACCTCTCGCGGTCCTGCTTCCGCGTGCGCAAGCTTCATCGCGTACGGTGGCGCCATTGCCATCTCGAACCCTGGGAAAAGGATTGAGGGCTTCAGGAGCAAGTGGGTCTTGGCGGATGCTGGGCGCATCCACCCTCGGCTGATCTTGCCCACGGAGCGGCCCACGAGCTCCAGCGATTGGGGTCGAGCGGAGCTCGCGGACCCCCGCGCGAAGCTGGTGTTGGAGAAGATGGACGCGGATCTGAGGTCGGCCAACATGGCGGCGGCGAAGCTGACCGGCGCGTCGCTGCCGAGGGAATTCCTGGAGCACCAGCTGGCTCCGCTTCGGTAGTACTCACTTCCGATGTGGAGGCCCCACCCGAGCCCCGCGGCCTTGGCCGACGGAGATCTGGCTGCGGTCCTCCAATCACTGGTCGGGGGCGATGTGGTGAGGTTGGAGGGCGCTCCTACGCCCTTGTTCCTCCGTGACGACTGGGAGCAGGTAGTGGAGTCCATGCCCGTCTTCAACGGGGATGGGCCCGTGCCCATGGAAACTCCCGAGGAACCGGTGGACGTGCCCTCCGACGACTCCAGCGAAGAGGAGGAAGGAAGGGAGCGGGAAAAAGGGCCTGACTCCGAAGCGACTGACGGAGAGTCGAGGGCTCCCCTCCCTCGGTGCAGGTCCCGCGTTCTCCGCCTCTCTCCGAGCGATGACGACGAGGATGACGATGAGCAGGACGGCGGGAGCTTGCCCTCGATCCCGAAGAAGGATAGGACCAGGCTGATCTCCCGTGGGTCTGCCCCGGCCCCGAGGCGGACCGCAGATGCACCTTCCGCTTCCAACCTCCCCGAGGTTGACCCTTCCAGCCGGCTTTCAGGCTTCAAATTTGGCCGGAGGCCGCTCGAGCTCACTAGCGATGACCCGTAAGCATTTGATTCTTGTCTTTATTTCTTGTTCTGCTTCTGAGGCTTGACGTCCGCATCTCTTGGATAGGCCGGCGCCCGCAGCAAATAAGTCGAAGGGAGCTCCCAAGGTTCCATCCGTGGCAGCGCCTCTGCCCGCGAAGGAGGGTGACCGCGGCGCACGGGCTTCTCCTGCCCGGTCGTCCTCGCGAGGCCTGGCTGAGCTGGCTGGGGCGAGCTCAGCCCCCATGGCCCAAGTGACTCCCGAGGTGCCTTTGCCTGCTGCCGCCACTACAGTCATTGGCGCGTAGAAGACTCCGCCTCAGGATGCTGTGGCCGCGCTGCCGCCTTCTCCTCCTACTCCACTGGCTGCTGTCTCTCCGACTCCTTCTGCCGTCCTAGATCGTGCTGCTGCTGAGCTGGACCGGCTGTGGCAGGATCTTCTTGGCGCCGACCCTCGCTTGGTGGCCGGGCGCTTGGAGCTGGCTTCAGGATGGGTTCGCTCCGATGCTTCGATTCGGGCGGCGTTGGTCCAGGCCTCGACGGCTTGCGATGAGGAGAAGCAGGCTGTCCTTGAGGCAAATGCTGCTCGTGACGTAGCCCTACTGGAGGTGGTCGATGTCCGTGGTTGCTGCAAGGCGCTGGAGGACGAGCTGCAAGGCCTGCGGGACCAGCTCGCAAAAGAGGCCCGCCTTCGCTAAGAGCAGGAAGAAGGCGTGAAGGCTCGCGAGGTGGCCGTCAAGGAGAGGGAGGTCAAGCTCAGGAAGCGCCACGACTGCCTAGGTGCGCTGGAGCAGGAGTTGGGGGCGAGGAAGGCCGAGCTGGACGATAAGGCCCTGGTTCTTGCCGACGACCGCGTGGCCTTCACGAAGATGGAGGCGAAGGCTCGCTCCTCGCTGAGGACGCTTTATGATAGCGGCCTGGAGAGCCCGCTGGCTGGCGCCGAGGACGGCCCTGCCAAGCTGCTTCCCTTCCTGGTTCGTGCTCTTGAAGATGTCGCCCTTGTCCTTGGCCCCACGGCTGAGGCCGAGGCGCGTGTCCTGTCTTCTGCAGCACTGACGCGGGTGCTCACCCACATCTACCTTCACGATCCCGACGTCAACCTCGACAGCCTGCTGGAGCTAGTAAGCGGCGAGCGTGCCGCTGCCGCTGCCGAGGCCATGAAGGGTCGCGCGGAGGCTCTGCTGGGGAAGTTCCGGGCCTTCAGCACCAAGCCGAAGCAAGGCGCTGCCGACCCCACTGCTCCATAAGGCGAACCCACTCCGTGCTACTCCACCACCGACAACTGACTCCGTTGTGGCTCCTGTCCTGCCTTTAATTCCTGCACATGTATCATGCCTCGGGGAGGCGTTTAAACTTGCGTTTGGCATGGAGATAATAGTGTGGACTGTAATATTTGCTTTTGAATTCCTTGAAATTTGCGCTTTTCCTTCCTACTTGCTTATGTTCTACGCAGGCAGAGCCCGGCCCCGCGCATACCTCACCCAGCGTTAGTCCTGACAAGTTAGGGGCTACGTGACAAGTTAGGCTCCTGAGTCGCGATGCTCAGGAGTCCCCCTTGACGCATGAACAGCAAGTAGGGAGGTGTGATGTGGGTGGATCTACCGTTCTACGTCTGTAGAGCCCGACTGCGCGCATACCTCAACCGCCGTTAGCCTTTCGGAACTAAGGAGTGAGGGGCTACGTGACCAGTTAGGCTCCTGAGTCACGATGATCAGGAGTCCCCCTTGATGCTCAAATGGCCTTCGTACCTTGGCTCCGCTCGGGGAGAGGCGCGCGATGAACCAGGCCCGGGGGGACCTGGCTGGGCGGCGTGCATCTGGGTGTGACCCAGGCGCAGCCCCCGTGCCCAGCCCCCTCACGCGGCACTCCCGAGGGGAGGCGTTACGATGAGGCTAGACACTAAGCTCTGGGCTCCCTGAGGTTGATGCGGCCCGGGGGCCACCCTCAGTTGTTTATCACCAGCGCGGAGCATAGCGCTTCCGTATGTGTACGGGCATAGCCGCTCCTCGGCAGTGTCGTCAGCCAGCACGGAGCATGGTGCTTCCACTGGTACGTGGGAGGGGTCCCCCTCCGGGAGGAGCCCCCGGGGCGTGCACAGCCCCGCCCTGACACGTGGCTAGCATGGTAGGGCCTGGCGAGGTGTATCTGGGCACCCGTGAGCTAGCGCGAGACTCATGGGGCCCTACCTCTAGGCGGGTTGCGCCTGGCACTGGGCCTTATCTTGTGATGTGTCCCTGCAAATTCGGTTAGATGTCGGCACTCTACGTCCTCGGGTCCCGGCCCTCGAGCTGGTCTCAGCCGTCGCTGGTATGCCAGGTCGCGATGCCGTGGACAAGGCCAGAGGGTGAGGGCTGGAGAGCCAATAAGAGCCCTGAGTCGCGATGCTCAGGTACCCCCCTTTAATGTGCAAGTGGTCGGCATGGAGCAGAAGAGGTGTTGTGGACCGGCATCAAATAATCAAGTATGGTGGGTCGAACACATAACCGGAAATAAATGCAAATGGGATACATGCCGCTGGGTCTGGCCCGAGCGACTTGGGGATCATGCAGCCCGAGGGGCGCCCCCAACAAGGTAAGCTAACAACATGAAATAAAAGGGATACACGCCGCAGGGACAGACCCACGCGACCTGGGAATAATGCAGCCCTGGGGGGGCGCTCCCAGCTGGAAGTGAAAACTTGAAAGATGTCACCTGATGACGTTAAGGACAAAGGGGTGTTGGTGTAGCAGACTCGGTGGGCTGCGAGAGCCGATCCTCACGAGCCCCCAGGCCCAGGGGCCTCGGGAGGCTTCGGAGGCGCTGGTGGCTCCTCGCGGACAATCTCCATCTCCGCCAGGGCCACGGAACGCCTAGCCTCTTGTGCCTCCATGATGCCCCTCATGAGGCGCTGGTACATGGCAGCTGCGTTCGGCAAGCCGTAAGGCATGCAAACGTAGCTGTGGGGTGGACCTCCGCAGTGCCCCACTCGCGAGGGCCAGAGGCGCTCCAGAGAGGCGACTCGGTTGAGCCCTGGTATGTCGATGCAGACGCGCAGCCCACCATCCTCGCCTGGATGGGGAGCCACTGCTGGTAGGCAGCGGCCGCCTTTCATGACTCTTGACTCCTGTAGCTCCTGAATGGCCTTGCTGACGAATTCCTGAGGGTCTGGCTCTCCTTGCCTTACTCCTTCTTGAGGGAAACGTGCTTCGCAACACGCCTCCATGTGGTGCCCAAGTGCCTCCCTCGTGACCCTAGCCAGGTCGGTGGCCCTCCAGGGGGGAGCCCCCGAGCCATGCCTGAGGAGGGCGTCGGGCGCTTTCCTATGCGATGGAAGGAGGTTCCCCCTGGGCAGGCACGGGCCCAGAGGGGCCTGCTTCCCGAGGGGCCGGGCCGGATGATGTCTTCTTCTTCTTGGGGGAGGTCTCGGGAAGCCTCCTGCTTCCGCGATCCGGGTCTTCCAGTGACGCGGCCTGAAAGGCTCGTTCCAGGGAACACACTACGTCCTTCTCTTCACAGGGCACCGTGATAACTCCGCCACTTCCTGGCATCTTGAGGATGTTGTAGCCGTGGTGAGTTACGGCCATGAACTTGGCCAGCACCGGGTACCCAAGGATGGCGTTGTACGGTAGGCGAATGTGAGCGACGTCGAAGTCGATGAGCTCGGTGCGGTAGTTGTCGCGTGCCCTGAAGGTGACAGGGAGGCGGACCTGCCCAATCGGGACCGTGGAGCCATTGGTGATTCCGGAGAAGGGCTTGGTTGGCTAAAGCTGGCTGTAGGGCACTTGGAGATTGTTGAATGTTTCCATGGACAGGACGTTGAGCCCTGCCCCGCCATCGATGAGGGTCCTGGTGACCACCACGTTGCTGATGATTGGGGAACAAAGCATCGGGAGGACTCCGGCTGTAGCCGCACACTTGAGCTGATCTGCTGAGCTGAACGTGATGGCGCACGCCGACCACCTAAGAGGGCGCGCGGCTTCAAGCTTGGGGAGGGCTGCATTCACATGCGGGCGAACTGCTTGAAGATGCGTTGAGAGGCTAGGGCTTGAGCCCCGCCTAGGATGCAGGCGATCGCGCACGGCTCCTGGAAGCCCCCAGCCCCCTCGTCCCGGTGGCCGTCCTCATTTCTCCTTGGCTGCGGCGGCAGCGAAGGGAGGCCTGCGTTGCCTTGCGGGCGATCCTCGCGAGGCAGATCTTGCCAGCGATCCTCGCGAGGTTGATCGCGCCACCCTTGGCGCGGGCCACGGTCTTCCCAGCGTCCTGCGTTCCTTCCTCCTCCTCGACCATAGCCCCGGTCACCGCGATCGGGGCGACGGCCGATCCTTCCTTCTCGCACGGCTCGGAGCTCTTGACATTCGTTGGTGTTGTGGGTGTGGAGGTCATGGTACACACAGTACCGACTACCCTTGGAAGGTTCGGGCTGATCTCTGCCCCGCTTGGTGTCTGGCTCTGCCGCGAGCACGGCAGCCCCCTTGCGCTTCACATCCTTGGCCTTGGGCTTCTTCTCTTCTGGGTCTGCGGCAGGCAGCTCGAGGAGGGAGAGACGCCCTTCGTCAACCCTGGCGCACTTGGTTGCCAAGTTGAACAGCTCCAAGGAAGTGCACAGGTCTTCATGCATCGCCAGCTACTCCTTCATCTTGACATCACGCACGCCGTCGGAGAAGGCTGAGATGATGCCCTCCTTAGTCACCTTGGGAATCTTGAGGCGTGCGTTGTTGAAGTGTTGGATGTACTTCTGCAGGGTCTCCCCGGGTTGTTGCTTGATGCGGCGCATGTCGCTCACGGTGGGTGGCCGGTCGCGAGTACCTTGGAAGTTGGCGATGAAGCGGGTGCGCATCTCGTCCCAGGAGGAGATTGTGCCTAGAGCCAGGTTCAGGAGCCAGGTGCGGGCCCTGTCCTTGAGCGCCATGGGGAACCAGTTTGCCATGACCTTCTCGTCTCCGTTGGAAGCTTCGATGCCCAGCTCGTAGAGCTGGAGGAACTCCGCAGGGTCAGCCGTGTCGTCGTAACGAGGAGGCAGGTCTGGCTTGAACTTGCCGGGCCACGCGACGCTGCGTAGCTCGGTGGTGAAGGCACGGCAGCCTACTGTGGCCACGGGAGGCCTTGGGTGACGGAGAGCTTGGTCTTGCATGTCCCCACGCGCTGCGGCTGGGAGCAGCGCGGGGTCTTGACGTGCTCGAGCAGGAGCATGGTCGCGACGTGCTGGAGCAGGGAGCGCCCGGGCAGCTTCTTGCGGGCGAGGGACTTCTTGGCAGCTCTGCTCTTGCCGCGCTGGCACCTGACGGAGCGGGTTCCGCCCAGGGGCCACGCGCCTTGGAGCCATGGCGCCTTCTTGAGGAGGAGGCGGTCGGGGCGCCGCCGGAGCCTCGTCGCCCACGCGGGGCGGGGGCGGTGCAGCGGAACGAACGGCACAGGAGAGCCCCCTGCGGCGCGGACGAGCTCGGCGACGCGGTCAAGCCATTCTTCGTAGGCGTCGTCGACGGGATGGTAGCGCAGGAGCTCGTTTGCCGCGATGAGCGCAGCTCGAGCCTCCATGGGTGCGCGGAGCGCGCGAGACGAAGAAACAGCTGGGGTGAGCGAGGGAGTAGCGGTGCGGCCGTCTTGCCGCACGGACGGATGCTGAGATGATGCTTGCTGCTCGTCCCCCGCCGGGCCGGTGGCGGCATTGATGGCAGGTGATGGGGAACGACGAGGACGCACGCCGACAGGAGCCGTCTGGGCGACGCGAGAAGCGAGAGCAGCCCGGCGCTCGGCGTGGGCCCGACGAGCGTCAGACATGGGCGCGATGGTTGGAGGAGAACGGGGTGGTGGAAGACGAATTCCGGCGCACCCCTACCTGGCGTGCCAAATGTTGGATTTCGGGTTCCGGCAGACCCTTGAGGTTCGAACACTGGGGTGCGTGTGGAGATTTCGCCTCCTACCTACCTGCACCCCTCCGCCTCGCTAAGATCTAAGTTATGGAAAGAACAACACAAGAGACACAGGGTTTATACTGGTTCGGGCCACCGTTGTGGTGTAATACCCTACTCCAGTGTGTGGTGTGGTGGGTTGCCTCTTGGGCTGATGATGAGGAACAATACAAGGCAGAACAGCCTCACGAGGGTCTGTTCTTGGCTGGGGCGATGAACTGCTGGGAGGAGTTCAGTCACCCTTCTCTCTCTCTCTTCTATCGTCGGTCTCGATCCCCCTAAAACTCTCTCTCTTTTCCTCTCTCTCTTTTTTCCCTCTCTGCCCCCTTTGCCCTGTGGGTGGCTGGTCCTATTTATAGAGGCCCTGGTCCTCTTCCCAAATATCGAGCGGGAAGGGAGCCAACAATGGCAGGCTAATTTGAAGGGGGATAGCTAGTGCTAGCTATCCTGACAAAAGTAGTCTTCGCCTGCACAAAGCTCTGGTGGTGACGCCGTCTTGGGCTCCACAATGACCTCCGTCTTGCAGTCCTCCCGGTCTTGGTCTTGTTGCACCAAAATGGCAACCTTTGCCTGACGCCTCGGTACTCCGCGGCTGCGCTTGCTCCCTTTGCACCAAAGAGGAAAGGAGGACACTGCGTGGGCTGGCACCCGCCTGGCGCCTTTGGTCGTTATGGCTTGCGTCATGGGCACCTCGTGAGGTACCCTGCCTTGATCTCTCCGCCTCCTCGCGAGCCAGCCTAATGAGGCCGTGCCTGAGGAAGCTCCGTGTCGTCCGCCCTGCGAGGCTTGGCCCCTCGCGAGGGTCTTGGGTCTGTGTTGATGAAGATGGGCCATGCTGGGGCCCCCTTTGAGCCACACCGCAGGCCGCAGGCAGGCAAGTCTGGGGACCCCCGTTCCCAGAACACCGATAGAATGCTACTTGGCATAATTTCAATGTAATTCTTCTTAATTGTGGCATGAATATTCAGATCCGAAAGATTCACGATAAAAGTTTAATATTGACATAGAAATAATAATACTTCAAGCATACTAACTAAGCAATTATGTCTTCTCAAAATAACATGGCCAAAGAAAGTTCATCCCTACAAAATCATATAGTATAGTCATGCTCCATTTTCGTCACACAAGAATTCTCTCATCATGCACAACCCCGATGACAAGCCAAGCAATTGTTTCATACTTTAGTAATTTCAAACTTTATAAACCTTCATGCAATACATGAGCGTGAGCCGTGGATATAGCACTATGGGTGGAATAGAGTATAATGATAGGGGTTATGTGGAGAAGAGAAAAAGGAGAAAGTATCACATCAACGAGGCTAATCAATGGGCTATGGAGATGCCCATCGATTGATGTTAATGCAAGGAGTAGGGATTGTCATGCAACGGATGCACTAGAGCTATAAATGTATGTAAGCTCAACAAAAGAAACTAGTGGGTGTGCATCCAACTTGCTTGCTCACGAAGACCTAGGGCACTTGATGAGGCCTAATGTTGGAATATACAAGACAAGTTCTATAATGAAAAATTCCCACTAGTATATGAAAGTGACAAAACAAGAGAATCTCTATCATGAAGATCATGGTGCTACTTTGAAGCACCAGTGTGGAAAAAGGATAGTAGCATTGTCCCTTTATATATATATGGGCCTTCATTTTTTTATTTGGCCTTTCTCTTCTTTTTTTATTGGGACAATGCTCTATTAAATGATGATCATCACACTTCTATTTATTTACAACTCAATGATTACCACTCAATACTAGAAAAAGGTATGACTCTATATGAATGCCTCCAGCGGTGTACCGGGATATGCAATGAATCAAGTGTGACATGTATGAAAAATTATGAATGGTGGCTTTGCCACAAATACGATGTCAACTACATGATCTTGCAAAGCAATTTGACAATGATGAACGTGTCATGATAAACAGGACGGTGGAAAGTTGCATGGCAATATATCTCGGAATGGCTATGGAAATGCCATAATAGGTAGGTATGGTGGATGTTTTTAGGAAGATATAAGGAGGTTTATGTGTGAAAGAGTGTATCATATCACGGGGTTTGGATGCACCGGCGAAGTTTGCACCAACTCTCAATGTGAGAACGGGCAATGCACGGTACCGAAGAGGCTAGCAATGATGGAAGGGTGAGAGTGCGAATAATCCATGGACTCAACATTAGTCATAAAGAACTCACATACTTATTGCAAAAATCTACAAGTCATCAAAAACCAAGCACTACACGCATGCTCCTTGGGGGATAGATTGGTAGGAAAAGACCATCGCTCGTCCCCGACCGCCACTCATAAGGAAGACAATCAAAGAACACCTCATGTTTCAAATTTGTTACATAACATTTACCATACGTGCATGCTACGGGACTTGCAAACTTCAACACAAGTATTTCTCAATTTCACAACTACTCAACTAGCACAACTTTAATATCACTACCTCCATATCTCAAAACAATCATCAAGCATCAAACTTCTCTTAGTATTCAACACACTCATAAGAGAATTTTATTGTTAATCTTGTATGCCTAGCATATTAGAATTATTTA
Source organism: Triticum aestivum (assembly GCF_018294505.1). Lineage (NCBI taxonomy): Eukaryota > Viridiplantae > Streptophyta > Magnoliopsida > Poales > Poaceae > Triticum > Triticum aestivum. The sequence continues at coordinate 383,822,753 of NC_057806.1, read as the reverse complement.
AGAAAATTACCATGCTATTTAATACTCTCAAAATAATATAAGTGAAGCATGAGAGATCAATAGTTTCTATAAAACAAATCCACCATCGTGCTCTAAAAGATATAAGTGAAGTACTAGAGCAAAACTATATAACTCAAAAGATATAAGTGAAGCACGCATAGAGTATTCTAATAATTTCTGAATCATGTGTGTCTCTCTCAAAAGGTGTGTACAGCAAAGATGTTTGTGTTAAACTAAAAAACAAAGACTCAAATCATACAAGACGCTCCAAGCAAAACACATATCATGTGGTAAATAAAAATATAGCTCCAAGTAAAGTTAGCGATAGAAGTAGACGAAAGAGGGGATGCCTTCCGGGGCATCCCCAAGCTTTGGATTTTAGGTGTCCTTAGATTATCTTGGGGGTGCCATGGGCATCCCAAAGATTAGGCTCTTTCCACTCCTTGTTCCACAATCCATCAAATCTTTACCCAAAACTTGAAAACTTCACAACACAAAACTTAAAGTAGAAAATCTCGTGAGCTCCGTTAGCGAAAGAACACAAAACAACACTTCAAGGTACTGTAATGAACTCATTCTTTATTTATATTTGTGTTAAACCTACTGTATTCCAACTTCTCTATGGTTTATAAACTATTTTACTAGCCATAGATTCATCAAAATAAGCAAACAACACACGAAAAACAGAATCTGTCGAAAACAGAACAGTCTGTAGTAATCTATAGCTAGCGCAAGATATGGAACCCCAAAAATTCTAAAATAAATTGCTGGACGTGAGGAATTTATGTATTAATCATCTTCAAAAAGAATTAACTAAATATAGCTTTCCAAATAACAATGGCAGCAGTTCTCGTGAGCGCTAAAGTTTTTGTTTTTTACATCAAGATTAACAAGAGTTCCCCCAAGTCTTCCCAACGGTTCTACTTGGCAAAAACACTAATTAAACATAAAAAACCAAAACAGAGGCTAGACAAATCATTTATTACTAAACAGGAGCAAAAGTCAAGGAACAAAAATAAAATTGGGTTGCCTCCCAACAAGCGCTATCGTTTAATGCCCCTAGCTAGGCATAAAAGGCAAGGATAGATCTAGGTATTGCCATCTTTGGTAGGCAATCCATAAGTGGCTCTCATAATAGATTCATAAGGTTATTTTATTTTATTTCTAGGAAAGTGTTCCATGCCTTTCCTTAATGGAAATTGGAATATAATATTTCCTTCTTTCATATCAATAATTGCACCAATCGTTCTAAGGAAAGGTCTACCAAGAATAATAGGACATGAAGGATTGCAATCTATATCAAGAACGATAAAATCTACGGGCACATAGTTCCTATTTTCAACCATAAGAACATCATTAATTCTTCTCATAGGTTTCTTAATAGTGGAATCCGCAAGGTGCAAGTTTAGAGAGCAATCATCAAAATCATGGAAACCTAACAAATCACACAAAGTCTTTGGAATCGTGGAAACACTAGCACCCAAATCACACAAAGCATAGCATTCATGATCTTTAATTTTAATTTTAATAGTAGGTTCCCACTCATCATAAAGTTTTCTAGGGATAGAAACTTCCAAATCAAGATTTTCTTCATAAGATTGCATCAAAGCATCAACGATATGTTTAGTAAACGCTTTATTTTGGCTATAAGCATGAGGAGAATTTAGCACAGATTGTGTTGGGGATATTACTACCAGTATGACCCGCCCAGGAGGGGCCGGGTCAACCCTAATAGCGGGTTACATAAGAAGCCCAATATACATTCAAGATGATAGTTTATTAAACATATATAAGGCCCAAAGGCCTGGGGCTGGCTTAAGGCCCGATATTGTAAACCGCCGTATGTAAGGAAAGACTTGTAAAAAAGGCATGTAAAGGAAGTCACCAAGCCTGACACGATTATGATCCGGCTGGGACTCTGTAGGCCGCCAGGCATCAACCAATGTATATAAGGGGACGACCCGGCGGCGGCTTAGGCAAGAAACAACCAAATCGATAACCAAGCCGGCGAGTTTAGCCCCTTGGAGATCGAAACTTCAGCAATACCAATCCCAACTAGACGTAGGCTTTTACCTTCATCATAAGGGGCCGAACTAGTATAAAAACTCTCTGGTGTGCCCCTTGTCCCGATTAACCCCTTTAAGCTTCCTAGTGCGATGGCCCTACGACTAAGTCCTTGCTCTAGGACATCTGCCGTGTCAACTCCATGACAGTTGGCGCCCACCGTGGGGCCAGCGCACGGTGGATTTGAGTCCTTGAAGGGCAACTTCGAAGGGCTCAAGGGATACGCTATGGGCCGGATGACCAAGAGTCGTCGCAGCAAGATCTACATCGACGACGAAGGCTGGGGCCCCGAGGCCGGCTCAATCGAGTACGAGTACCGGGTCCCCTTCGGCGGAATTCACGTCTTCATCGGCTGGATCGGCGAGTCAGGCCCTGAGCCGGATGTCCACACCAACCTCATCGAAACGGCTCAGCGTGCTAGGACCGCCCGTGTTTAATCTGACGTGAAACATGCCTTCGTAGGCTGCATCCATGGCGGTGAAAACTCCGAAGGATCGACGGAAGGCGGGGAGACGGCCATCTGCTCTGATACTGCATCATCAAGAGGTGAGACAGACTCGCTGTACCAGCTGCAAGATGGCATGCTTGGGGACTGTTCCGATGGCAGCAGTATTCCTGACCCTCTTGAGCCGCTGAATTGGGCCGGAGTCTTCATGGCGGGGATGCAGCCCGGGCAGAATTCTACCGCATCGACAGCAACAGCTACCGGGTCGGCAGCAGCCGGGTCAGGAGACCTTGCGCGCCCCCGGCTCAGATTCTAATGGACCTCATGGATCGGTTGACGACTCTGTTAACCGCTGTGATAGAACTGGTGGATAAAGCCCAGCACGACGCAGAAGTGGCACGCGTGTGGGAGGAGATGGTGCAAGCTAAGGAAAATCTAGCCGCGGAGGAAACCCGGATGGTAGTAGAATGAGTGAGCAGCTCTGCATGCTCGTGCTCAGCAACTTCAAGCAGAAACTTTCTGGCTCTCGATGGATCTTAATGCATCAAACGAGGTCATGAGGAGGAGGCATCAGAAAACTCAGTCGCGTCTACCTTTAACGCTGGATCCGACGAATCTGTTCCATACACCCGGGGCTGGGGGAGCAACCCGCCGGAGGCAAACCGGGTCACGACACCCGGTGCACCAGTTCAGCCACGCACCATGGAGCCACCTTGTATAAATACAGCTTCTCCTCGTTATGTATCAACACCTCCGGGTCATTTCTCCAACCCTTTAGAAAACCTCATCACAGCGTCGGCTCGTTTGGCGACTCTCCCAGTGGAAGGCGACTCGCCAGCCGCAACTGAAACCTGGAGGGTGATTGAACTACTTCAGACAGCTCTGGCCCAGCAGGATGCATACTCCTACAGTCGAGACAGGATTCATTCAACTCCTCGCCCAAGCCGGAGCCCGAGTTACAGTAGGCACATGGAGTCTGCAGAGATGTCAAGTAATGCTCAACGCCACAACCGGCCATATAGGCATGAGCCGGTGCGGGTTGGAGCCCTTAACTTGGCGGATCAAGAGAGGATTCGTCAAGAGGTGGAGCGAGCGGCTCAAATAGCGGCAGAGCAGGCGGCTCACCAAACCTTTCCTGCTTATCCAGCAACCTCGGTTGAGGCAGGAGTGGCCACGAGAACCGGAGGCGTGCCTTGCTTGGTACCAGCCATACGCAATGAGCGGTTGCCAAAGGATTTCAAGGGGCCTCGTAAGGTGCCTAATTACACGGCTGACCTACAGCCGGGGGCTTGGATTGAGAGTTTTGAGATGGCTATGGAACAATTGGAGGTTAGCAACGCTGCAATGGCCAAGTATTTTACCATGATGTTGGACAGAACAGCTCGGACTTGGTTGAAGGGATTGCCACCCAATTCTATCGGCTCATGGGCAGAGTTGAAAGCACGGTTCATCCAGAACTTTAAGGACACATGTGAGCAGCCAATGTTGATTGTGGACCTGACCAATTGCAAGCAAGAGGATGGTGAATCTACACCCCATTGGGTGCGCCGGGTCAAGGAGATAATACATTCATCTGATAAGATGGATGCCGGCTCGGCAGTTTTGATGTTGGAGAAAAATTGCCATTTTAAACCTCTGAAGCAGAAGATGGGGCGGCTTAAATGTGACTGTAATGACATGGGAACGTTGATGGCGGCTCTTGTCATGTATGCGGATTCTGATACCACCAAGGACCTGGTGTCTGACGAAGAAAAGGCAACAAAGGGAAAGAAGAAGGGCAACGACAAGGGTCACCAGCATAACCCGGTGAATCAGGGAGGTAATAAATGTAAGGTTGATGAGTTTGTTGCTAATACTAATGCGCAAGGTGGTAATCAGCGGTGCAAGGGCAGACAACCCCCTCGATCGGGCGGGTCAGGCCCCACCCTTGAGCAATTATTGAATGAACCTTGTCCAAAACACGGCACCCGGGAGAAACCAGCCACCCACTTGTGGCAGGATTGCACGATCATGAAAGCATTTAAAATTTCAAATGCATTTGATGGGGGTCATGGCCCGGGTGGCGGTCCAGGTGGAGGCGGCTTCCAGGGCCCGGGCGCCGGTTCAGGCGGAGGAGGTTTTCACGGTCAGGGTTATCCTGGTCACCAAGGAGGATATAATCAGCAACCCGGCCTGGGGAATCAGCAGCAGCAGCAATCCGGTTATCAGAGCAACCTGAAGCAGTTGAGTAGTGGACAGTATCATGTATTTACTACCAGTTTATATAAGAGGGACCAGAAACTTCACAAGAGGGTCGTCAATGCCGTTGAGCCGGCAATTCCACATTACCTACGTTGGTCAGAGCAGCCTATTGTGTGGAGCAAAGAGGATCACCCGCCCCGGGTTGATAATCCGGGTCACTTGGCTTTGGTAGTAGCACCTCAGGTTGGTGGATACAAGTTTACTAAGGTACTCATGGATGGAGGCAGCAGCATCAACATCCTCTACTATGAGACGTTCCGCCAGATGGGATTGACGGATAAGAATCTTAAGCAATCCAACACTATTTTTCACGGGGTGGTACCTGGTAAGTCGGCATACCCCCTGGTAAGATTGAGCTGGAAGTAACCTTTGGGAATGAGTATGATTCCAGAGCGAAGAAATTAACCTTTAAGGTGGTTAAGATCAAGAGCCCATATCATGCTCTGTTTGGGCGGCCGGCTTATGCCAAGTTCATGGCTCGGTCGTGTTACATATATTTGCAGCTCAAGATGCCGGGTCATAAGGGCACCATTACAGTACATGGGAGCCGAAAGATAGCCTTGGAATGTGAAGAAGGTGATGTTGCCTATGTTGAATCCGTTTGTGCAACAGAGGAGTTAAAATTCTACAAGGATCATGTTGACCCGGCAGACATGACATCATTAAAGAAACCAACAACAGATCATGAGCCGGAGTTGAAATTCAAATCAGCTGATGACACTAAGATGGTTGACTTTGTACCTGGCGACTCATCCAAATAGTTCATCATCAGTGCAAACTTGGATCCGAAATAGGAAAGCGCGCTCATCGAGTTCATCCATGAGAACTGGGACATCTTTGCATGGAAACCATCAGACATGCCGAGTGTCCCGAGGGAACTCGCTGAGCACACTCTTAATATCGATCCAAAGTTCAAACCTATCAGACAGTTTTTCCGACGGTTCAATGAAGAAAGGCGCAAGGCCATTGGGGAAGAGGTGGCCCGGCTCTTGGCAGCCGGGTTCATTGTGGAGGTCTTTCACCCCGAATGGTTAGCTAACCTGGTGCTTGTACTAAAAAAGAATGGCACCTGGCGTATGTGTGTGGATTACACAGATCTGAACAAGGCTTGTCCGGCTGATCCTTTTGCTCTCCCCCGTATTGATCAGATCGTTGATGCTACGGCGGGTTGCGAACGATTGAGTTTCTTAGATGCTTATTCCGGTTATCATCAGATTAAGATGGCAGTCAAGGATCAAGAGAAGACAACTTTTATAACTCCTTTTGGAGCTTTCTGCTATGTGTCTATGCCTTTTGCGCTTAAGAGTGCCCAGGCGACTTACCGGCGGTGTGTGCAGAATTGTCTTCACAATCAAATTGGGCGCAATGTTCATGCTTATGTGGATGATATAGTGGTGAAATCCAGGGAAGAGGAAACCTTGGTCACGGACCTGAAAGAGACTTTTGATAATCTCCAGGTTTACAAAATGATGCTTAACCCGGCTAAGTGTGTTTTTGGAGTGCCAGCCGGCAAGCTCCTGGGTTTTTGGTGTCTAACCGAGGTATTGAAGCTAACCTGGAGAAAATCAAGGCAATTACATCCCTAGCCAAACCAACCTGTGTCAATGATGTTCAGCGGCTGGCGGGTCATGTGGCTGCTCTGAGACGGTTCATAAGACGGTTAGGGGAAAAGGCTATGCCTCTGTATCAGTTGATGAAGAAAACAAATGTTTTTGTTTGGAGCGATGCTGCAAACGCTGCTTTTGAGGATCTGAAGGCACAACTGGCTGAGCCACCGGTCCTGGCTTCTCCAATTGAGAAAGAGCCACTATTGTTATACGTGGCTGCCAACTCACTGGCTGTTAGTGTGGCTATTGTGGTAGAGCGCAAGGAGGCGGGCAAAGAGCATCCGGTTCGGCGACCGATTTATTATGTCAGTGAAGTGCTAATTGAGTCTAAGCAACGATATCCACATTGGCAGAAGCTTGTTTATGGGGTGTTCATGGCGAGTCCGAAGCTTAAGCATTACTTTCAGGGACATCTAATCACTGTGGTTAGCTCTGCTCCTTTGGGAGACATTATTCAAAACAGAGAAGCCACGGGGCGAGTCGCCAAGTGGGCAATTGAGCTTGGGTCTCATGGGTTGAAGTATGTTCCACGTACTGTAATTAAATCTCAAGCCCTGGTTGACTTCATCAATGACTGGACAGAGATGCAGATGCCAGAAGAGAAGCCAGACAACACGTATTGGACTATTCATTTTGATGGATCCAGGCAATTGGAAGGCTCGGGGGCTGGAGTCATGCTAACTTCCCCACGAGGTGACAAATTTTGTTATTTGTTACGGTTGATGTTTCCTTGCACTAACAATGCAGCAGAGTATGAAGCCTTCCTCCATGGTCTTCGAGTGGCAAAAGAGATGAGCTTGAGCCGGGTCAGATGTCTTGGTGACTCGGATCTAGTGACTCAATAGGTATATGGCAAGTGGGATTCCAAGGACCCTCTCACGGCGGCTTATCGCCGAGAGGTTGATGCTGTTGCAGGATATTTTAAAGGTTATCGGGTGGAACACATTGACCGTCGAAAGAACGAAGTAGCTGATGCTTTAAGCTGGCTGGGGTCTCGGCGTAAGCCGGTGCCACCTAACACCTTTTTGGATGTTTTGCATAACCCCTCTGTCAAGTTGCCCACAGAAGAAGATTTAGCTGTTCCTGACCCGGAGGTGCAGTTGGTAGCGGCTCTTCATGTCATCCCAGATTGGACGGTGCCGTTCTTGGCATACATGACCCGGGGAGAGTTGCCAGCAGATGAGACCCTAGCTCGACAGATAACCCGGCGATCTAAGTCCATGACGATTTCGGATGGAGAGTTATACCATCGCAGTGTTTCCAGAGCGTTTCGGCAGTGTGTTTCCCCCGAAGAAGGTCAAGAAATCCTTCATGAGATCCATGAAGGCGATTGTGGTCATCACGCCGGGTCAAAATCCTTAGTTGCCAAGGCTTTTCGTCACGGTTTTTACTGGTTGACGGCTCACGCTGATGCAGAAGATCTGGTCAGTAGATGTGATGGATGTCAAAAATTTGCACGACGAGCGCATGTGTCGGCTCAAGAGCTTCGGATGATTCCAATCACTTGGCCATTTGCGGTCTGGGGGCTTGACATGGTGGGACCTTTCAAAAGGTCTAAGGATAAAAAGACACATCTCCTGGTGGCAGTTGATAAATTCACCAAGTGGGTTGAGGCGGAGCCTGTGAGTAAATGTGACGCAGCCACGGCGGTTTAGTTCATGAAAAAAGTGATTTTCCGTTTCAGGTTTCCACACAGTATTATCACGGACATTGGCACTAATCTGTCCCAAGGAGCTATGGAGGAATTCTGTCAACGAGAACACATCCGGCTTGATGTTTCTTCTGTAGCTCACCCTCAATCCAATGGTCAAGCTGAGAGAGCCAATCAGGAAATTTTGAAAGGGCTCAAACCCTGGCTTATGGTTCCTTTACAACAAACGCCGGGTTGTTGGGTAGAGGAATTACCCTCGGTATTATGGAGTATCAATACTACGCCCAATAGGTCTACGGGTTACACACCTTTCTTCATGGTTTATGGAGCAGAAGCAGTATTGCCTAGTGACATCCGTCATGACTCGCCCCGTGTGGCGGCTTATGTTGAAGCTAATAATGAACAAGCCAGACAGGATGCACTTGACTTGTTGGATGAAGAAAGAGACTTAGCAGCAGCCCGGTCAGCAATTTATCAACAAGACCTGCACCGATACCACAGCCGCCGGGTTAAGTCCGGGACTTTTCAGGAAGGTGACTTGGTGCTCCGGCTCATCCAGGATCTCTCAGATGCACACAAGTTATCCCCACCTTGGGAAGGACCCTTTGTGGTCAGTAAGAATTTAAACAACGGGTCATATTACCTCATTGACGTTTGAGAGCATCCGGACTCACGTAAGTCGGAGGAGGAGACCCGCCGGCCGTGGAACATTGCTCAACTTCGGCCGTACTACACCCGAGCCACCGGCTCTCCTCATGTACATATGTTCACATTGTATATACCATGATAAGCAATAAAGTAAGACCATCGGTCTCTTTTCTTTTCAAAAATTATGCATCTTTGTTAAAACTTATTTTTCAAATGACTATTACGGAACGGATCATATTTGAATCAAGTTTCCCTTTTGTCCGGCTTATGATCGTATCCGAATCTAGCTGTAATCACATGGTCACTTGGGGGCTTCCTGTTCAAACATAGGTCGTATTCGAACCAAAGAGAACATAGCTGTCATAACCCTCTTGATCGGCTCAAGGCCAAACTCACTTGGGGGCTTCTTGATCGTATCCGAATCATAGCTTAACCCCTCTTGAGTCCGATTTGGATCGTATTCGAATCAGGGTCGTTAAAAACCTCTCAAACTCACTTGGGGGCTTCTTGATCGTATCCGAATCATAGCTTAACCCCTCTTGAGTCCGACTTGGATCGTATTCAAATCAGGGTCGTTCAAAACCTCTCAAGGTCATTTGGGGGCTTCCTGTTCAAACATAGGCCGTATTCGAACCAAAGAGAACATAGCTGTCGGTACCCTCTTGATCGGCGCAATGCCAAAGCCACTGGGGGCTATATGGTCGTATTCGAACCTTAGCTCAACCCCTTTGGTCCGGTTTACTGGTCGTATTTGAATCAGAAACCCCCAACCTTTTGAATACAAGATTAAAATTATGCTTGTTATTTATTGCTTGCCTTTTAGTTTGTTGTTGTTTCAATATTACGAATAAATTAGCCTGGTCTTCTTCACCGGCTCAATTATTGGACAACACAGCTGCTCGGGTCATTCAAGCCGGTGGTTCAAGGATCAAAAGGTATGAACTACTAAGGTATAATGATCATTGAGTATTCAAAAAGCATTAACTTTTCATAAATATTGAGTTATCAAGTTCAATCACCCGGATTATTTAAACCGGCGATCTAAGGATCAACAGGGATAAGGTATGGTCATTACTTATACATACTTACCTGCTGCGTTAGCCAAAAGGTTCGTATTAGCCCTTATCTTTTATTTATATTTGTCTCTGCTCTTATCGAGGTAAATATATTGGCTCTACATTAGATCTTTAAGCCTGTTTGGTTCTAAACCACCATGCCAGTCTTTTCTTTGTATTTACAGGAACAAAGTTCAAATATTGCAGAGACAAGTATTAAACAATGCATAAACAAGCATTAAACATTGGCATCTGGAAACACATATTCACATACAAGTATTTTATGCGTGATGGCACAAGCAAACATGTGGTGTTTTAACAGCTAAGCTATTACAAGGCTTTATTAGCCCATGAAGATGATCATTGTCCCTCCCTCGCCGGTTCACCATCTTGAGTCTGCTGGAAGTTGGGTTTTGACCAATCAAAGCCGTTCATGGCGACAAATTCAGCTTCGTTGTCAATCAGGCCGACCGGGTCAACCTCTGGGGCAAATGTATCTTCTCTCACTGGTGGGATCAAGTCTGTTACTTTATTTGAGGGAGGGGCCATCTTCTTATTCTCACTATCAAAACCCGGCTGGTACTTGTCCACATTGGTGTCATCTCCAAGACTAATCGCCTGAGGCCGAACTTCGCGGACGCAGGCTATGAAGTCGTCCTGATCAAAAGGAGACCCGTCCTCCTTCACGGTAGGATAGCCCCTTGCCACGTTCGCCAGGTCTAGGTCTGGCACCCAAGCCTTGGAGCGGCTTAGGGCAGTCAAAGCTCCGGCTCGCGTGCAGGAGCGTTTTACCTCTTGGAACCTGGCAGGAAGGATGGACAGCTTCTTCAGGACGTCGCTGAACTGGTTAGGTCCTTGATTAGCAGGAGAGATGGCAGCCAGAGCCCGTTGTGCGCCGATATACAATTGTTCAACTAAAGTGTATATTGCCTTCATTTTAATCAACGGGTCTTGGCTCAGATTTTTACTTTGCGGACCTGCATATATTTTTTTAATAGAGTCAGTTGGCGGATTATATTCTGGTTTGGCAAAAATTATACGAAAGGTCAAATTAGGCAGCTTACCAAAGATAGCAGCAACCATCTGAGACACCCGGCCCTTTAAACCGTTCAGCTCTGTTGAAATTTCTTTCAGAGTTGTTTCGGCTGTCTCAGCTCGTCGGGTCAGAAGTGTTTTCTCATTTTCCCAAGCCTTCTCCTTGGCAGCAAAGCTGGTCTTCAAATTTTCCATTGCAGAAAGGCTCATTTGCAGTTTGGAGGTGGAAGATTTGATTTCTGACTCCTGACTCGCTAGCCGGGTCTTTGCGTCCGACAATTGAGAGTTCAATTCAGACAAGGCATTCTGTGAAACGTTCAGATAAGTCAAGACTTGGTTTCAAATTCAAATATCCAAGTTCAAGATTTAAGTCTCAAGTACTTTATGAATAAACCACTTGACACTTGGGGGCTAATGTATGCCAAATCAAGTTTTTACGACTCTACAAACATATTTATAGTCCCAAGTCCCTTACAAAGTAACAACACTTGGCACTTGGGGGCTAATGTACGCAGTTCAGCAAGTTTATCAAGGTTAAATTGGAGTGTTAAGTACTTTGAAGACGGTTTTAAATTCTAAAGTACCGATTCATTGATGATCGAAATAAACCGGTCCTTGGGGACTATAGGTGAAGTTTTTGTTTCTATTAATATCAGGCAAAGATTCAGAGGTAAAAGTCTCGGCCTATATTTTAAGTCTACAAGTTATTCCATTTCTCTCATAATCTGAAGACTTGGGGGCTGAAGGAATATTAGTAAACCAGAAACAACGTACCTCATACTTCAACTGAAGCTGCTTGACCATCTCGATCTCAGACTCACGACTGGAGTGTACATGACTGAGATAGCCGGATAAGATATCACTGGCATTGAGACGGTCATAGTTGGCAACATCAAAGCGAACCTTCTGCCTCTCCAATGCTTCTTGCTTTGCTGTGCACCGAGCCAACACCGTTGGGTTCCTCGGCTCAACAAAGCGGCTTCCAGTAATTTGAACATCTTGAACAGGTGGAGACGGCGGGTTGGTTGAGCTTGACGGTCCAGCTGTAGAAGGATTCATAATGGCTTCATCAAAAGTCGGCTCAGGAGGGTTTGCCTCATTGTCAATAGGTGGATGTTCTGGAGCATTAGCCAATGGAGAAGGCATCCTAGCCGGTTCAGATGTTAGCACTGGTGGGTCTTCCGCCGGTTTAGCCGCCTTCGTCTTCTTGGATTTAGCCTGACCACTAAGGAAAAATATTGCAGGATTGTCAGCATAAAGATACAATTGAGCAACCCAGACAAAAGGAGGATTTCTGATTACCCAGGAGCAGTCTTGAAAGCCGGAAATTGTGTTTGTGATGAGTCGCCTGAAGAACGAGACACCTCCTGAAAGGATAAAAGAAAAAGAAGAGAGTTAAAAGAAATACAAGGAACATGATTCATTAAAACGAGTTAAATACAGTAATAAGTAAACCTCGTTCGGGTGTTTCCGAGGGGTCTGTTGAAGGATGACAGCCGGTTCATCTTCAATCCCAACTTCACGGCGGCTTTCATGTTGCTGCTTTTTCAAATGAAAGTCGGAATCCAAGTGAGCTAAGGGATTAGAAAACCTTACTTTACGGATCACTTGTCAAACTTTGTGTCTTGGTAAGGGCTCTGAGTCGGAGGAAATTATAGTTACCTCTGCTTCCCCGGCCTGACTGGTCCCAGTGTTGTCCTGGTAAGGATCAGTGTCAATAAGATTGTTAAAAAATTGGCCAAGGGAATCAAGGGCTACCTCCGAGTCAGACGTGTCATCAAGTTTCATTAAATCTTTAGAAGTGGTCTTCTTTTTCTTCTTCGATCTCCGGGTCATTTTCTTGGCGTTCATGGCGGCGAGTTTAGCCTTCTTGGCAGCCTCGTGATCATATTTCACTTTCCAAAAGTCAGAATTTGCCTACAAGGACAAGAGGAAGGATCAGTGATAAACAATACGGCTGGACAAAATACAAAGGAAAAAAGATCAGAATATCCTTACTTCTGGTACCGGGTTAAGTTTACAGAAGGGATTTAACCCAACAACACTGCAATCTTCATACTTCGCATTCACCAGAAGGTTTGACATTGAGACAATGTCCTCCTCGGTTAGTTGAACCGGGGTATGACGGAGAGAGTCGTCCGGGTCTCCACCATATTCATACATCAATTTTGAACGACGGCTTAATGGAATAATCCGCCATGAGATCCAGCAGCGGGTTAGATCGACTCCGGTTAAACCGTTCCCCAACAAACCGTTGATTCTTATGATAGATGGAAGCAGCTTCTTGCGTTCAGCAACGGTAAGTTTATCTGGCAGGGCGAACTTGGAGTCAAGACGATCGGGGCGGTAACCCGGCAGTGGCTTCTCGTTGGCGGGTGAGATGTCCTGACAGTAAAACCAAGTTTGGTTCCAGTCCTTTGGGTGACTTGGTAAAACTATGAGAGGGAAGGCAGCACCCTGCCGGCGCTGAATTGAGATACTCTCTAAATAGTTCAACAGTCGGCTCTTGCTGAAGATATACCTCACAGAGCACTTGGAAGTTACAAATATTGGATATGGAATTGGGCCCAATGTCCTGAGGATGGAGTTTGAAAAAGTGAAGAACTTCTCTGAAAAACTTTGAACCAGGCGGTGAGAAGCCACGATTCATGTGGTCAGTAAAGACGGTCACTTCGCCGTCTTTTGGATTGGGTCATTCTTCTACCGGGTCAGGAGCACGATAAGACATAATGCTTTTTGAGGGCAGAAACCCAATGAGGAAGAACTCTTTTAAACGATCCTCAGTTATGGTTGAGGGGACCCAATTGAAGATGGTGGGTGTCTTTGATGGCATGACGTGCAAGGGACTGAAAAAGAAAAAACAACATACCGGTTCAGTTTACGACAAAATTAATAGTTAAAGGTTGAAGATGTAAAGCAAGTAACGACGGCTTAACTAAGGGCTAATGACATATAAGGAAAAGAAAGCCGGAGTGGTAAGCCGCCATGACTACAGATTTTCTCAAAAAGCAGATTCAGCTAAGTGTTGGCATAAACAAGTTTCACCAAGCTATCATTATTATTTTGGATCAAATGGCTGTCCCAAAAAGAAAATATTCTAGACCTAAAAATCCAGTACATATGAGTTCGTCAGCTAACGAAGCATCCATACAGGAAAAAGGGATCTACTGCTATCAAAATTGAATGCAAAACAACTACCGCGCGAGTTACATCTCCTTTCTGGATCAAGAGAGGCTGTGGAGGAAGAACTACCAAGAAATTTCATGAAGAACAGAGAAGAACACCGATGAACCCGCAAGCCCTAATGCAGATCTAAAAAGTTTGAGAAAGCAAGACTTACGGATGCGGATTTGCTACGGAAGGTCGTCGCCGTTTATCTGGACAGTGCAAGGTGATGCAGCGGCCAAAGCTTGAGAACGACGATGAGCGTTGCGGCGGCGGCGGCGGAGTTCGAGCAGCAGCAGAGACTGCGAGAGCAAGAAGATGAAGAAGAGGGGAGAATGAGAAAAACCGGCCGCGTGCCTATTTATAAGGGCAGATGCGAACAGACGGGCGTGAAAATCAAGGGAGAACCAAATAATGGTTATCTAGATATATAGACGCCTCGATTCTCGGGAAGCATTAAATATAAAAGATCCATTGGAAGATGACATCATGAAAGTTTTTTGTGTTTTCAAAAGATGACGTCACGGCGAGTTACAAAAGTTTTCAGACAGAGGATGGATTTCATCTAAGTATTGAAGATTGACAAATAACAAAGTTCAAAGTCAACCTGGGGCCTAATGTTGGGATATTACTACCAGTATGACCCGCCCAGGAGGGGCCGGGTCAACCCTAATGGCAGGTTACATAAGAAGCCCAATATACATTCAAGATGATAGTTTGTTAAACATATAGAAGGCCCAAAGTCCTGGGGCCGGCTTAAGGCACGATATTGTAAACCGCCGTATGTAAGGAAAGACTTGTAAAAAAGGCATGTAAAGGAAGTCACCAAGCCTGACACCATTATGAGCCGGTCGGGACATTGTAGGCCGCCAGGTGTCAACCCATGTATATAAGGGGACGACCCGGCGACGGCTTAGGCAAGAAACAACCAAATCGATAACCAAGCCGGCGAGTTGAGCCCCTTGGAGATCGAAACTTCAGCAATACCAATCCCAACTAGACGTAGGCTTTTACCTTCATCGTAAGGGGCCGAACTAGTATAAAAACTCTCTCGTGTGTCCCTTGTCCCGATTAACCCCTTTAAGCTTCCTAGTGCGATGGCCCTACGACTAAGTCCTTGCTCTAGGACATCTGCCGTGTCAACTCCACGACAGATTGCAACAAGGAAATACAATCTATCAAAGAGCAATTATCATAATTAAATCACTTGAAATCCAAAATAGTAGGTTCATTAGTATCTACAGTTTTGATCTCTTCAATCCCACTTTTATCAATTTTAGCATCAAGATCTAAAAACTCTGAATTTTTGGAACGCCTTCTAGGTAAAGGTGGATCATATTTAGTCCCATCATTATCAAGATTCATATTGCAAAACAAATATTTAATATGGGACACATCAATAACTTTTAGATCTTCATCTTTATTATCATGGAAACTAGAAAAACACGCTCTTATAAACGAATCTTTCTTAGCACGCATCCTAGCGGTTCTTTCTTTGCACTCATCAATGGAAATTCTCATGGCTTTGAGAGACTCATTTGTATCATGCTTATGTGGAATAGATCTAAGTTTCAAAGAATCAACATCAAGAGAAATTATATCAATGTTCCTAGCCAACTCATCAATCTTAAGCAATTTTTCTTCAATCAAAGCATTGAAATTCATTTGCAAGGTAATAAATTCTTTAATATTAGATTCAAAATAAGAGGGCATCTTATTAAAAAATTCCATAAGAATTGTTGAAGGAATTACCATAATTATTAGAGGGGTTGCTAGGATAAGGCCTAGGATTAAAGTTTCCTCTATACGCGTTGTTACCAAAATTGTTCCTACCAACAAAATTCACATCCATAGATTCATTAGTATTCTCAATCAAAGTAGACAAAGGCATATCATTAGGATCACAAGAAACACTTTTATAGCAAATAATGTCATAAGTTCATCCATCTTTCCACTCAAAACATTAATTTCTTCTATCGCATGCACTTTCTTATTAGTAGATCTTTCAGTGTGCCATTGAGAGTAATTAACCGTAATATTATCTAGGAGTTTAGTAGCTTCTCCTAAAGTTATTTCCATAAAAGTGCCTCCCGCGGCTGAATCTAAAAGATTTCTAGAAGCAAAATTCAATCCGGCATAAAATTTTTGTATAATCATCCACAAATTCAAACCATGAGTAGGGCAATTACGTATCATTAATTTCATTCTCTCCCAAGCTTGTGCAATATGTTCATGATCAAGTTGCTTAAAATTCATAATATCGTTTCTAAGAGAGATGATCTTAGCGGGAGGAAAACACTTAGAGATAAAAGCATCTTTGCACTTATTCCATGAATCAATACTATTTTTAGGCAAAGACGAAAACCAAGCTTTAGCACGATCTCTAAGCGAAAAAGGAAATAGCTTCAATTTAACAATATCATTATCCACATCTTTCCTCTTTTGCATATCACACAAATCAACGAAGCTATTGAGATGGGTAGCGGCATCTTCACTAGGAAGCCCGAAAAACGGATCTTTCATAACAAGATTCAGCAAGGCAGCATTAATTTCACAAGATTCAGCATCGGTAAGAGGAGCAATCGGAGTGCTAATAAAATCATTGTTGTTGGTATTGGTAAAGTCACAAAATTTAGTGTTATCTTGAGCCATCATGACAAGAAAGCAATCCAACACACAAGCAAACAAGAAACAGGCAAAAAGAGGCAAATAGAGAAAGAGAGGGAGGATAGAGAGAGAGAGAGAGAGAGCGAATAAAACGACAAGGGTGAATTGGGAGAGAGGAAAAAGAGAGGCAAATGGCAAATAATGTAATGCGGGAGATAAGGGTTTCTGATGGGTACTTGGTATGTTTGACTTTTGCGTAGACCTCCCCGGCAACGGCGCCAGAGATCCTTCTTGCTACCTCTTGAGCATTGCGTTGGTTTTCCCTTGAAGAGGAAAGGGTGATCCAGCAAAGTAGCGTAAGTATTTCCCTCAGTTTTTGAGAACCAAGGTATCAATCTAGTAGGAGGCTACACGCGAGTCCCTCGCACCTGCACAAAACAAATAAATCCTCACAACCAACGCGATAAGGGGTTGACAATCCCTACACGGTCACTTACGAGAGTGAGATCTGATAGATATGATAAGATAATATTTTTGGTATTTTTATGATAAAGATGCAAAGTAAAATAAAAGGCAATGAAAATAACTAAGTATTGGAAGATTAATATGATGAAGATAGACCCGGGGGCCATAGGTTTCACTAGTGGCTTCTCTCAAGAGCATAAGTATTTTACGGTGGGTGAACAAATTACTATTGAGCAATTGACAGAATTGAGCATAGTTATGAGAATATCTAGGTATGATCATGTATATAGGCATCACGTCCAAGACAAGTAGACCGACTCCTGCCTGCATCTAGTACTATTACTCCACACATCGACCGCTATCCAGCATGCATCTAGAGTATTAAGTTCATAAGAACAGAGTAACGCCTTAAGCAAGATGACATGATGTAGAGGGATAAACTCATGCAATATGATGAAAACCCCATCTTGTTATCCTCGATGGAAACAATACAATACATGCCTTGCTGCCCCTAGTGTCACTGGGCAAAGGACACCGCAAGACTGAACCCAAAGCTAAGCGCTTCTCCCATTGCAAGAAAGATCAATCTAGTAGGCCAAACCAAACTGATAATTCGAAGAGGCTTGCAAAGGTAACCAATCATACATAAAAGAATTCAGAGAAGATTCAAATATTGTTCATAGATAAACTTGATCATAAACCCACAATTCATCGGTCTCAACAAACACACCGCAAAAAGAAGATTACATCAAATAGATCTCCACAAGAGAGGGGGAGAACTTTGTATTGAGATCCAAAAAGAGAGAAGAAGCCATCTAGCTAATAACTATGACCCGTAGGTCTGAGGTAAACTAGTCACACTTCATCGGAGAGGCTATGGTGTTGATGTAGAAGCCCTCCATGATCGATGCCCCCTCCGAAAGAGC
The DNA here is from genome assembly GCF_018294505.1 of Triticum aestivum. Classification (NCBI taxonomy): domain Eukaryota; kingdom Viridiplantae; phylum Streptophyta; class Magnoliopsida; order Poales; family Poaceae; genus Triticum; species Triticum aestivum. The sequence goes on along the minus strand of NC_057806.1, from coordinate 383,804,844 downwards.
TCCGGAACAGGCCCCAAGATGGGATCTCGTGCATACAGAAAGTTATGGCAGTGGAATTAGGGTTTTGGCTCCTGTTCTGATCGTTTGGGGGTACGTAGGTATATATAGGAGGAACAAGTACATCGGTGGAGCAACAGGGGGGGCACGAGGGTGGAGGGTGCGCTTGGGGGAGTAGGCGCACCACCTACCTCATGGCCTCCCCGTTGGTTGCTTGACGTAGGGTCCATGTCTCCTGGATCATGTTCGGTGAGAAAATCACGTTCCCAAAGGTTTCATTTCGTTTGGACTCCGTTTGATATTCCTTTTCTTCGAAACCCTAAAATAGGCAAAAAAAAAACAGCAATTCTGGGCTGGGCCTCCGGTTAATAGGTTAGTCCCAAAAATAATATAAAAGTGGAAATTAAAGCCCAATAATGTCCAAAACAGTAGATAATATAGCATGGAGCAATCAAAAATTATAGATACGTTGGAGACGTATCAAGCATCCCCAAGCTTAATTCCTGCTCGTCCCCAAGCTTAATTCCTGCTCATCCTCGAGAGATTAAGCATGCGAATTACCTAAACATCAAAATTGGTGCCATCGAAACTAAGAGTGTCAGAGAATCCTAATCCCCTAGTCGACATCTTTACTCTCTAGGCGGAAAGCCTAATAAAGAGATGAGGCTCTGATACCAATTGAAAGATCAAGGATGTGGCCTAGAGGGGGGGTGAATAGGCGCTTTAAAATAATTACGGTTTAGGCTTGAACAAATGCGGAATAAACCTAGAAGTTAATTTTTCAAGCATAAAACCTAAAACAACTAGGCTCACCTATGTGCACCAACAACTTATGCTAAACAAGATAAGCAACTATGTGATAGCAAGATATACGACAAAGAACAATATGGCTATCACAAAGTAAAGTGCATAAGTAAAGGGCTCAGGTAAGAGATAACCAAGGCACGCGAAGATGACGATGTATCCCGAAGTTCACACCCTTGCGGATGCTAATCTTCGTTTTGAGCGTTGTGGAGGCACAATGCTCCCCAAGAAGCCACTAGGGTCACCGTAATCTCCTCACGCCCTCGCACAATGCAAGATGCCGTGATTCCACTAAGGGACCCTTGAGGGCGGTCACCTAACCCGTACAAATGGCGACCCTTGGGGGCGGTCACCGAACCCGTACAAATGGCGACCCTTGGGGGCGGTCACCAAACCCGTACACTTTGGCGACCCTTGGCGGCGGTCACCGGTACCCGTCAAATTGCTCGGAACGATCTCCACAACCTAATTGGAGACCCCGACGCTTGCCCGGAGCTTTACACCACAATGATTGAGCTCCGAACAACACCAACCATCTAGGGCACCAAGGCGCCCAAGAGGACCAAGCTCTAGGGTGTCCAAACACCCAAGAGTAACAAGCTCAAGGGTACCAAGCACCCAAGAGTAATAAGCTTCTCAACTTGTAACTTCCACGTATCACGTGGAGAACTCAAACCGATGCACCAAATGCAATGGCAAGGGCACATGGAGTGCCCAAATCCTTCTCTCTCAAATCCCACCGAAGAAATGATGACCCACAAGTATAGGGGATCTATCGTAGTCCTTTCGATAAGTAAGAGTGTCGAACCCAACGAGGAGCAGAAGGAAATGATAAGCGGTTTCCAACAAGGTATTCTCTGCAAGTACTGAAATAAGTGGTAACAGATAGTTTTGTGATAAGATAATTTGTAACGAGCAACAAGTAACAAAAGTAAATAAGGTGCAGCAAGGTGGACCAATCCTTTTTGTAGCAAGGGACAAGCTTGGACAAACTCTTATATGATGTAAAGCACTCCCGAGGACACAAGGGAATATCGTCAAGCTAGTTTTCATCACGCTCATATGATTCGCGTTCGGTACTTTGATAATTTGGTATGTGGGTGGACCGGTGCTTGGGTGCTACCCTTACTTGGACAAGCATCCCACTTATGATTAACCTCTATTGCAAGCATCCACAAATACAACAAAAGTATTGAGGTAAACCTAACCATAGCATGAAACATATGGATCCAAATCAGCCCCTTACGAAGCAACGCATAAACTAGGGTTTAAGCTTCTGTCAATATAGCAACCCATCATCTACTTATTACTTCCCAATGCCTTCCTCTAGGCCCAAACAATGGTGAAGTGTCATGTAGTCGACGTTCACATAACACCACTAGAGGAGAGACAACATACATCTCATCAAAATATCGAACGAATACCAAATTCACATGACTACTAATAGCAAGACTTCTCCCATGTCCTCGGGAACAAAAGTAACTACTCACAAAGCATAAACATGTTCATAATCAAAGGGGTATTAATATGCATATAGGATCTGAACATATGATCTTCCACCAATTAAACCAACTAGCATCAACTACAAGGAGTAATTAACACTACTAGCAACCTACTAGCACCAATCCCGGACTTGGAGACAAGAATTGGATACAAGAGATGAACTAGGGTTTTGAGATGAGATGGTGCTGATGAAGATGTTGATGGAGATTGCCCTCTCCCGATGAGAGGAGCGTTGGTGATGACGATGGCGATGATTTCCCCCTCCGGGAGGGAAGTTTCCCCGGCAGAACAGCCCCACCAGAACCCTAGATTGGTTCCGCCAAGGTTCCGCCTCGTGGCGGCGGAGTTTCGTCCGAGAAGATGGCTTATGATTTTTTTCCCATCGAAAGAGTCCATATAGCAGAAGATGGTCACCGGAGGGCCACAGGGGGCCCACGAGGAAGGGGGCGCGCTCAGGGGGGTAGGGCGCGCCCCCACCCTCGTGGGCAGGGTGTGGCCCCCCTGGTGAAGTTCTTGCGCTCAATGTTTTTTATATATTTGGAAAACATCATCCATGAAGTATCAGGACTTTTGGAGCTGTGTAGAATAGGTCTCTAATATTTGCTCCTTTTCCAGCCAGAATCCCAGCTGCCGGCATTCTCCCTCTTTATGTAAACCTTATAAAATAAGTGAGAATAGGCATAAGTATTGTGACATAATGTGTAATAACAGCCCATAATGCAATAAATATTGATATAAAATCATGATGCAAAATGAACGTATCAACTCCCCCAAGCTTAGACCTCGCTTGTCCTCAAGCGAAAAGCCGAAATCGAAAAATATGTCCACATGTTTAGAGATGAAGGTGTCGATAAAAATAAAATACAGACATGAGGGCATCATGATCATTCTTAGAGTAGCAACTTATATAATTCTTGTCATATGATATCTTATGCTAGAGTAATAATTCAATCACAATATCAAGTATGGATCGTAAACTTCATTGAAAACTAACAAACTATAATCTCAGTCATTGAAGCAATTGCAATTTATCATAACATAGGAAAGAGTCAATGTATAACAGCTTTTCAGCAAGTCCACATACTCAACTATCATATAGTCTTTCACAATTGCTGACACTCACGCAATACTTATGGGTATGGAGTTTTAATCGGACACAGAGAAAGATAGGGGCTTATAGTTTTGCCTCCCAATGTTTTACCTCAAGGGTAATGTCAACAGTAATAGTTCATGAAAAACCACATCCAATTAGCCATATATACCAGGATCTTTCCAACATATTGTGCTTGCCAAAGGATAAAATGTAAAAAGGAAGGGTGAAGATCACCTTGACTCTTTTGTAGAATAGGAGATAAAAGTAAAAGATAGGCCATTCGCAGAGGGAAGCAGAGGTTGTCATGCGCTTTTATGGTTGGATGCAAAAAATCCAAATGCAAAAGAACGTCACTTTATATTGCCACTTGTGATATGGACCTTTATTATGTAGTCTATCGCTTTTATTACTTCCATATCACATGATTGTATAAAGCTTATTTCTATCACACCAATAAATCATACATATTTAGAGAGCAATTTTTATTGCTTGCACCGATGACAACTTACTTGATGGATCTTACTCAACCCATAGGTAGGTATGGTGGACTCTCATGGCAAAACTAGTTTAAGGGTATTTGGAAGCACAAGTAGTATCTCTACTTGGTGCAATGAAATTGGCTAGCATGGGGGGGGGGCAAGCTCAACATGTTGGAGGATCCAAGAAAATATAATTTATCTCAGATGTAAGAAAACATAACCCATTACGTTGTCTTCCTTGTCCAATGTCAACTCTTTAGCATGTCATATTTTAATGAGTGCTCACAATCATAAAAGATGTCCAAGATAGTATATTTATATGTGAAGACCTCTCTTTCTTTATTACTTCCTATTAATTGCAATGATGACCAAAACTATGTTTGTCAACTCTCAACAACTTTTATTCATCATACTCTTTCTATGTGAGCTCATTACTCTCCATAAGAGTCACATGATCTCTTTGTTTCTTTTTATTTCTTTCTCTTTTCCTTTATTCACTTAGGATCATGGAAAAAATAATCAAGCCCTTGACTCAACACTAATCTTTATTATATAGCTCACGGACTCGATTACATAGAAGGATAATAAAGCAAAACTCTCAACTAGATCATACTAAGAACTTTTATTCTACTAGATCAAGATATTACCAAAAGGATCGAACTAAGAAAAATGGTAAAGATAAAAGTGATGGTGATATGATACCGGGGCACTCCCCCAAGCTTGGCAGTTGCCAAGTGGAGTGCCCATACCAGATACTCAATTCTTCTTTGTTGGAGGAGACAGTGGTGATTTTGTTGATGGCGTAGGCTTCTTCCTTAATTTGCCTTTGAGGACAGAATTTTGGTCCCTTAGGTCCTCGATCTCCTGTTCCAGGCTCAGTATCTTTTTGCATAGTTCCTGCTTGTTTTCCTGTAAGAGTCGAAAAGGGATAAACTCGATCTTAGGTTTCTTTACCCTATCCGGGAGGCTTGACTTTTTGAACTCCACATGCATGTCCCCAGGTTGAGGTAGTGGGACTTCATCTTCATCTGAGCTCGTCTCCTCCTTTCCCTTGGGTTCATAGTCTTGTTCTTCTTCCGTGGTCCAACCATAATGCTCCACCTCTCCATAGACCTTAGGGTCTGCAAGGTAATCAGCCACATAGCTTTCTCCTTCCGAATAATAGGACGACATGTTGCTCTGTCTGCAACAGGACGGCTCAAAAAAATACAAGATATTTTTGCGTGATACGGGAGTCAAAACCCACGGGAAGTTATATAATGAATTTTTATCGACCAAAATATGTGTTCTGTAAGAAAATGGAGTCCGGAGAGCACACGAGGTGCCCACGAGGTAGGGAGCGCGCCCAGGGGGGCAGGGCGCACCCTCCACCCTCGTGGAGCCCTCGTGTCTTTTCCGGTCTGCTGCTTATTATTTTGTATTTTTCTAAATATTCCAAAACAGAAAAATATTTCCTTAAAAACTATTTTGGAGTCGGTTTACTTACCGTACCACATACCTATTCCTTTTCAGAGTCTGAAACATTCCGGAAAGTGTCCCTTATGTATTCTTCCAGGGTTACGGTTTCAATAACATTGGTTTCAACATTTATGGGATTACCTGAGATATAATGTTTGATTCTTTGACCATTTACCACCTTCGGATTTGTGTCTTCGAAGTTGTTGATTTTTATGGCACCGCAACAGTAGACCTCTTTGATAACGTAAGGACCTTCCCATTTAGAGAGAAGTTTTCCTGCAAAAAATCTTAAACAAGAGTTGTATAGCAATACATAATCACCTACATTAAACTCGTGCTTTTGTATTCTTTTATCATGCCACCTTTTAACTTTTTCTTTAAACAACTTGGCATTTTCGTAGGCTTGGGTTCTCCATTCACCAAGTGAGTTAATATCAAATAACCTCTTCTCACCGGCACGTTTAAAATCATAATTTAGTTCTTTAATAGCCCAATAAGCCTTATGTTCTAGTTCGAGAGGTAAGTGACATGCTTTTCCATAGACCATTTTATACGGAGACATACCCATAGGATTTTTATATGCAATTTTATAGGCCCATAATGCGTCATCAAGTTTCTTGGACCAATTCTTTCTGGACCTATTAACAATCTTTTGCAAAATTAATTTGAGTTCTCTATTACTCAATTCTACTTGACCACTAGACTGAGGGTGATAAGGGGATGCAATTCTATGATTAACATCATATTTAGCAAGCATTTTACGGAAAGCACCATGAATAAAATGTGAACCACCATCAGTCATTAAATATCTAGGGACTCCAAACCCTAGAAAGATAACTTCTTTAAGCATTTTAAAAGAAGTGTTATGATCAGCACTACTAGTTGGAATAGCTTCTACCCACTTAGTAACATAATCAACAACAACTAAAATATGTGTATAACCATTAGAGGAAGGAAAAGTTCCCATATAGTCAAAGCCCCAAACATCAAATGGTTCGATAACAAGTGAATAATTCATAGGCATTTCTTGATGTCTACTAATATTACCAATTCTTTGACATTCATCACAAGATAAGACAAACTTACGGGCATCCTTGAAGAGAGTAGGCCAATAAAAACCAGAATGTAGTACCTTATGTGCAGTTCTATCTCCAGCATAGTGCCCTCCATAAGCTTCGGAGTGACACTTGCGTAGGATCTGTTCTTGTTCATGCTCAGGTACACAACGTCTAATAACACCATCTACTCCTTCTTTATAAAGATGTGGGTCATCCCAAAAGTAATGTCTCAAATCATAGAATAACATTTTCTTTTGCTGGTATGTGAAACTAGGTGGTATAAACTTAGCAACAATGTAATTAGCATAATCAGCATACCATGGAGCAGTATGAGAAGCATTTATGACATTAATTTGCTCATTAGGAAAGCTGTCATCAATAGGTAGTGGGTCATCAAGCACACTTTCTAACCTAGACAAGTTGTCTGCAACGGGGTTCTCGGCTCCTTTTCTATCAACAATATGTAAATCAAATTCTTGAAGCAAGAGAACCCATCTAATAAGTCTAGGTTTAGCATCTTTCTCTTCCATAAGATATTTAATAGCAGCATGATCAGTGTGAATAGTTACTTTAGAATCAACAATATAAGGTCAAAACTTATCACAGGAAAATACAACTGCTAAGAATTCTTTTTCAGTAGTAGCATAATTTCTTTGAGCATTGTCTAGAGTTTTACTAGCATATTGAATAACATTTAGTTTCTTATCAACTCTTTGTCCTAGAACAGCACCTACAGCATAATCACTAGCATCACACATAATTTCAAAGGGTAAATTCCAATCAGGTGGCTGAACAATAGGTGCAGAGATCAATGCTTTCTTAAGTATTTCAAATGATTCTACACAATCATCATCAAAGACAAATGGTATATCTTTTTGTAATAAATTAGTTAGAGGCCGAGAGATTTTTGAGAAGTCCTTGATGAACCTCCTATAAAAACCGGCATGAGCAAGGAAACTTCTTATACCTTTGATGTCCTTGGGACATGGCATCTTTTCAATAGCATCAACCTTGGCTTTATCAACTTCAATACCTCTTTCAGAAACTTTATGCCCCAAGACAATACCTTCATTAACCATAAAGTGGCACTTATCCCAATTCAAGACAAGATTAGTTTCTTCACATCTCTGCAAAACTCGATCAAGGTTGCTCAAGCAATCATCAAAAGAAGATCCATAGACGGAAAAGTCGTCCATGAAAACCTCACAAATCTTTTCACAAAAGTCAGAGAATATAGCCATCATGCATATTTGAAAGGTAGCACGTCCATTACGTAAACCAAAAGGCATACGTCTATAAGCAAAAGTACCAAAAGGGCATGTAAAAGTAGTCTTTAATTGATCTTTGGCTGACACAGGTATTTGAGAGAAACCAGAATAACCATCTAGAAAGCAAAAATGTGTATGTTTAGACAATCTTTCTAGCATTTGATCAATAAAAGGTAAGGGGTAATGATCTTTTTAGTAGCCTTATTTAATTTGCGGAAATCAATTACCATCATATAGCCAGTAATAATTCTTTGAGGAATCAATTCATCTTTATCATTAGGAACAATAGTAATACCTCCCTTCTTAGGGACAAAATGGACAGGACTTACCCACTTACTATCAGCAACGGGATAAATTATACCTGCCTCGAGGAGCTTTAGTATCTCCTTTCTTACCACTTCTTTCATTTTAGGATTCAGACGGCGTTGATGATCATGAACTAGTTTAGCATCTTCTTCCAAATTAATTTTATGTTGATATAGAGTGGGACTAATGCCCTTACGATCATCAAGAGTATACCCAATAGCAGCACGGTGCTTCTTCAGAGTTTTTAATAATATCTCTTCTTCATGTTCTAAAAGGTTAGCACTAATAATAACAGGATATGTCTTTTTCTCATCAAGATAAGCATATTTAAGAGTATCGGGTGACGGTTTAAGCTCAAACACGGGGTCACCCTTGGGTGGAGGAGGATCCCCTAGGATTTCAACAGGTAAATTGTTTTTCAGAATAGGTTCCTGCTTAAAGAATACTTCATCTAATTCCCTTCTTTCATACATAAACATATCGTTTTCATGGTCTAGCAAATATTGTTCTAAAGGATCACTAGGAGGTACGACAATAGAAGCAAGACCAATAATTTCATCCTTACTAGGTAATTGTTCTTCACGGTGTTGTCTACTAAATTTAGAAAAATTAAATTCATGAGTCATATCATCTAAACCGACAGTAACAACATCCCTTTTGCAATCTATGGTAGCATTAACAGTATTTAAGAAGGGTCTACCAAATATAATGGGACAAAAATTATCTTGTGGGGAACCAAGAACAAGAAAATCAGTAGGATATTTAGTTTTCCCACATAAGACTTCAACATCTCTAACAATTCCCATTGGTAAAATAGTATCTCTATTAGCAAGTTTAATTGTAACATCAATATCTTGCATCTCAGCAGTTGCAATGTCATGCATAATTTCTTTGTATAAAGAATAAGGTATTGCACTAGCACTAGCACCCATATCACATAAGCCATGATAACAATGATCTCCTATTTTAACAGAAATAACAGGCATGCCTACCACAGGTCTAGGTTTATCTGTATCACAGGGTTTAGCAATTCTAGCAGTTTCATTACAGAAATAAATAACATGCCCATCTATATTATCAGACAAGAGATCTTTAACAATAGCAATATTGGGTTCAACTTTAACTTGCTCAGGAGGTGTATATGTTTTAATATTGCTTTTACGAACCACAGTTGAAGCTTTAGCATGATCCTTTATCCTAACAGGGAAAGGTGGTTTCTCAACATAAGAAGTAGAAACAATAGGATCATTATAAGTAATAGTCTTTTCTTCAACTTTAATAGGTGCAGCTACTTTTACTTCTATGGGAGGATGATATTTAAACCACTTCTCCTTGGGGAGATCAACATAAGCAGCAAAAGATTCACAGAAAGAAGCTACTATCTCAGAGTCAAGTCCATATTTATTGCTAAATTTATGAAAAATATCGGTATCCATAAAAGATTTAACACAATCAAAACTAGGTGTCATACCTGACTCCTTACCATTGTCGAGATCCCAATCTTCAGAGTTGCGTTTAATTCTTTCCAATAAATCCCATTTGAATTCAATAGTCTTCATCATAAAAGAGCCAGCACAAGAAGTATCAAGCATGGTGCGATTGTTACCATAAAGCTGAGCATAAAATTTTTGAATAGTCATTTCTATTGAGAGCTCATGATTGGGGCATGAATATAACATTGATTTAAGCCTCCCCCAAGCTTGAGCGATGCTTTCTCCTTCGCGAGGCCAAAAATTATATATATATATAATTGCGATCATGATGAACAAGATGCATAGGATAAAACTTTTGATGAAATTCCAATTTCAATCATTTGTAGTTCCAGGACTCCATATCGTCACATAGCCTATACCATGTCGATGCATCTCCCCTCAAAGATAAAGGGAAGAGATTCTTCTTAACAACATCTTCGGGTACTCCTGCAAGCTTAAATAATCCACAAACTTCATCCACATATATTAGATGCTCATCAGGATGTTTTGTTCCATCTCCCAAAAAAGGATTAGCTAGCAGTTTTTCTACCATACCCAAAGGAATTTCAAAGCAAGAATTTTCATTTTCAGTGGGTTCAGTAGGTTGAGGAGCAACTCTTTGCTCTACTGGTCGGGGTGAAGATACCCCGAACAAGTCCCTCAGAGGATTAGTTTCCATAGTAACAAGTGACAGTAAATTTCAGCACACTATATAAATTTTTCCTTACCAAATTCCACCTACCAAAGGCGCTTCACTCCCCGGCAACGGCGCCAGAAAAGAGTCTTGATGACCCACTAGTATAGGGGATCTATCGTAGTCCTTTCGATAAGTAAGAGTGTCGAACCCAACGAGGAGCAGAAGGAAATGATAAGTGGTTTCCAGCAAGGTATTCTCTACAAGTATTGAAATAAGTGGTAACAGATAGTTTCGTGATAAGATAATTTGTAACGAGCAACAAGTAACAAAAGTAAATAAGGTGCAGCAAGGTGGACCAATCCTTTTTGTAGCAAAGGACAAGCCTAGACAAACTCTTATATGATGTAAAGCGCTCCCGAGGACACATGGGAATATCGTCAAGCTAGTTTTCATCACGCTCATATGATTCGCGTTCGGTACTTTGATAATTTGGTATGTGGGTGGACCGGTGCTTGGGTGCTGCCATTACTTGGACAAGCATCCCACTTATGATTAACCTCCATTGCAAGCATCCGCAAATACAACAAAAGTATTAAGGTAAACCTAACCATAGCATGAAACATATGGATCCAAATCAGCCCCTTACGAAGCAACGCATAAACTAGGGTTTAAGCTTCTGTCACTCTAGCAACCCATCATCTACTTATTACTTCCCAATGCCTTCCTATAGGCCCAAACAATGGTGAAGTGTCATGTAGTCGACGTTCACATAACACCACTAGAGGAGAGTCAACATACATCTCATCAAAATATCGAACGAATACCAAATTCACATGACTACTAATAGCAAGACTTCTCCCATGTCCTCAGGAACAAAAGTAACTACTCACAAAGCATAAACATGTTCATAATCAGAGGGGTATTAATATGCATATAGGATCTGAACATATGATCTTCCACCAATTAAACCAACTAGCATCAACTACAAGGAGTAATTAACACTACTAGCAACCTACTAGCACCAATCCCAGACTTGGAGACAAGAATTGGATACAAGAGATGAACTAGGGTTTTGAGATGAGATGGTGCTGATGAATGTTGATGGAGATTGCCCTCTCCCGACGAGAGGAGCGTTGGTGATGACGATGGCGATGATTTCCCCCTCCGGGAGGGAAGTTTCCCTGGCAGAACAGCCCCACCAGAACCCTAGATTGGTTCCGCCAAGGTTCTGCCTCGTGGCAGCGGAGTTTCGTCCGAGAAGATGGCTTATGATTTTTTTCCCATCGAAAGAGTCCATATAGCAGAAGATGGTCACCGGAGGGCCATGAGGTAGGGGGGCGCGCCCCCACCCTCGTGGGCAGGGTTTGGCCCCCATGGTGAAGTTCTTGCGCTCAATGTTTTTTATATATTTGGAAAACATCATCCGTGAAGTTTCAGGACTTTTGGAGCTGTGCAGAATAGGTCTCTAATATTTTCTCCTTTTCCAGCCAGAATCCCAGCTGCAGGCATTCTCCCTCTTTATTTAAACCTTGTAAAATAGGAGAGAATAGGCATAAGTATTGTGACATAATGTGTAATAATAGCCCATAATGCAATAAATATTGATATAAAAGCATGATGCAAAATGGACGTATCAAGCAACTAATGCTAGGGAGGAAGATGAGAGGAAGAACAAGAAGGAGAACACCAAGAACTCCGAGATCTAGATCCAATGGGTTCCCCTCACATAGAGGAGAAAGTGGTTGGTGGAAATGTGGATCTAGATCTCCTCTCTCTTTTCCCTCAAAAACTAGCAAGAATCGATGGAGGGATTGAGAGTTAGCAAGCTCGAAGAAGGTCAACAATGGGGGAAGAATACGAGCTCAATGGATAAGGTTCATTGGGGAAGAAGACCCCCTTCTATAGGAGGGGAAAATCCAACCGTTATGGGCTCAGCCCGCACAAGAGCGGTACTACCGCTCAGGCGAAAGAAACAGGGAAATGGAGCAACAAAACATGAACCTTGGGGCGGTAGTACCGCATATAAGCGGTACTACCGCTCACCCCAGCGGTACAACCGCTAGAGGAGCATAACACGGGACCAAAAGAGGCAGGGCAGAGCAGAGTACGACGGCAGTAATGCAGTAGCGGTACTACCGCCCGACCGGAGCGGTACTACCGCTTATAGGTGGTAGGCGGAACTACCGTGCCTTACTGCCGTGCAACTATTGCTAAACCCGACACAAAAAGAGCAGGACCCAAAATCGAGGCGGTAGTAGAGCGGTACTACCGCTTGACGCTATAAGCGGTACTACCGCTACCGACCATGGTACTACTGCAGGGAGAAAACCAGAACTGCCAAAACTTCTTCATACGAGCTCCGAATTGAGCAAACTCAAGCTTGTTGGATACCAGACGACGAGTAGCATCAAAACAACGTAGAAGATGCGAGTGAACTCCGTTATAGTAAGAAGAGGCAGGGGAGGTATGCCAACAAATATAGGAGTGAAACCTCCAACCGAGAAGAACCGGCATAACCTCCAACATCGAAAACATCATAGAAGATGCGAGTGAACTCCGTTTTCGATGAACTCAAGCTTATCACCAAGATGACCATAAGCTCCAAAACTCACAAAGAGAAGAACCAAACAAGAACCAATAAAGATGATGCAAGGATGCAATGGTTTGAGCTCTCTACGAACGATATGATCAAGCTACTCATCGAGAGCCCCCCTTGATAGTACGGCAATCGGTCCTATAACCCGGTCTCCCAATTACCACTATGAGACCGGTAAAAAAGAAAACCTATCAAGGGTAAACCTTTGTCTTGCACATAATCCACTTGAGCTAGATGATGACGATCTTGACTTCCTCAAGTTGGACCACCTTTCTTGATTGAGTTGGCTTGGTCAAGACTAGTAGATTGCTCCCCCATACTCCACTATGGGTGAGCAACTCTTCCACACATCTTCACAAGTCCATTGTCACCGCAATGGACGGCTAGCTTCAAGCACTTGATCTCTTCGTGATGCATCACTTGAACTTGCACATGGCAACCTAACCCCACACAAAACTCTCATGAAGACCATGGGTTAGCACACAAAGCGTAATTGACAATGCTTACCATACCATGGGATCACTTGATCCCTATCGGTACATCTTCTACTCTTTGTGAGTTGATCAACTTGATTCACTCTTGACTTAGTCTTGATCAACCTTGAACCTTTCCAATTCTCTTCATTTGGATGATGTCTTGAAGGTAGACATGAACGATCAGACAATCTTCTTCTTCAAGACATGCTTGCAATAAGCTCAACACTCACATGATCAATCTTTGGATAATTCCTTGAATAGCACCTTGGTCGACACAAACTCTCCTTGAAACCAACACATGTACTCCAAGAAAAGCCTATGGACAAAACCTTCAATATAACTCAAGGCAACCATTAGTCCATAGAGATTGTCATCAATTACCAAAACCAAACATGGGGGCACCGCATGTTCTTTCACCGCGCCGACTTCTATGGTGGGGACTTCACCATGGGGATGGCCCCCTCGGTACGGCCAGCAGTACGAGCGGTTGCTGTCGCTTGGGGAGGTTGCACGGGCCAGCTCGTCGTGAGCCCCCAGCTTTGGCGAAACTGAGCAGACTTTGGAAGGTGGCACGCCATTCATCCATCTGCTTGGCTACTGGCAGAAACCTCAGCAGTAGCTGAGCTCACGCCATAGCCTCTGTGGATGTGCTTGGCATAGATGTTGATGACGTCGATCATACAGTTGCCTGGCTCCTGACGGTGTCGGCGGCGGCGGCGGCGGTGTCGCGCCCACGCTGCTGTGGGACGACCACCTGTGCAGCGGGGTCGCACGGCGGTGGTGCTCGAGGGTCAGCGGCTCCATCGAGCACAGCAGTCTGGTTGGCTCGTCCTGGAGGAGGCGCATGCGCTGCGGTCGCTCCCGTGGTGGGGGCGGCCGGAGGGCGATGGCTCACACCAGACCAAGCGTCGGTGATGCGGCTGTCCCCGTCGATGAGAGGAGGGGGTACGGACGGAGTGAGCCCCTCTCCTGCACCTTGCAGAGCGTGACCATCAAGGCGCTGTTGATGTTGTTCTCCTCCTATGTCTTCTGCCCATGTGTCGGTCGCAGGGGAAGTGGTGATGGCGTCACCTGCTCCAACCACGCCCCCAGCAGCGTTCACGTCCTCGCGCGCCTCCGCATCCCCCGTGGCATTAGAGGCCGCGGGCGGCGGAGCCCTCGAGGTGGATGGATGGGCCAAAGTACTGGACTTCTTGGGCGCCATGGTCGATGGCATTGTCGAAGATGAAGATGGTGATGAAGATGACGCGCTGCGCACGCTCTCAGGTTCACGCAAGCGAGCCCCCTACCTAGTGCGCCAAAGATGTCATGGGATATCTGTGGCCACCTATGGGACCAGGAGGCCCCTTGCTGGTTTGGCAAGGGAACATCGTGTTGCAGAACGAGCAGACCAGCGTACGGCAGCACGGCAGAGAGCACACAAGCAATTTACCCAGGTTCGGGCTACCGCAAGGCTACTCCTGCTTTGGTGGATTGATGGTGGAATGGAGGTGGTGAAGCATAGTACACTTGCCCGGCGGGAGTTGCCTTAGGGCAGCAGCGACTATGCGCGTATGAGGGTGTGGGTTCATCGACTTTTCAACCCTTTCTACAGTTGCCATGGACCTCCTTTTATAGATTAAGGGGTCACCACAATGGCAAAGTAGTCACTATGCACTAATATGATAGGAAACAGCGCTATCATACCTAACTCTGTGGGCTGACAGGGCACATTAAATGCACCGCTTAGTGTCACATCACTGGTTGCCCGACAAGGCCTGTCGGGCTATCTTGCCAGCTCCGCGCCTATTCTCTTGACACGTCACAGGACGGGTGTCATCTGTGGGTTCCTTCTGTAGGAAATGGCTGCCATGTGGCGAATGGCTGCCACTTAATCATCTTGCGGCTTGACACCGCATTGATCGATGACGTGGGTCGTGTTGGAGTGGTTGGTGAGGTGGTTTTGCCTCCGCGAGCCCCAGCAGGGCCCTGCCGGGGCGCCTTGGTTGTCTACTTCTAGGGGTGGCCTTGCCCCTTGCCAGGCTCGCCTGTCCGGCAAGGGAGGCCCTTCTCTCGGCGATATCTTGCTTCTCTGGTTTGGCCTTAGTCTCTCTGAGCTGCATGCTTGTTCTTTGAATCTCTAGGTTTCTTGTACCCTGACTTGGGCTGGTGCCTCAATCTTGTTCTTGCGCATGTGCACAGTCTGGGCAACAGACCCATGGTTTGTTGCACCGACACTCACTGGAAAGCGAGCCCTTTGACTTCCATGGCTGCCCACCTTCCTCTCCATTAATGGCGCCCAAGACGATGTTTAATACGGGCGGTCTTATTGTTCCCCTCGCATTCCCCTCCCTCTCACAGACCTCCACCAATGCCATGGCGCAGAATGATCATCTGCCACTAGTCTTCAAGTTTGGTGAAGTCAACTCCGAGTCGAAGGAGATAGAAAATAAGGAGGAATGGGGCCTCATGGACATGGCCCTGAAAGAGCTGGCCGCGGCGATTGCTGCCCCCGCTCCCGTCCCAGCTCCCATCCCCGCGCCCACGCCAACGACCATCCCCGTAGCATTGACGGGCTGGTCGCCGAGCACTATCACAGAGCTGGAAGTCGCGGGCGTCAAGGAGGTCTCGGCGGACCCGCGCGAGCTCGTGTACATGCCAGCGCCAGCGGCCGTGCCCGTGCGCGCCCCTCCACCCACCATGACGCCATTCCCCGTGCGTTTGGATGCACCCGCTGCACCCATGCCCGTGCGTGCGCCCCCCTCAGTGGCATGTGACGTCGCCATCGACCGCTACCTCTCAATGGCGCCAGTTGTCGTCCTTCCGCGCCCTGCCCGTCGATCGCGCGACGACGTGATGTTTGATTTACAAGTGAAGAACATTCTGTGCTGCCTTGAAGACTTCAACAACAGCGTCTCGGAGGACGAGAACGACAATGACAGCGTGGCACGCCGCCTCCACCGCTGCCAGAAAGGACAGTGGGGGTTTAATACTGTATCTCAATTTCTTGATCGTATGAATATAATTTCGCAATGTGACTGAATGAAATATATGGTTTGAACGAACTTGCATTTTTCTCTCTTATTGTACAGACTTATCAAATGAATTTATTTTTAAAATAACATCAATGGGTTTTAAATATAAAACACTCATCGCAAACGTTTTAGTTAGAATACCTGTATGCAAACCGACAGCTTCCCCAGGAAGCCAAGGGAAAATGTGCCGAGCAGGATTTGTGCAACGCTTGATCATAAACGTTTTAGATAGAACACCCGTATGGAAAGTGCTACGGTCTTCCCCCTTAGGTCAAGGGAAAATTCGCAGTGCGGGATTTGTGCATCCCTTCAATGCAAAGGGTTGTTTTGGATGACCTATGTGCAACCACGTAGAAACAATTGGGTAAGATTTGCATCTATTATATTGGGTATGTTGCCATTTGTCAAACCAGAAAGATTGACATTTGTTGATCTCATAACATTTCCATTTGTCAATCTTGTAACACTGCGGTTTGTCAAAATATGCAGCTAAAAATCACTATCACTATCTAATTTTTGCAATTAAAATCACTAGCACTGTTCATATGGACACCAATACAAAGTGGCATTGTACTTTTTTGTCAAATTTGAGACTAGTTTTGATGTAATCTTTATCTAATTAAAGACGGGAGATTATTAATAATTGGGAACCAATATCCCAAAGAGATTATTTATTTGAAACGTGAGCGTTAGACCAACAATGGATACGTGCCATGCTTCAGTTAAGCAATAAAGCGGCGGCATTAATCATCCAAATAGAAAAACAATATACGTGTTGCCACGCGACCCGTGCGCCGTGCGAGCAGGCGTGAGTTGACGGGAGGCATATGCAAATGTACCATTCATTACATACAACAAGTCATCAACACACAACGGCAACGAGGATACATGTTGGATCATAGATTATTTCCAACAAAACATTCTAGTAAATACTAAAGTTTTTCTCACACAACAAATAACAAAGAGATGAAATGAACTTCAACTCAACCAATCCTTGGCGTTGGAAATGCTTACTTTGAACCATAACTGATTCTCTGGGAAGGGCCGGCTATTATCAATCTCAAGACCAACGCAGGACTGATCATCCAGGCTGAAGCGGCCTATATCAGGACGGATATTGTGATAGCCAGGGTAGGGAACCATAGCAATGTCCAAGTTATAGATACAGTTGCTTATCATAAATGGTAGTAACGTTGTGTCAACAGCAGCTGGGTCGCCTTTCACCATCATTGGATAGTTTGTCCAAGGAAGAGTGAGTTTTCTTCAAGACTATGAATACTAAACCAGGGAGAAGGTGTTGGTGCTAGTACACTAGTATCCATCCCGAATACCCTGCAATGGATGTTGGAATAGGCCCGGAGAGTGCGACCATGGGAGACCACACCTGCTTCGCTAGTAACATCAGCAGTGCCCTGTATACATACAAGAAGAGGTGATCCATCGGAATAAGTTGCCAGGCTCCACTAAGTATATAGGTCCTGCTCGTCCTCATGCTCGTGATCATGACCATCGTCATCTCCCCCTTGGTTATAAAATTTTCAAGCATAGGTGGTGGAATGTTCACAGGAACTTGGAAACACAAGAAGGTTAATTAGTAAAGGGAAACTAGCTAACCCGCATGCATGGGGATGAAACAATTATATTTACGATGGAAGACAAACGTACCAAAACCATAAGGATTCCATGCAAAAATAGTTCCACGAGTGGTGGCAGCAAACACAAGACCCTCATATTGAATTGCATCACGGTACTCATCCGTGTACAAAAATTGATTTTTGAGCAATATCCATTGAGGTGTGAAAGTAAGGACGGCAACAAGCTTGTCGAAGATAGCAACAACTTCATAGTTCTTGTAATCCCAAGAGCGGCTGGGAACTCGACAAATTGCTATGTTCCGTAGACGATAGTCACCATGATCGTATTTGAACGTAAGTAGATTATCTATGTGCTCAACCTCAGGGCAATCTGTAATTTTTGGAAGTGGAAGATCTGAGTACGGGGAGGCCAATTCATTGGATTTAGCTGATCTGCAAGGACTGGCATGCAAATGTACCATCAGGCCTGTCATCACATTGAATCATGTCCCTTTCTTTCGAATCCAATGGCCCATACATAGCTGGTGCATCTGGTGCACCAATTCGGTCGTCGAGTGTACACATTCACAAGTTCCCACTCGCAGTTATACCCAATACAAACAATCCAATCTCCATTTGCACTTGCCCAAGCCTTACCCTCAAGCGATGTCATCTTAACATCACACGTATCATTATCAAGCGGCATCAACTTGCACAAGGCGAGGCTTCCGTCGTCCCCATGCCGGCGACTAGCGTCATGACAAAGAAGATAGGGGAGATCAAACCGCTCTTGAACCCTTGGGTTCTTTATAATGATGTTATTTGTTGAGTCGAGAATGGACTTGAACGAACTTGCCATGCTAGCCGAGGTGATGACGTCGCACCAATCAATGAGTTCCTCCACTACGTCATCTTTCAGATCAGGGCAAGAATAACGGGGTCGTTTCCGACCTGTTCCCTCCATGGAGAAGACGATCGAACAATGGCATAAGGAAGGGTGAAGGCAAATGGAGGGAGGAAAAGCGTGCGACAGCAGCTCCAAATCAAGAGGGAAAGGCGAAGAGGCGGTGAACGGTCGCCACGGTACTCGAAGAGGCTAGTGCGGAGCGAACGGTTGCCACAGAGGTCACACACTAACGACAAGGCCGTCCTCTCAGACCTAGCGCCCGCACGGGATTGCCTCCGCCCCCCACACGAGCGAAGCCACTTCGCACCCTGTTGGGGATATGATTACTGGAGGTAAACCAGCTAGGAGTGGCCGGATTAGCTCCATGAAGATAGAAGCCCATGAAGACATGAGGATGGTGGCGCTTTACGAAGGCCCAAGGCCCATAGGCAGGTTAAGGCCTGTAGATGTAAACCGACTCTTTCATGTAACTTGTATTGCAAGTTAAAGGAATAGAGACCGAGCCGGACACGTTTATGATCCGGCCTCGGGACTTTGTAAACCGGCGGGCGTCAACCTATGTATATAAAGGGACGACCCGGCCGCGGTTTAAGGACAACAGACAACTACTCGAGAGCCAGGCAAAGCGGATTTGCTCCCTGGTCATCGAAACCCTGGCAATACCAATCACAACTAGACGTAGGCTTTTACCTTCATCAAAGGGGCCGAACTAGTATAAAATCCCCCGTGTCCCTTGTCCCATTTAACCCCTTTAAGCTAACCCGTAGCGATGGCTCCACGACACAGTCCTTTCACGAGGACATCTGCTGTGACAAACCCACGACGGTTGGCGCCCATCGTGGGGCTATCGCAGGATGGTTTCGAGTTCTTGAAGGGCAGCTTTGATGGACTCAAGGGATACGCTGTGGGCCGGATGACGAAGAGTCGTCGCGGCAAGCTCTACATCGACGACGCAGGATGGGGTCCCGAGGCCGGTTCAATCGAATACGGGTACCGGGTCCCCTTTGGTGGGATCCACGTCTTCATCGGCAAGATCGGCGAACCGGGCCCTGAGCCGGACACCTGCACCAACATCATCGAGATGGCTCAGCGTGCAAGCCCTTCCCCGGTTCAGCCCGCAACAAGGCATGTCTTCATAGGCGTCATCCATGGGGCGGAATATGAGGATGGACCGGCGTCTGATGGAGAAACTGTTGTCCATTCTGATGACGAGTCTTCAACCGGAGAGACTGAATCGCTATATCAGTTGCAGGACGGCCGGATTAGTAGAGGTTCCAATGGCCAACAGTATTCCGGACCCCCTCGATCTGCCAAACTGGGTCGCTATCTTCATGGCTGGTACACAACCAGTACATCATTCATCCACCGCCACGTCAATGCTTTCCGGTTCAGCAACAGCAACGCCAGCGGGAGCAGGGGGCTCAGCGCCGCCTCCCGCTCAAGTTTTGTCTGATTTTTTCGATGCTCTGGCAACATTGATGGCCATGGAGGTGGACGCAGCGGCCCGAGATCAGCACAATGCAGAGATTGCAAAGGTGAAAGATCAGATAACTCAGGCTAAAGCGGACCTGGTAGCAGAGAACGCTAGGATGGCTATGGAACGGGACGAGTTGGAAGCTCAGGCCTACCATCTTAGGCTGGACCAGAATGCCTCAAAGGAGGTCATGAGAAGAAGGTACCAGTTGCACCTCTCGCCGGGTTATGAGCCAAGAAATCTCTTCAACACGCCAGGAGCAGGGACCAGTAACCAGCCAGTGGTGAACCGGACGGAGGCGCCAGGAACAGGAGCGCCGGTTCAACCGCGCATGATGGACCCGCCTCGTCAGAACAACGTTGTACCACAGTATGTTCCGACGCCTCCGGGGCATTACTCCAACCCGTTAGACAACATTGTGGCTGCTGCTTCATGCTTAGCAGTGCTCCCAGCTGATGGCGAGTCACCAATTGCGATTGAGACACGACGGGCCAGAGAGCTCCTTCAAACAGCTTTGAATCAGCAACAGGCTTATTCGCATAGTCGCGAGAGGATTCACTCCCCCCCCCCCCCGTCCAAGCCGGAGCTACAACAGGCACATGGAGGAGGATGAACCAGCTGTATCAAGAAGTGCCCGTCACTGTAACTCGCCGCGAGGGCACAACCTGGCAGGTGGAGGTGCTAATGCGGAGGATGTGGTGCACCACGGTCGTGCATGTCGAGAGGCCGAGTTAGCAGCTTTGCATGCAGCTCGTCAACCTACTCCGGTTCGCCCTACCGCTTCAATAGAGACAGGTGTGGTCTTCAATTCTTTAGGGGTGTCGTGTCTTACCCCCGCTTTGCGTAATGTACGACTACCCAAGGATTTCAAAGGACCTCATAAAGTGCCCAATTACACCGTCGATCTGCAACTAGAGGCATGGGTTGAAAGTTATGAGATGGCAATGGAGATGTTAGATGTGGATGAAGCGGTGTGTGCTAAATACTTCACCATGATGTTGGAGGGGACAGCTCGTACTTGGTGAAAGAGCTTGCCAGCTAACTCTGTCGGATCATGGGCCGAAGTAAAGCACCGGTTTATCCAGAATTTTAAGGATACTTGTAAGCAGCCTATGTCGATTGTGGACCTGGCCGCTTGTGTTCAAGAGGATGGGGAATCTACAACCCATTGGGTGAAGCGGGTCTCAGCTATTCTGCATTCGTTGGATCGCATCAATGTGGATACCGCAGTGTTAACATTGGAGGGCAATTGCCAGTTTCTGCCGCTAAAACAGAAGTTGGGAAGGCTCAAACGTCACTGCAATGATATGTCAACGCTTATGGCCGCTTTGGTTAAATATGCCGATTCAGATAATACCAAAGACCCCGACTCAGAGGAGGACAAACCGGGGAAAGGGAAAAAGAAGGGCAACACCAAGGGACAGCAGCATAACCCGGCAGGTCATGGGAATAATGGTAAGTGCAAGGCCGACAATAGTTTGGACTTTGTGGCTAACACCAATGCTCAAGATAACGGTCAGTGTCATAAGGGCAAACAACCCCAGAGGGGCGGAGGTTCGGGCCCCAATCTGGAGTGCCTGTTAAATCAACCTTGTCCAAAGCATGGATCAAAGGAAAAGCCAACGTCACATCTTTGGAAGGACTGTCATATCATGCGAGAGTTCAAGAACTCCAACATGTTTCAATACGACAATGGCCCGCCCGGCGGTTCTGGAGGTGGTTTTCATGGGCCGGGTTATGGAGGTGGTAGCTCCGGTTCAGGATTTCAAGGCAATCAAACCGGCCATAACAATCAGGGGAACCAGGGCAACCAGGGAGGTTATAACCATCAGGGAAATCAGCAGCAGCAGCAGTCGGGTTATCAGAGCAATCTGAAGCGGTTGAATAGTGGGCAGTATCATGTTTTCACCACTAGCTTGTGCAAGCGTGATCAAAAGCTTTACAAGAGGGCTGTGAACTCTGTTGAACCAGCAGTGCCCTAGTATCTGCGGTGGTCTGAACAACCCATTTTACGGAGTAGAGAGGATCACCCACCCCGGGTTGATAATCTAGGTCATCTGGCCCTAGTGGTGGCACCCCAGGTTGGGGGGTATAAGTTCACCAAGGTGCTCATGGATGGGGGAAGCCGTATCAATATTCTCTACTATGATACCTTCCGCCGTATGGGGTTGACAAATAAGAATCTTAAACCGTCGAACACCATTTTTCATGGTGTGGTGCCCGGTAAATCTGCATATCCAGTGGGCAAGATAGCTCTAGAGGTGGCCTTTGGATATGATCATGATTCAAGGTCAGAAACATTGACTGAGGTGGTGAAAATCAAGAGTCTGTATCACGCCCTATTTGGGCGACTGACTTATGCCAAGTTCATGGCACAGCCGTGTTATGTTTACCTGTAGCTTAAGATGCTAGGTCATAAGGGGATCATCACAGTACATGGGAGCAGGAAGATTGCTTTGGAATGTGAGGAAGGCGATGCGGCTTACGCTGAGTCGGTTTGTGCCTCGGAAGAGCTAAAGTTTTATAAGGACAAAGTTGATCCGGCAGACATGACTTCCTTGAAAAAGCCAACTTCAGAGCACGATCCGGTGTTGAAGTGTAAATCGGCCACGGACACTAAGATGGCTGATTTTGTTCCTGGCGATTCATCCAAGCAGTTCAGCATCAGCGCTAACTTGGATCCAAAATAGGAAAGTGCGCTCATCGAGTTCATCCGTGAGAACGGGGAAATCTTTGCGTGGAAGCCTTCTGACATGCCAGGTGTACCAAGGGAACTCGCTGAGCACACACTTAACATAGATCCTAAGTTTAAACCGGTCAGACAGTTTCTCCGCCGCTTCAATGAAGAAAGGCGCAAGGCTATCGGTGAGGAGGTAGCTCGGCTGTTGGCCGCAGGGTTTATTGTGGAGGTCTTTCACCCGGAGTGGTTGGCTAATCCGGTGCTGGTCCTTAAGAAAAACGGCACTTGGCGTATGTGTGTGGACTACACAGATTTGAACAAGGCCTGCCCAGCAGATCCCTTTGCCCTCCCTCGTATTGATCATATTATTGATGCTACGGCGGGTTGCGACCGTTTGTGTTTTCTGGATGCTTATTCTGGTTATCATCAGATCAAAATGGCAGTTAAGGACCAGGAGAAAACAGCTTTTATAACTCCCTTTGGAGCCTTCTGCTATGTATCCATGCCCTTTGGGCTCAAGAGTGCCCAGGCGACTTATCAATGTTGTGTTCAGAATTGTCTTCATAAGCAGATTGGGCGCAATGTTCACGCATATGTGGATGATATTGTGGTAAAGTCCAGGAAGGAGGAAACATTGATAGCTGACTTAAGAGAAACCTTTGATAATCTCCGGGTTTATAGGATGATGCTTAATCCGGACAAATGTGCCTTTGGTGTTTCGGCAAGCAATCTCTTGGGTTTTCTGGTGTCTAACAGGGGCATTGAGGCTAATCCGGAGAAGATCACAGCTATCACCTCTTTGGCTAAACCGACATGTATCAATGATGTTCAGCATTTGGCAGGCCGGATTGCAGCCTTGAGCCGATTTATCAGTCGTCTAGGGGAGAAGGCTATCCCTTTATATCAGATGCTAAAGAAAACGGATGACTTTGTCTGGAGCGATGCGGCTAATAAAGCGTTTGAGGATTTGAAGAGGCGGTTAGCTGAACCACCTGTCCTTGCGGCTTCGGTCGATAAAGAGCCTTTACTGCTATATGTGGCTGCTAATGCCCGGGCTGTTAGTGTGGCTATTGTGGTGGAGCGCAAGGAGGCTGGAAAGGAGTATCTGGTTCAACGGCCGGTTTATTATATCAGTGAGGTGCTTATCGAATCAAAGCAGAGATATCCACATTGGCAGAAGCTGGTGTATGGGGTGTTTATGGCAAGCCGGAAGCTCAAACATTATTTTCAGGGTCATCCTATCATAGTGGTCAGTTCAGCCCCTCTGGGAGATATCATTCAAAACAGAGAAGCAACTGGCCGGATTGCCAAGTGGGCTATTGAGCTTGGACCTCACGGGCTCAAATACACACCTCGCATAGCGATCAAATCTCAAGCACTCGTGGACTTCATCAATGATTGGACAGAGTTGCAGGCACCAGAGGAAAAGCCAGATAACACGTATTGGACTATTCACTTTGATAGGTCCAGACAGTTGGAGGGTTCGGGGGTTGGAGTCATTTTAACTTCCCCACAAGGTGACAAGTTTTGTTATGTTCTCCGCTTAATGTTCCCTTGTACTAACAATGCAGCTGAGTACGAGGCCTTACTCCATGGTCTTCGGATGGCTAAGGAGATGAACTTAAGCCGGGTTAAGTGCATCGGTGACTCGGATCTGGTGGCTCAACAGGTATCTGGCACTTGGGATTCTAAGAACCCACTCATGGCTGCATATCAATGAGATGTGGACATAATAGATGGTCATTTCAAGGGTTATCAAGTTGACCATATAGACCGGCGAAAGAATGAAGCGGCGGACGCTTTAAGCCGCCTTGGCTCTCAACGTAAATCGGTCCCACCAAATGTCTTCCTCGACGTATTGCATAATCCGTCGGTCAAGATACCAATAGAGGAGGAGTTGGCTATTCCTGACCTGGAGGCTCAATTGGTGGAAGCTTTGCATGTTATACCGGATTGGACAATCCCGTACCTGGCTTACGTGAACCGGGGTGAGTTACCGAAGGATGAAACCTCGGCCCGGCAGATAATCCGGCATTCCAAGTCAATGACCATAATCAACGGGGAGTTACATCATTACATCGTCACAGGGGCAATTTAGCGTTGTGTCTCTCCTCGAGAGGGTTGTGAGATTTTGTGAGAAATCCATGAAGGGGGTTGTGGTCACCACGCCGGTTCAAAATCTTTGGTGGCTAAAGCTTTTCGTCACAGTTTCTATTGGTTAACAGCTCATGCTGAAGCTGAGGATTTAGTCAAGAGGTGCGATGGTTGTCAAAAATTTGCACGCCGCGCTCATGTTCCGGCTCAGGAGTTGAGGATGATTCCAATAACTTGGCCGTTTGCGACTTGGGGGCTCGATATGGTTGGACCCTTTAAAAGATCCAAGGACAAAAAGACCCACCTGTTAGTGGCAGTTGACAAGTTCACCAAGTGGGTGGAAGCAGACCCAGTCGGTAAGTGTGATGTAGCCACGGCGGTTCAGTTCATCAAAAAGGTGATATTCCGGTTTGGTTTCCCACATAGTATTATAATTGACAATGGTACTAATTTGTTAAAGGGTGAGATGGAGGAATTTTGCCAACATGAGCACATCCGGCTTGATGTCGCATCAGTGGCTCACCCCCAGTCTAATGGTCAAGCTGAGAGGGCAAATCAAGAAATTTTGAGAGGTATTAAACCCCGGCTTATGGTTCTGTTAAAGCGAACGCCGGGTTGTTGGGTGGAGGAGTTATCTTCTGTGTTACGGAGCATCAACACCACACCTAACAGATATATGGGTTACATGCCTTTCTTTATGGTTTATGGAGCAGAGGCGGTTCTTCCTAGTGACATCCGTCACGACTCGCCCCGTGTGGCAGCTTATGTTGAAGCTGATAATGAGAAGGCACGTCAGGATTCACTGGACCTGTTAGATGAAGAGTGTGATCTCGCAGCAGCACGTTTGGCGATTTATCAACAAGATCTCCGACGTTATCACAGCCGCCGGGTTAGGACCAGAACTTTTCAAGAGGGCGATCTGGTGCTCTGGCTCATCCAGGATCAGACTGATATGCACAAGCTATCCCCACCTTGGGAAGGACCTTCTGTGGTCAGCAAGAATCTGCACAACGGGTCATACTACCTCATTGATGTTCGAGAGCACAAGGACTCATGTAAATCGGAGAAGGAGACCAAGCGGCCGTGGAATATAGCTCTTCTTCGGCCTTACTATACTTGAGCCACAGGCTCTTCTTATGTACATATTTATGACAATGTATATATTATATAATAAACTGGAGCCTCGAATAAAGCGGGGTCTCTGTTCTTTTTATATCATGTGTGAGCCTACAAGAGCTTCTACTGACAAAGCGACGTCTTGTTAAACCGGCCTATACGGTCACACGGACATAAAGAAAATCACTAGGGGGATTGGTCGTATCCGAACTTTAGCTACACCTCTTGATCGGTTTAAAACCAAAAAGGGATATCACTAGGGGGCTTGGTTGTCTTCACACCATAGCTACACCTCTTGATGGGCTTTAAGCCAAAAGGGAAATTATGTGGAGCCAAAGAGAGCCTGTTGCTTTAAGCACAGCTCAAATATAGGTAACCACTGAGCACAGCTCACATATTACCTGGTGGCACCTTGCTTCTCAAAGAACAATGAGATTGAACCCTTGTAATAGGCTATCAAGCCAGGCTCGGAAGCCAGGTGTATTCACCTAAAATCCTAGGTTATCCTGCCTCTTTAAGTAAGCCACTCCGTCCAGGTAAACCTGGTATGACCCATCGAACGTTTGATAAGTCAATCCCATGGACCCTGAACTTGTCAAAGTTAAACCAGTGATTGGTTAAAGATTGAGGTCCATCTTAAAAGGCTTTGCAAAATGGTTTAACTCAACGGCCTGGCAGCCCATGAAAAGCCTCGATTTAGGGCCTGGCAGCCCATGAAAAGCCTTGCATATTTCTTGTATTTGATGTTTTTTATGATAAAGGATTTATGAGTATTTTCTGATAAACCGGTGTTCGTTACAACCCGACATGACTTTCAACGCTTAGTTGTTAGTACATGATCAGTTTTTAAAACGGTCGCGTACTGCTCCGGTCTGGTTTTGACTAGGTGTCACCAGCATTATACGAACAAATCAACGGCTTTTCTAGCCCAGTGTGGTTTCTATATGAACCAGCAAGAGGGCAAGGAGTTATCAACACTCCGGATTGGTGTTTTTTCACCTTTACCATACAAGGAGTTGGTCAGCCAACGAGGTATGTCGCAAATATTATTTATTTTATATGGTTAATATAAATCTTGGTTATTCATCCAAGTCGTGTATATATTTTTTGGGCATCATGACCAGTCCAGTGGTAAACCACTAGGACGCTTTCAAAGTTCTTATATCCAGGAACACAAAGTATAATGGACTATGCATAAATAGATCCCAGAAGTGGAACAAGTTTTCAAAATATCAAGCAATACAAGCATGCTCAATGGCATGGCAGATAAAGGTGTTTCTGCTATCTTATTACAAGGAGCTTCAAAACGGCCCAAATTGAATAATTGTTTTCAAGCAGTAGCAGACTGTAGCTAGTAAACCGGTCGCTGGTCTAAGATGCTTCATCGGGATGGCTTGACGGTTGAGGGTCATCTTGTGCAGTCACATCTTCTTCATCCCTCCCCAGACGCTGGAAATCAACCATTGACCAATCGATTCCGGTTAAAGCTTGAAACACGGCCTCTTCATGTATAAGGTTGGAGGGATCAATGTCAGGAGCGTAAGTATGCTTACAGATTGGAGGCACAAGTTCTTCAACATCATGGATCACGGCAGGCTGTCTATTTCCTTCAGCATCATAAACCGGCTGGAAATGAGATAAGTCTGTGTCCTCCGCCAGTTTGCTGGCTATTGGCCGCATCTCCTTTGTCAGCTTTCGGAGATCATCATTGTTGAAGTCTGAACCGTCCTCCTTCACACCTGGATATCCTTTAATGATATCTGCTGCTTCCAGATCCGAAATACATGCCTTGGCCCGGATTAGTGCGGTCAGCGCTCCTGCTCTTGCGGCTGCTTTCTTCAGTTCTGTAATCCTTTATCAACGACAGCGCCAGTTTGTTATATGCTGCATGGCCAGCTTCTCAAGTGTTTCCTTTATCAATGACAGCGCCGGTTTGTTATATGCCGCAGTGCAGATAGCACGCTGGGATCCAGAATATAGCTGTTCCATCAAGGTGTACGCCGCTTTAAGCTTCATCCGCATGTCAGAGCCCAGATGAGCAATGCGGGTCCCTATCATGGTTCAACATCAATAAACCGGTCATCGATAAAATCTTATGATTAGACAAACTGCACGAGAGAGCACTTACCAAATACAGCGGATGTCATGGCGTCAATTTGCCGTTTTAAGCCGGACAGTTCTTCCGCTATCGGTTTCAGGGCTGCATCTGCGTCCTCGGCCTTTTTTATCAAACTGGCCTTTTCTGTTTCCCAGTCAGCACGCTCCTTGTTGAAGGTCTCTTTCAATTTCTCCATAGCTGCCAGGGCATTGGTCAGCTCCTCCTTGGCTTTGGAAGCCTCTTCTTGTTGAGACTTTATGTTCTCTTGAAGATCAGTGGTTTGAGCATCCCTTTTACTCAGCTCGGCCTGCAAAGGCAAAGATATATCAACAACAAGAGATTTATTTTCTAAGTACCAAGCGTATAACAAGTTATGCACTTGGTACTTGGGAGCTAATGCCTATTTGCTTTCTCATCAACATATTTTTCACAAAGTCTCAAGAACAATGCAAGCATTATCCTTAACACTTGGGGGATAATGTACATCTGTTCAAAACTAACGCATTGATTTAAGACCCAGTTTACCTCGCAAAGCTAAACCGGCCCGTGGGGGCTCCACCGATGAACACTACATGAGTACAATGATAAAGTACCGGTTTGTTTCTAAACGATGATTTCACATATGGAGGATCAGCATGCAAGGATTAAGATATTACAAAGACCCGGTTTACCTCGCAAAAGCTAAACCGGCCCTTGGGGGCTACTATTAAATCACGAAAGGAAAGGTAATGAAAATACCTCATAGCGTTCTTTCATCAGGTTCACCAAACCGGCTTCATGATCACGGTTTGAGTGCAGATGGTTTAGAAAACCGGAGTGGAGTTCTTGAGCGCTGAGATGAGCGTAGCTTGACAAGTCAGTGCTCCATTTGCCTTTTTCCATGGCAGCACGCTCTTCCTTGGCACTATGTTGGGCCAAGATTACAGGATGGCCAGGAGAGGTGTGACCAATACCAGTAATGGTAACCTCGCCTTCTTTATCTCCAGCAGCTTTGTCTGGAGTTGATGGAGTCTCAGTAGCTCGCACCGGACTAGCCCTGATTGGACCTGCCAGTTTAGTATCAGGCACAGCAGTATCAGCTTCTGGTTGTTCATCGATATTGTGATCTTGAGGGGGTGGCTCATCAAAGGTGACTTCAGGATTGGGACTCTCCGGTTCACCAGTTTGGTCCGGTTCACCTGTTTGCTCCTGTTCAAGAACCACCTGGTCTTCAGACGGATTGTTCACCCGAGCCTTTTTGCTGGGTCTAGCTTTGGCTCTACAAACAAAAAAAGATGTGAAAATTAAGCATAGTATACAAGGTATGAAAGCATTCAAAGAAGGGGTTTAAAGTACTTACCCAGCTACAGTTTTGAGAGGAGGAAGTTGGGTTGCGGTTGACTCGCCAGATGATGAGGGAGGTGTCACCTGATAATTTGAATCGGACGGGATTAAGAGGTTGTCAGAAATAACCTGCCTTGGGGTAAGAATTCTTAGAAGGAGGTGAGACCTTAGATCGACGCTTTCGAATCGGGGTGTCAGGTAAACCGGTCGAGGTGACCTTTTGGCCGCTGTGTCGTGTTGTACGGCGAGCTCGTGCTGCTGCTTCTTCAAAACGAATGTTGGATCCAAGTGAGCAAGAGGATGTGAAAAGCTTACTTTCCGGATCGCTTGACAGATTTTTTGTGTTGGGAGAGAGTCTGAACCGGAGGAAAGGACAATTACCTCTACATCGTCGGCTTGGCTGCCTTCCGTGCCCTCCTGATAAGTATCATTGTTAATGAGATGCATAAATAGGGAACCAAGTGAATCAAGTTCTACCTCAACCTCCGGTTCATCCGTATCGTCATTCAGTTCCATGCTGATACGTTCAGTTGCCTTCCGCTTTGAGGTTTTCTTGATGATTTTTGTTTTAGGGCGGGAGGGCTTTGCCGCTTTCTCAACAGGTTTCTTCTTCCAGAATGGATCATCACCCTGTTTATAAACAAGCAGAAGGATATTCACAGGTTGAACAGTTTAAAAAGATGTCAAAGATAAAAAGGAAGGACAGTACTTACAGCAGGCGGTTTGTTTTTTTTGTGTAAAAGGGGTTTAAGCCGGTTTGGCGGTAGACAGATTCCGATTCGTTCAAAATCTTCTTGACACCCTCAGTAACTTCTTCATCAGTTAATTGAATGTTGATGTGGCATTGGGAGTTTTCTACTTCACCAATGTACTCACACATTAAACCGGAGCGGCAGCTTAATGGCAAGATGCTCCAGGATATCCAGCAACGCACAAAGTCGACGCCTGATAAACCGTTGGCCATAAAGGCTCGGAGCTTGGCGAGTAGAGGGGCATATGAGGCCCATTCCGTAGCACTTAAACTTTGCGGCAGTGGATGAGTGTTGGAGAGCCGGTGGGCATGGTAGCCCGGCAGAGGGTTCTCGTCTTCAGGGGAGGTATCTTTACAGTAGAACCAAGTTTGGTTCCAATCTTTGGGGTGGCTGTGCAGCTTGGCATGAGGAAATTCGACCTCTTTTCTTTTTTGAATTGAGACACCCCCAAGTTCAGTGTTGGGTCCGTCTACAAATTCAGTGCGCCGGTTCAAATGGAAAAAATCCTGGAACAGCTCAGCAGTCGGTTCTTCCTGTAGATACACTTCACAGAAGACTTGGAAGTTGCATATATTGGAAACTGAGTTAGGTCCAATATCTTGAGGGTGGAGCTGAAAACTGGCAAGCACATCCTGGAAAAACTTTGACCCGGGCGGTTTGAAACCACGTCCTATGTGGTTAACAAATACCACTACCTCACCCTGCTTAGGGGTAGGAGGATTCTCCGATCCAGGAATTCGCCACTGGATTTCATTCTTTTTTGGCAAGGTACCAATCCTGACCATTCCGTTAAGCTGTTCTTCGGTGACTCGGGAAGGAGCCCTGTTACAAGCATAGAACTGTTTGGCCATTGCAAGCGAAAATCTGAAAGGAAATACCGGTTTGCAAATCATTCATGGTGATATATAAGATGCGACGGAATAAAGACATACAGGTGTGTAAATTACGTAAACCGGAGGCTGATACAATAATGAATGACAAGGCAATATCAGAACAAGGGTAAGCACATGCTGTTAAACCGGAGTATGACAACAGAGGTAAAGGGCTTGTTCGGTTCACCAGGGGGCTAATGGTATATGATAGATTGCTTTTACAAAGGTAACCCGCCTATGTGGTAAAGAGGATACAGATCTAAGGCAAAAATGACTAAGTAAGGTAAAAACAGATTTCATAAGGTTGCAGGGAAATTTTGGATCTACCGTAAGACAGGAAAAAAAAGGATTTAGACCTAAAAGGATGATCCCAAAGCAGTTCACAAAGGACCAGATCAGTGTTTTATGCGCATAAAGGTTTGTTTTGGTAACAGAAGATAAGCCATTATGTGGAACACATCAAGTTTGAAGTTTGTATCGATGGACTAAGAAGAAACAGGGAAGAACAGCGCCGGAGCCTTGATGAACTTCGACGAACAAGGAAACCCTAGGTAGATCTACAACGGAGAAATGAAGGGACTTACAGTGGCTGTTGAAACAGCAGAGGTATGCCGCGGCTCTCTGGTGCAACTAGGTTGATGCAGTGGCCGACGGAGAGACGGAGGCGAAGCTCGGTGACGGCGGCGGCGCTCAGGTGCAGAGGCGTCTCAAGGAGGAAGAAGAAGTGAAGGAGGCGAAGAGAAAAAAAGAGAATGACCTTTGGGCCTATTTATAAGGTGAACCGATAAGCGACCGGTGCGTAAATCGAGGAGCTTAAAATGGATAGTTAATAAGGATGTCGCCTCGAGGGTTGGATATTCATTAATGAAGGGTATCTTCAGCTTCAACGGGCAGATGACGTCATAACGATTTGCTACGGATCTAAAGGATGACGTCATGGCGGTTTACCAGACTTATGCGAAGTTGCCAGGGCAAGAATTTTTCTAAGTATTGAAGATTAACATGAACAAGTTCAAATCAATCTGGGGCCTAATGTTGGGGATATGCTTACTGGAGGTAAACCGGCTAGGAGTGGCCGGGTTAGCTCCATGAAGATAGAAGCCCATGAAGACATGAGGATGGTGGCACTTTACGAAGGCCCAAGGCCCATAAGCGGGTTAAGGCATGTAGATGTAAACCGACTCTTTCATGTAACTTGTATTGTAAGTTAAAGGAATAGAGACCGAGCCGGACACGTTTATGATCCGGCCTCGGGACTCTGTAAACCGGCAGGCGTCAACCTATGTATATAAAGGGATGACTCGGCCGCGGTTTAAGGACAACAGACAACTACTCAAGAGCCAGGCAAAGCGGATTCGCTCCCTAGTCATCGAAACCCTAGCAATACCAATCACAACTAGACATAGGCTTTTACCTTCATCGAAGGGGCCGAACTAGTATAAAAGCCCCCGTGTCCCTTGTCCGGTTTAACCCCTTTAAGCTTACCCGTAGCGATGGCTCCATGACTAAGTCCTTTCACGAGGACATCTGCCGTGACAAACCCACGACACACCCACACAGTTGGTCCGCCACACCGCTAAGAGCAAGTACTACAATAGTGGGCTTATAGCCTGCTTACATGGCAATTTTGCCTATGTGGAGGAGAGATACATGAAGGATTCCTGCAACAAGGACAAGCGTGCCTGGCACTTGGCCTGGATGGAGAAACTCGACAAAGCTCGTGTCGTGTACGCGGCCAGGGAGGCATATACACGAGCTACAACATGTACAGGCGGATCGTTGACATGAGGAAGTGCCTCCTTCCCAAAACGGCCAGGGATTCTTCCAGAAGCAAAGCAATGGCAAGTGTCGTCGCAACAAGAAGTAGATGATTAGATCCTCGTTTCTCCTAGTTTAGTATGCATGTAATTGTTTACTTTGGTGTGTGGAAATGTTATGTGCATAGTCACTTGTGTAATTGTATGCTTAATTTGGTTTTGCATTGTTGTCTTTTTAAGTATATATGTTGATGCTCTATAGACAAAGCAAATCACATCACACATGGACTAAACAATGGAACCCGTCGATGATGATTTCATCAATCACTAACAATTGTATACCAGCAATAGCTTTCTCACAACACACATGGCTGGTTAACAGGAATCGTCTGTGTCGTTATCGGTCTTCCCACACGTTTCCGATTACAAACTTGTTTGTCGCATATCACACACATCTTGTTATATTGAACCATTTCTGTTCGCTTGTCTCAAAGCAAACAATTCATCCGAGTGAACCGCATGCCATATATCACACACACCTTGACCTGGCTGACTGTTTCTTTTGTGTTGCCTAATCACAAACAGTTCATCCGAGTGAACCGTATGTTGTATATCGCACACATCTTCATCTGCTACCCATTTATTTTGTTCCTCCTCATCGCAAACAGTTAATTGAACTGAACCGTATGCCCTGCATCGCACACGCAACTAAAATTCGAACCGTGTTTGATGCATCCGTCATCGCAAATGTTTTGCACCTTTATTGACGGGTTTTTACACCACCGTTTGCGATTATTGCATCGCACACAGTTTCGTCGAAGGGTCTCTGATCGTAGTGTCGTGTTAGCAGCATCCTGCAATAGTGAGTGTGATGCCCTTATGTGAAAGTTCTTAGAGATCATCCCTTATCAGTTCCATCAGGATGAACATTCGGAGTATGTCTTTGTAAGGGAGACTGGGAGAGCCAAGGACAAAATTGTTTTTGCCGAAAAACGTGAGAAGCCATTTTGTCACTGGTTCCATCAAGAACTTGATCCTTGCATATGATACCTTGCGCCACATTCTTGTGTACACTCTCAATCCTAAGGATGACGATTCTCACAACTTGTGGATCACTATGATTATGTGCTTGTTCTTGCTAAGAGAGAAAGAAGGTGGATGTTCTGGACTTCATGTTTCATGAGATCAGGTAGTGTGTGAGTGTTTAGAAGTCTTGCAATTATGCTATTTTTTTTAGGATTTGATTGATTCGATGGGTCATGCTAAGCTTATTGTGTCCTGTCACACCATTGTCCCCAGGAGCAATGAGAATTTCTCTCCACGAGTTCCATCTCCTTACTAGGCTCCCAAGAAAGGGGCACAACCTAAGAGCTAAGGACCGTTCCACTTTTACTCTAGGTTGCTCCTCTTCAGCTCGCATTCCCCCGTGCTCCTGCCCTAGATATGTTTACCCCTGCTAGCTTCATTAGGCAAGAGAAGTCCTTTTTCAAGATTTTCAGCAACTAATTCAAGATGTGCCAGTCTATTCAGAGGAGACAAGTAGAGGATGTAAACAAAGGGAAGTTTTATAGGCGCAACAAGAAGATGGATCCAGTTGCGACCAGTGGTGTTGAGCCTTTGCCAAGGTATGAGGATGAGGACAATGTGTCCATTCTGTATGACAACATTCTCGCTAGTTGTAGCTTTGATTCTGATGATGATGCTTCAATTGCCCATCTGCGTGCTTAGGTTTTGGTAGCATCACATTTTCCATTTTTGGTGTATTAATGCCAAAGGGGAAGAGGTGTTCTATTAGGAGGGTCTGTATCCGAGAGATCACAAGCCTCGTTCTTTCTAGTTGGTATTTATTTGCCTTGTGATACTTATTTTATTATACCATGTGTAGTGTGTGAGCTACCTTAATTATGTTAACTTAGGCCTTTGTGTGGTTGCTTTGGTTATGACTATGATACTATGCCATGTTATCTATATATTTGTTTGCTCGTTGTCTTACATACTATGCTCGCTCACTACACATCTTGCACGTGATCCATACACCACCTTTTATTATCTTGTTGATCGCATGTCAAGATTTTGTGAAATGAGTCACTTAGTTCCTAATTGTCACTTAATTCATTACACTTGTCTATTGATATATGAGGAGCCTTCCTGTTGTGTGCATAGTGCATATCAAGCAAATTCTTATGTATGAACGCATCAAGGGGGCTCCTTATATCGGTAGTGTTACATGGTTTCATTCATTTATTATATTATTTGTCATGCTCAAACCATATTATCATCAATTCACTAAAAAGGGGAGATTGAAAGTGCATTTATCTCTAAATGGTGATTTGGTGTGATGAAAACATGATTAGTGGAACTAATGATGTGCACTACAAGTTTATCTTAGGTCATTGGTTCCTCAGATGTTTTATTAAGGAGATGGTTGAACCCTACTTCAAAAGGATAAATGTGTGGTTTTCAATGACTCAAAGATTTGGTTTCAGTTTATTCCGAGTCCTAGGGCAATGATAACCCACAAGTATAGGGGATGGCGACAGTCTTCGAGGGTAGTATTTCACCCAAATTTATCGATTCGACACAGGGGGAGCCAAAGAATATTTGCAAATATTAGCAGTTGAGTTCTCAATTCAACCACACCTAGAGAACTAAATATCTGCAGCAAACTGTTTAATAGCAGAGTAGTATGATAGTTTTGATAGCAGTGGTAACAATAGCAATAGTAATGGCAATAGTAGCAGTAGCAGTTTTGTAGTGATTGCAACAACAACATCAGCAGCAGCGAAAGTCACTTAGCAAAGATCAATATGCGAAAAGCGTAGGCATTGGATGAGTGATGGATATTTGTGTTTGATGATATTCATCATATAACAGTCACAACCTAGAGCGATGCACAATAGCTCCAATTCATCAATGTAATGTAGGCATGTATTTTGTATATAGTCATACGTGCTTATAATAAGAACTTGTACGACATCTTTTGTCCTACCCTCCCGTGGTAGCGGGGTCCATAAGGAAACTAAGGGATATTAAGGCCTCTTTTTAATAGAGAACTGGAACAAAGCATTACCACATAGTAAATACATGAACTCATCAAACTACGGTAATCACCAAAAATAATCCCCATTATTGTCACCTTGGGTATGCAGATCATAACACGTAATAGGTGCGTATAACTTGCAAGATAGGATCAAGAACACAAATATATTCATGAAAACATAAAGGGTTCAGATCTGAAATCATGGCACTCACGCCCTAGTGCCAAGCGTTAAGCATAGCAAAGTAATAGCAACATCAATCTCAGAACATAGTGGATATTAGGGATCAAGCCCTAACAAACTGACTCAATTACATGACAAATCTCATCCATATCCATCACTGTCCAGCAAGGCTAAGAAGGAATTACTCACTCCTGGTGGTGAGTATCATGAAATTGGCGATGAACAAGGGTTGGTGATGATGATGGCGATGAACCCCCCTCTCCGGGGCCCTGAACAGACTCCAGATCAACCCTCCCGATGAAGAACAGTGTGGCGGCGGCTCTCTATTGTAAAACCGATGGAACTTCTTCTCCTGTTTTTTTCAGGAAGACGGAATTGATAGGCTTGAGAGTAAGGTCAGCGGAGCCATGTGGGCCCCACAAGGTAACGTGGCGCGCCTAGGGGTGGTCGCGCCCTATTGCCTTGTGGGCAACAGGTGGCCGCCCTCTTGTGGGTCTTCACTCCAGTATTTTTTATATATTCCTAAAAAATCTCCAAAATCTTCGTCCAATATTGAGAACTTTTATTTCTGCACAAAAAATAACACCATGGTAGTTCTGCTGAAACAACGCCAGTTCGAGTTAGTTTCATTCAAATCATGTGAATTAGATTCCAAAACAAGAGCAAAAGTGTTTGGAAAAGTAGATACGACGGACATGTATCAGACAACCACACTACTAAGAGGGGTCGAGGTGCATGATGAAGGTGTGGGAACATGCTAAACTTATATACCAACATCCATACACCTACCACTACAACTTACCTCAATATCACATCACATAATGTGCCCATGGCCAGCACCCCCTATGCCCACGAGGTCCAGGGGCCATGCCCATAGGGTCCGAGGTTAATTCTCTGGACACCCCATGCGCACGGGCCTCTGGCACCCCATGCCCACGAGGTTGAGGTGAAATCTATCTGGACACTCCGTGCGCCTAGGGTCTTTGACCCTCGTGCCCATGGGGTCTTGGGATTTTGCTTCGTTTGACCTGATGTGTGATATGTCTCAAACTTATCTATTTTTTTATTGTTTCATGCTATTATATTTTTACTTTTATATACCTTTCTACAATAATTTATATTATTTTTCTGCACTAACCTATTAATTTAGTGTCCAGTGCCAGGTCATGTTTTCTACATGTTTTTGGTTTTGCAGGTAATCAATATCTAGGAAGGTCAAAATACAATGTCCATTTTTGACGATTTTTTCTGTATGACTAAAGACCCTTGAAGCTTCGAGGGATGACCACACGAACCATTATGTGTTGCGTCGTCTCTGGTAATCCTTGGTCAGGACCCTTTGTTGGTGTCAAAACCGGCGGATCTCGGGTAGGGGGTCCCGAACTGTGCGTGTGAGGTTGATGGTAACAGGAGACAGGGGACACGATGTTTACCCAGGTTCGGGCCATCTTGATGGAGGTAAAGCCCTATGTCTTGCTTGATTAATATTGATGATTATGGGATTACAAGAGTTGATCTACCACGAGATCGTAATGGCTAAAACCCTAAAAGTCTAGCCTATGTGATTATGATTATTTCTACGGACTAAACCCTTCGATTTATATAGATACCGGAGGGGACTAGGGTTGTACAAAGTCGGTTACAGAGAAAGGAATCTTCATATCCGAACGTCAAGCTTTCCATCCACGCCAAGGAGAGTCCCATCCGGACACGGGTGAAAGTCTTTGGTCTTGTATCTTTACGGCCCAACAGTCTGGCCCATATCCAATAGGTCAGACGCTCGAGGACCCCTTAGTCCAGAACTCCCTCAGTAGCCCCTGAACCAGGCTTCAATGATGAGGTGTCCGGCGCGCAGATTGTCTTCGACATTGCAAGGCGGGTTCTTCCTCCGAATACTCCAACACAGTCTTCGAACACAAAGAACGTGTCCGGATCTACAAAACAAGTACCACACACCACTGCAGGGAGTATAATATTTCACGAGTCCAATCTGCTGACAACTTTTTGTAACGTGAATCACGATCATGCCCAGTTATTATTTCGAACCGGTTTCGGCCTGCCGCTCCATATCTCGAGATGCGGCTTTATTGGAACGTCTCGTTGAAGCAGAGATCATGTCCCCTTATTGCGGGACTCTCATCAATACGGGTATGGGTAATCCAACTGTGCTGCCTGCACAGCCCCCTGGGGAATAGGCGAGTATCCTAAGACCCTGACACATTCATATATTCACCTCTTTACTTCATAATTTTGACATGTCGAGTCATGCACTTGCAGTCCGGCTCGTTCCTCCCTTGAGCGATCCACGTCTTCGGGGAACTCGCTGTACCCGAAGGTGATGGACAGCGGGTCCCTCCCGACGGCCTCCTCTCCCAGGGCCATGGATGACACTGAGGTGTTGTCCCGAAGGATCCCCGGCCAGGGAGAGACGCAGGAGGCTGTCAGGACGGCGCCAGAGGGCAAGACCTCGGTCGCCGGACACATGGGGGAGCAGATCCCCATGGAGACTGGCGATGGGGGCCATGTCCAATTCGTCCCCCAGCCGAATACGGTCCCGGAGACCTATACGGCTCCGGAATCCGGCAAGCAGCCTCCTTCATGGGAAGGAGGTTTGCCCATTCCGCCAGTGACCTCTGTCCAACCAGAGGCGCCGGATACAATACTGGAAGCACTGCAAAGCACTTCCATCATTGAGGAACACCATACCCTTATGGGTGCGGTGATTGAGAAGATTCAGTCCGCGAAGAGCGGACTGACCGAAGCCTGCGCAAGGCTTTTAACAGGCTTTGAGGTAAGCAATGCAATTTTGTGAAAAGAAAGGCACAATATAGACAATAGCCCCTGAGACTCTGTCCGGTGTTTGGAAAGAAGAGGCGAAGGGAGGATCAAATATTTTTTTCGCAGGAGACTAATCAGATATGTCTATGTGAATAAGCAGGCATCGCTGCTAGCCACAACTTCTCATGCTGCCGAAGTTTCCGGACTGAGGCAGGGTCTAGAGCGGGCCGAGGAAGAGCTCGGCCGAGTGAAAAAGCAGCTAGCGGACAAGCAGGGTATGTAACGACCTATTCAAATATAACAAGATATGAATTGCTGGTGTTGATCGTATGATAATTGGTAGGGGTGGCATCCCAGGTGGAAACCCTCAAGGCAGCGCTGGCCGAAGCCTAGAAGAGGGCGGCAGATGAACAAGCCGCCCGCGAAAGGCACGAGGCCAGGGTCGGTGAGGTCCAGCAGGAGTTGCAGGACGTCGTGAAGAAATGCGAGTCCTTGGAGGCAAGAATGCAGACCAAGAGTCCGAACTTGCCAAGGCCCGTCAAAGTGCACAAGAGGCCCGGGTCGAAGCCCAGAGCGCCCTTCAGGAAATTCAAGAGGCCAAGAAAATTGCGGCGGGTGAGGCTTTTATTATGCAGAGCAAGTATGTGAAGAAGAGATATCTCTTGCTAACCCGGATTTGGAGTTCTCCAGGGGCATTTGCGGATCTGCCACGCAGTGTATCTGATGTTGCGGAATTCTTCCGTGCCGAAGAGGGGAGCTCAACGGAGAAGCTGTTCTGGTCGCAATACTTTGTGCCAGAACATCCGGTGCCCTTTAGCGACCAGCTAAAATAGCTGGTTGAGCTGCACAGGGTGGCTGAACTAGCCATGAAGGATTTAATAATCCGGCTGTGGCCTACATAAGCTATACCCGGCAGCTACTTCGGACTCGTGAAGCGGCTGGTCACTACCTGCCCTCGGCTTGACGCCATCAAGCGGCCGGTCTGCATAGAAGGTGCGCGGATGGCCTTCGCCCGTGTCAACATACAATGGGCGAAGATGGATGTTGTCAAGCTCGCAACCGAAGGACCGCCCGCTGGCAAGGAGCACCGCACACCCGAGCGGTATTTTGAAGATGTTCTGAAGGGATCCCGCATGGTGGCGGAGCAATGCACTAAGGACATTATTTTTGAATGAATGCATTCATGTTATCCCGTCATGTATGATGAAAACAAGGCCGATGTGTAATATAATGCTTTGCTGTTTATTATTTAAAAGTTTTACCTCCTGTGCGGCCGTTTTATCATATCTGAGAGTTGGCCAGTCGTCGGCTTCAGCCCCCACATAGGTAGTACGAAGGTGTTCGGGCTGAATCTAAACACTCTTTATCCAAGAATTTGGTCCTTGAAGGAGGTGTTTAGCGCAACGAACTAGGCAATCGGACTATGTGGCTTTATCACCCTCACTTAGCCATAGGAGTTTGACAAGAAAAATTTAGGCGCAGCCCCTAGTATCCGTACTAGTGTGCTGTAAACACCTGATTAGATAGGAACCGATTCATCGCACAATGCGGAAAAATCGCTAAAGATTTGAAACCTTCGAAGAGCTGACCAGCTCTCGCCGCATGATGACAGTTAGTTTTCAGCTTTCTCTACTAAGGTGCTCATCTGGATAAACTAGGACACAATTGCAGTAGTTCTCCCTTTACTACCCTAGCCGATATAGAGGAACGTAAGGTAGTAAGCACAGGAGCCGGGCAACCCAACTATTGACCAAAGACATGATTCAGAGCCCATGCATATAATGCTAAATTGGGGTGCCGAACTATATTGTAAAAACGGACTTTGTTGTCGTATTATGAGGCGCAATGAATCCCCTGGCGGATTAAAGCGTACCAAATTGTATGTGTGCGATTTGAGAAGATTATCAAAAGAGCAAACTAGTGTCGTAGAAGTTGGGCTGCAAACTGTTTCCATTATAGTTTGATTAATACGTCAAAGCGTATTTGTACAAGTAGTGCAATAACCAACATGGCTATTTAATATGCCACAACCAAGGGAGAGCTGCGTGCGGGTCCTGAAAACAGGTAGAGTGGTCGTTAAAAAGACCACCTAGAAATTCCCTTATACGTCAGTGCTTTGTGTCGTCTTGGTGTATCTATCCTTTTGAAAGGACTTGCGATCAGGCCGCCAGGAAGGGCATGTGGAAAAGAAACCTAAAAAGGAGAAAAGAAAAGAAAAAAAAAAGAAAAAGTGAAAGTATGTGTGTCCAGGGGAGGTCGAGTCGTATTATGGATCACACTCTAGTTATGCCTCCGTCTATGCCCATGGTATTTTGAGTGTGTAGTTATGTACGCGCGGCACGAACGCCACCACTTGGTAGGGTCTGGGACGAAGGCCGAATTGCTAGCTGAGCTCTTGACGAGCTGGGCTGTCCTGGCGCAGAGTAGTCCGGACTCGTTTGACAGTGTCCGGGAGTATGGTCGCTGAATTAAGGTTCTGCTTGTGGAGGCCGCTCTGTACCTCTGCTGCCAGGGCAGCGGTGTGCTCCTCGGTACGGAGGGAGCACTCCGTGTTTCCATTGTCTGTTATGACACCGCGTGGTCCGAGCATCTTGAGCTTGAGATAAGCATAGTGCTGCACCGCATTGAATCGGGCAAACACAGTTCGTTCGAGCTGTGCATGATAGCCATTGTGGAAGGGGACGATATCGAAGATTAACTCCTCACTTCAGAAGTTGTCCGGAGATACGAAGATGACCTCCAATGTGATTGAGCCCGAGCAGCGGGCCTCTACACCTGGTATAACTCCTTTAAAGGTAGTTTTGGTGGGCTTGATCCTTCATGAATCGATGCCCATTTTGCGCATGCTATCCTGGTAAAGCAGGTTGAGGTTGCTGCCACCATCCATGAGGACTCGTCTGAGGTGAAATCCATCAATTATTGGGTTGAGGGCCAGTGCGGCTGACCCGACATGACGGATACTGGTCAGATGGTCCCTGCGATCAAAGGTGATAGGGCATGACGACCGTGGGTTGAATTTTGGGGCGACTGACTCTATTGCATAGACGTCCCTGAGCGTGCGCTTGCGCTCCTTCTTGGGGATATGGGTAGTGTATATCATGTTCACCGTTTTGATTTGAGGAGGGAACTTCTTCTGTCCCCCTGTGTTCGGTGGACGGGGCTCCTCCTCGTCGTTCTCGCTTTGCGACCCCTTCTCCTTGTCTTCGGTATTTAACTTGTCGGCTTGTTTGAAGACCCAACAACTCCTTTGGGTATGATCGGCATTATGGACTTCGGCTTTTCTTGGCCGAGGTGTCGGGCGAGCCATTCGTCCCAATGCTATGTTTAAATGCCGCTAGGGCTTCGACATCCGGACAGTCGACGATCTGGTTCTTTTTGGTTAAGAATCTAGTCCAGAATTTCCTGGCTGACTCTCCGGGTTGTTGGATTATGTGACTTAAGTCGTCGGCATCCGGAGGTCGAACATATGTACCTTGGAAGTTGTCAAGGAAGGCTTCTTCCAAGTCCTCCCAACTGCCAATGGAGTTTTCAAGCAGGCTGTTCAGCCAGTGTCGGGCTGGCCCCTTGAGATTTAGGGGGAGGTATTTGATGGCATGAAGATCATCGCCGCGAGCAATGTGAATGTGGAGAATAAAGTCTTCAATGCATACCGCAGGATATGTGGTTCCATCATATGATTCTATATTCACGGGTTTGAACCCTTCTGGGAATTCATGTTCCATTGCTTCATCAGTGAAGCGAAGGGGGTGTGCGGCGCCTCTATATCAGGCCAGGTCGCGACGTAGTTCAGATGGAGTTCGTCTGTGATTTTCAGCTCGGACGTAATTGTAATTGCCATGTTCGGCTTGATAACCGTTGTTGCGCATCTAGGCACGCC
Source organism: Triticum aestivum (assembly GCF_018294505.1). Classification (NCBI taxonomy): domain Eukaryota; kingdom Viridiplantae; phylum Streptophyta; class Magnoliopsida; order Poales; family Poaceae; genus Triticum; species Triticum aestivum. The sequence continues at coordinate 383,762,160 of NC_057806.1, read as the reverse complement.
CCCGTGATCCGTAGATCGATCTGGCCGGACCTGCTTTATTCTTCAGGCCCTGCCGGAGATCATACGTGTATCCCTGAGCAGTTTTGTCCCTGCCTTTATGGCGAGGTAGGGCGGGCTCGTGTTCGGCTTGTGTTGCCACTTTGTCCCTGCCACGTGGTGGTCGGTCAGCCGCATTGTGCGCTGATGGCACGGGCTCCACTGCCTCGTCATCGAATTGAGGTAGTAATTTGCGCTTCAGGTAACTTTTGAGTGGTCGCTTGAGGTTGTATTCCTCGGCTTTCAGGACATTAGTCCATCTACCATTGAGCAGATCTTGATCAGCTTGAAGCTGTTGTTGCTTCTTTTTCAGGCTCCTTCAGTGGCTATTAGCCGACGCTTGAAGCGCTACTGCTCGAGAGGTTCCTCGGGCACGATAAAATCCTCGTTGCTGAGGCTCACCTCATCCTCGGAGAGTGGAAGATAATTACTGTCCTCCGAGTCTTCGTGCATGACCTGTTCATCAGGGCTGGCCCGCCCATCTTCCCGTTCAGCCTGTTCGGAGGTTGGCTCAACGGGGTCTTCATTTTCTCCGGCATCGTCTAGAGTATTGTTTTCTCCTGTGCCGGTATTTCTATCTTTTTCATGGCGTGACTTAGAGCAGCGCCGCTGTCGTCGGCGCTTTGGCTGTATCGCAGGGGGTTTATCTTCCACTGGGTCTTCTTTGTCATCGTCGTTAACTTCTTTGGGTGTGTCCACCATGTATACGTCGTAGGAGGAGGTTGCCGTCCAGCGCCCTGTAAATGGCGGGTCTTGGTCCTGCTCCTCTTCGGCATCGCCGTCCATACCATCGATGTCTCCGGAGCCGTAGTCGAGCATGTCATTTAGATCTTCGACAGTGGCTATCAAGTGGGAGGTGGGTGGGAAGCGAGATTCTCCGTCATCAACCCCTAGTTCAAACCGGATATAATTCGGCTGTGAGTCCCCTACTAAAGAGAGGGTTTTTAATGAGTTTGGCACATCGCCTAAAGGTGAGTGCTGGAAGATGTCCGCGGAACTGAATTCGACGATTGGCGCCTGGTAAGGCTCGGCGGACACAGATGCACGTAGTTCGGAACCGGTGGTCGGAAACGGATCCGGGGGTCCGGTGACGCAGACCCCGTTCGAGGTTGGGTCCTTGTGCGGCTCCAACGCCGCTGAGTCTACGGCTTCCGTGGCGGGGTTAAGCTTCATGTCTTCGGATGGCGCAAGCTGCTCCGGATCTAGGGCCAGAGCGCTTACAGGCGCGATCTCCTGGGTATGATCTGATGATAGATTTAGGTCATGTTCATCACGGTGGCAGGGAGCGGCTGCCATGGGCTCAAATCCGTCGAAGATCAAGTCTCCACGGATATCAGCGACGTAGTTCAAGCTTCCAAACCTGACCTGACAGCCAGGGCCGTAGCTGTCGATCTGCTCTAGTTCGCCAAGCGAGTTGGCCCGCAGTGCGAAGAAGCCGAATACGAAGATCTGGCCAGGGAGAAAGACATCCACCCGGGCAGCATTGTTGTAGATGATGGAGGGATCCATCAAACCTTCTGATGATGGTACATCAGAACTCTCAATGAAAGCACCAATGTCAGTGTCAAAACCGGTGGATCTCGGGTAGGGGGCCCCGAACTGTGCGTCTGAGGTTGATGGTAACAGGAGACAGGGGACACGATGTTTACCCAGGTTCGGGCCCTCTTGATGGAGGTAAGACCCTATGTCCTGCTTGATTAATATTGATGGGTATGGGGTTACAAGAGTTGATCTACCACGAGATCATAATGGCTAAAACCCTAAAAGTCTAGCCTATGTGATTATGATTATTTCTATGGACTAAAGCCTCCGGTTTATATAGATACCGGAGGGGACTAGGGTTGTACAAAGTCGGTTACAGAGAAAGGAATCTTGATATCCAAACTCCAAGCTTGCCATCCACGCTAAGGAGAGTCCCATCCGGACACGGGTGGATGTCTTCAGTCTTGTATCTTTATGGCCCAACAGTCCGGCCCATATCCAACAGGCCGGATGCCCGAGGACCCCTTAGTCCAGAACTCCCTCACCCTCTCATGGTTGTCGTTGTGTTGCGACGAGTTTCGTGCTCTTAGTGTTGTCTTAGATCATCTTTTCTCAATGATGGTGCAAGATGCATCACAAACTTGATTATCATTTGATTTCCTGTGACGGAGCCCCAGTCAAGGTTCGTGTTTGGTACGACACCCATTGATTATGGCTGCTCCTGAGTTGTGCCATGAGGGTCAGTATGCTCGTTGATTCGTTCGGTTGTTTGCAAAGTCTTGGTATGTGATCTCTTGATGACACCTCACATCTATTTGTGTCTCTTGTGGTGATGGTCTTAGGCCAACTCCAATGCACGAACCCAAACGGACATCCGTTTTGTCCGAGTTTTGCCCGTTTGGGTCGGGCAAAGGGGCGTCGTCCGACCATTTTCCTGTTTTCGTTGGTCGTGAGCCCAATGGGGTGGACGCATCTGGTCAGCCACAACCAGCTGGAGCTCCTATGTATACATTTTTCTTTCATTTGCATTTCATTTTCGGCCATCGAAACACATTTCTTTTCTTTTTTATTTCATTCAGCGGCATTTTGATATATTGGAGTACATAATTCACCAATTCTTTGCTACGAGAGCAAGACAAAAAAAAGAACCACAATTAGACACTTCAAAAGATATCCAACTTCCATAACTACTCCCACTAGTTGGATTTATATCTTCTCTATGTCATCATTGTTGATTCTCTCTATTGGCTTCTCGAACTTGCGCACTTCTTTCTTCTTCGATTCCAAAGAATTCGACGTTGCTTCTCATCCAGTCTCATCTTTAACCTCTATTCTAGCAACGAGTGCACAAGCATATATCAAATTTCATGATATCAATATATTTATGTAATCTTCTTCCCAATACGAAAACTTGCATCCATCCTACACACAAAATCGAGCATGCAATGAGCTACCGAAATTGCGCCGAATCCGGTGAGCACAACTGAATCAAAAGAAGCACATACTCCATCTTATTTGCACCTGAAGAACACTGATACGTCTTCAACTTATCTATAAGTTTTTATTGTTCCATGCTATTAAAGTATCAATCTTGGATATTTTATATACATTTACTAGCAACTTTATATAATTTTTTGGGACTAACCTATTAACCTAGTGCCTAGTATCAATTACTGTTTTTCGCTTGTTTTTTACTTTGCAAAATATCAATACCAAACGAAGTCCAATTGCCACAACACTTTTTGGAGATATTTTTGTGGTGATAAGAGACCCTGGAAGCTTCTGGAGTACACGAGAAGAGGCCTATGGGGCCCGCTAGACACCAGGGCGCGCCAGGGGCCTCTAGCGTGCCCTGATGGGTAGTGAGGCCCACAGGCACCTCCTTGACCTACCTCCACCTCTATAAATACTCTAAAATCCCAAAAACCCTAGGGGAGTCCACGAAATACTTTTTCCGCCGCCGCAAGTTCCAATACCACAAGATCCAATCTAGAGGCATTTTCCGGCACTCTGCCGGAGGGGGCAACGATCACGGAGGGGTTCTTCATCATCCTTGCTGCCCCTCCAGTGATGCGTGAGTAGCTTACCATGGACCTACGGGTTCGTAGTTAGTAGCTAGATGGTTTGTTCTCTCTTTTTGATCTTCAATACAATGTTCTCATCGATGTTCTCGGAGATCTATTTGATGTAACTCGTTTTTGCGGTGTGTTTGTTGGGATCCGATGAATTGTGAGTTTATGATCAGATATATCCATGAATATTATTTGAGTCTTCTCTGAACTCTTTTATGCATGATTGTTATAGCCTCATATTTTTTCTCTGATTTATTGGTTTGATTTGGCCGGCTAGATTGATTTATCTTGTCATGAGAATAGGTGCTTTGTGATGGGTTCGATCTTGCGGTGTTCAATCTCAATGACAGAAAGAGACATAACACGCATGTATCGTTGCTATTAAGGGTAACAAGATGGTGTTTATTCATATGTGACTTTATCTTATCTACATCATGTCATCTTGCCTAATGCATTGCCCTGTTTTCCATGAACTTAATACATTAGATGCATGCTGGATAGCGATCAATGTGTGGAGTAATAGTAGTAGATGCAGAATCGTTTCAGTCTACTAATCTTGGACGTGATGCCTATATACATGATCATTGCCTTGGATATTGTCATAATTATTTGCTTTTCTGTCAATTAGTCAACAGTAATTTGTTTACCCACTGTATGCTATTTTCTCGAGAGAAGCCTCTAGTGAAAATTATGGCCTCCGGGTCTATTTCCTATCATACAATACAATCAAAAATACCTTACTACAATTTTTTGTGTGTGTTTTGGTTAGATCTATTTATCAAATCTCATACAATTTAATCTATCTAAATATCGTTGAGGGATTGACAACCCCTTTACGCGTTGGGTTACAAGTATTTGTTGTTTGTGTGCATGTGTTGTTTACATAGTGTTGCTTGATTTTTCTACTGAATTGATAATCTTGGTTTCATAACTGAGGAAAATACTTACCTCTGTTGTGATGCATCATCCCCTCCTCTTCGGGGAAATACCAACGCGGATTACACGTAGCAAACACCCATCCGGGATGTTTCGGCGTGGTAGAAACACCGCGCACGACTTGCCACGGGCAGTTGTCGCACTTTATGACCGGCAAAGGTGAGTCGACAAGCCACTGGGCCAGCGCCGAGCCTGGGCGACGGCCGGGCGTGTCTTTGCCGGCGAACCACCACGGGAGAGATCCGAGCGGCTCGAGGCGGAGTCAATACTTGCATGCGCGGGAAGGCGTTGTCGGGGCTGTGCGGTCCAGTACCCGGCCAATCCATGATAAGCTGCAGTTGCCGTCGGCCGGATGCGCCAAATCCGCCGGCGGCGGCGGCCGCCGCGGATCTACCGGTTGTGCGCCGGCGACGGGGCGATAGAGGCACGAATCCGGCGGTGGTGGCAGCCACAAATTCAGTGGTCGTGGTTTGGGGAGGACAAGGAGCATTGTGTCCCCGACGGGCAGGCCAGGAGAGGACAAGGGCGTGCGTTCCGCCCGCGGGGTGTCCGTTTCGATGCAAATGCGGACCAAATTTCGGCCGAAAATGGATCGGTGAAGGACAAAAAACAAATGTTCGTCAGCTTGCTCCCGCATATTGGGCCGCGATTTATGTACGTTTAGCACCAAACAAATACGGCCGGACCATTTAAGGTCGTGCATTATAGTTGGCATTTTGTGTATTAGCAGATCGTGTCTTGTGTTGGGCGCCCATTTTCTTTTTCTCATCTTCCTTTTTCGTCTTACGGTGTTACTCGTACGGTTTTTCGATCCGGTTTCCTCATAACCGGGTCACTTCTTGTAAACCGGATCACTACTTGGCATGACCACTTTGAGTAATATAAAAAGAATTACAGAAAACGAGGGGGGAGCATGTCCCGTCCTCCGTTCTTTCTTTCCAAGTCCAGCAAAAAGCATCCGTCCTCGTCCAACAGCCTCTCCGCCCGCTCGCGCCCGGAAAAGTAGGGTCTAGGCGATCAAGGAGGCGAGGGATCCCTTGCGCACTGCCGGTGACGCCGCCGGTTCTCTTTCTCTCTGTCGCCGCTCCGGCGGCGGGAGGGAGGGGGAACCTCGGGTCTGTTCGCTAGGTGTGTGTGTGGTAGGGTTAGGGTTATGGGAGACGCTGTTGAGGCCGTTGCGGTGGTGTCGCGTCGGAATAAGTTTCTCCGGGCTCCGTTCGCGGTCAGGCCAGGCTTTTGCCTTCGTTTTGGAGCCAGCGGTGTTGGGGATCCCCGGATCTCGTCGAGGTCGCGGACTATGGTGGTTGGAGATCCATCGGCACTGGCCGTTTGGATCCTCAGATGGGCGATGGAGGCAGGGAGACGAAGACCTTTCTTCTTCCTTGTTGGTATGATTTGCTGCTGCTGTTCTTCTCCTTTCTCTGCGCTGATACTGGTGGGAGATCCTGCTTTGTCCGGGCGGATGGCCTGGCCGCGGTGCTGGACCGGTCAGATGACTCGAGTTCTCTTCCTTTCGGAAGGGACACTTTTCGCAGTACTCAAAGCCAAAGATGGTGACGACTGTTGCAGGTGTGTTGGATTGATGTTCATGCCCTCTCAGCGCTGGTGTCAAAAAAGAAGGAAGCAGCGTGACGGCAATTGTATCATGGTCGAAGATGATGACCTGTTTGCGACTAGTTGCAGATCCTTCTGCTGCAGGGGTCTTCTCTCAAGATTTAGGGATGATGACATAGGGCTCCGGAGATCTTCTTGTGTTTTGGTTGTCTTAGGGTACTCTAGGTGTTCATGGTCCTTTGTGTCTGCGTTTCAGTGTATTTGTAAGGGTCAACCACTTTGTACTAATTCGTGATTTCAATGAAAAAATTTCTCTCTCAAAAAAAGAAAACGAGGGGGGAAGCTTAAAAAAAAGGAGGGGGGAGTGACGGCCAACCGCGCGCTCTGCGACGCGAAAAGCACGTACCCTCACGCGCCGCGGCGCGTCCCGTCTCCTGCCCCGCCGCACGGACCGTCCAAAACTGAGCCCAGCCGGAGAAGAACAAGAAAAGCTTGTAGTACCCCGCTACTGCTCACCGCCCGAAACACCTTTTGAGCGGACACGCGAGGAAAGGGACGAGGGAGAGATCGAGCGGCGCCAGTCACTGACAGGGTCCGAGACAACAGCCGGAGCAAACAGGAACCTGTTGTCCGCTCGTGCATGTTTTTTACACACACATGCAGCACTCTTTTTCGTCAGGCACTACTGTGCATGCAGGCATGGTCGCTGAGACCGTGAGAGAGAGAAGGTGATCTAGAGCGACCGAAGCTAAGGCTCCTGTGTCCTCCTGCCGTGCCCGTGATGCGGCGGACGAGGAAGAGAGGACGAGAGGGAGCGAGGACAGTAGCAACCACAAGTGCAGGGGTGGGAGAGAAAACGTGGCGCTGGCGAACCCATGCGGGAGGGAGACCACGCTTCCAGCATTTCTCAATGCCCCAAACTGATTCCGGAGAACTCCACTTCATGCTGCTTCGGCCACACAGCTCCGTGAACCCCGAACCCAGATGATAATTTTATTTTCCCCGAGGTAATATAGGACCATTCCATCCCAAAGTCGAGGGAAGAAATGTCAAGGGTGTGCTTCGACTAATTTGTTTCTAAAGTCGCAGTCGTCTTCAGAAAATTCAATTCAATTCAACGTAAATTGTACCTTGCACTTGAAAAAGAGTGCGACATCCATTTTTTCCCTACAAAATTGTAACTAAGTGAAAACTGTAAATTACACTTTTGGGAACTAACTATCCCCCTCCCCCGATACTGTTCTTGTGGGAAGGAGACACTAGTTTCTTCTACAACCATGCTCGATATCGCATAAGAAGGAGCATGATAACCACTCTAAGAAATGGAGACGCCATTGCTACGGGACAAGATAAACTACTACACGAGTTTGTTTGGGGAGGCAACACGGAAAGATCATACAATTGACTTTGCTTCACTTTCCCTACCCTCCTTGGATATACAACACCTAGAGACTCCCTTCTCGGAGGAGGGGGTGGAAAAGGTAGTCAAGGGTGTGCCACTCGACAAAGTGCCAGGGCCGGATGGTTTTACGTGCAGATTATATGCCACGTGTTGGCCAATTATCAAAGATGACATAATGAGAGCAATGGACATGTTCTGTCGAGGTGATGTGCACGGGCTGCCGACGATCAATAAGGAAATTGTTTCCCTATTACCGAAGATCGACGGAGCCCTAGATCTTAAGGACTTTAGTCCGGTCAGCCTTATTCATGGCGTGATTAAAATCTTTGAGAAAACACTGGCAAATAGACTGGCGGCTGAGCTACCAACACTTGTGCAAAATCACCAAAGTGCATTGTAAAAAGAAGATCCATCCACGCCAATTCTATGTTGGTTCAGTGCACGGCTAGGCATTTACATGCTCTATAAGAGCAAACAGTGATGCTAAAGCTTGACATAACTAAGACTTTTGACACGGTCCAGTGGCCGTTCCCTAGTGGAGGTCCTGCAACAGATGGGCTTCGGATCAAAGTGGATATCATGGGTGTGGGCTATTGGCTACGTCCTCGACGAGAATCATGGTGAATGGAGCACCTGGACGACCGATCTTCAACTGCAAGGGACTACAACAAGGGGCACCCCTCTCCCCAATGCTGTTCATACTAATAATGGAACCGCTCCAATAGATGTTCGAACGGCCCGCAAACCATGGAGTTCTTGCACCGCTAGCAAGATTGGGTATGAAGCAACGCCTCTCGGTGTTCGCAGATGATGTCATGATCTTTATCAAGCCAACCGAGCTGGACCTGCATGCTTGTATAGTCATGTTGCGTGTGTTTGGCAATGCCTCGGGATTGAGGGTGAACCTGGCTAAGAGCGCAGCGCCGCCAACTCGTTGCAACCCGGGAGATGGCACGGGTAGAGGAAGTGTTGGGCTGCCCAATGGGTACTTATACATGCACGTATCTGGGCCTCCCACTCACCATACGAAAACAATCGACGGGACAACTATCAGGGATGGTGGATCAACTAGAAGGAAAATTACCAAAATGGAGAGTCGTGATGATGCCTAAAAGTGGACAAATGCACCTGGTGCAATCAGTTTTGTGTGCAATCCCTATCCATGCAATGATGGCCCTTGACATTCCACAAAAAACAATCACGTCAATGACTAAAATCTGTAGGGATTTCATGTGGTGCACAAAGGATAGTGCAAATGGTGGACATGTTGGGGAACGTAGCATGCAATTTCAAAAAAAAATCCTACGATCACGCAAGATCTATCTAGGAGATGCATATCAACAAGATGGGGAGAGTGTGTCCACGTACCCTCGTAGATCAAAAGCGGAAGCGTTATGTTAACATGGTTGATGTAGTCGAACGTCTTCACGATCCAACCGATCCAAGTACCGAACGTATGGCACCTTCGTATTCAGCACACGTGCATCTCGATGATGTCCCTCGAGCTCTTGATCCAGTAGAGGGTCAAGGGAGAGTTTCGTCAGCACAATGGCGTGGTGACGGTGTTGGTGATGTGATCCACACAGGGCTTTGCCTAAGCACTACGACGCTATGACCGGAGGAGTAAACTGTGAAGGGGGGCACCGCACACGGCTAAGAAACAATTGGTGTGCCTTTGGGGTGCCCCCTGCCCATGCATATAAAGGAGGGGGGAGGAGGAGGCCGGCCCAAGGGGGGCGCGCCAAGAGAGGGGAGTCCTACTAGGACTTCGTTCCTAGTAGGATTCGCCCCCCTTCCTTCCAACGGAGAGGGGGAAAGGGGAAAGGAAAGAGAGGGAGAAGGAAAGAGGGGGGTTGCGCCCCCTCCCCTTGCTCAATTCGGATTGGGCAAGGGGAGCGCCACCTCCCATGGCCGGGGGGTTCCGGTAGCCTCCCAGTACTCCGATAAATCCGCGAACCTTACAGAACCATTCCGGTGTCCGTATATAACCTTCCAATATATCAATCTTTACCTCTCGACCATTTCGAGACTCCTCGTCGTGTCCGTGATCTCATCCGGGACTCCAAACAAACTTCGGTCACCAAAACACATAACTCATAATACAAATCGTCATCGAACGTTAAGCGTGCGGACCCTACGGGTTCGAGAACTATGTAGACATGACCGAGACACACCTCCGATCAATAACCAATAGCGGAACCTGGATGCTCATATTGGCTCCTACATATTCTGCGAAGATCTTTATCGGTCAAACCGCATAACAAGATACGTCATTTCCTTTATCATCGGTATGTTACTTGCCCGAGATTCGACCGTCGGTATCATGATACCTAGTTCAACCCCGTTACCGGAAAATCTCTTTACTCATTCAGTAATGCATCATCCCACAACTAACTCATTACTCACATTGCTTGCAAGGCTTATAGTGATGTGTATTACCGAGAGGGCCCAGAGACACCTCTCTGATACACAGAGTGACAAATCTTAATCTTGATCTATGCCAACTCAACAAACACCTTCGGAGACACCTGTAGAGCATCTTTATAATTACCCACTTACGTTGTGACGTTTGATAGCACACAAAGTGTTCTTCCGGTATTCGGGAGTTGCGTAATCTCATAGTAAGAGGAATATGTATAAGTCATGAAGAAAGCAATAGCAATAAAACTAAACGATCATAATGCTAAGCTAACGGATGGGTCTTGTCCATCACATCATTCTCTATTGATGTGATCCCGTTGATCAAATGACAACACATGTCTATGGTCAGGAAACTTAACCATCTTTGATTAACGAGCTAGTCAAGTAGAGGCATACTAGGGACAATCTTTTTGTCTATGTATTCACACATGTACTAAGTTTCCGGTTAATACAATTCTAGCATGAATAATAAACATTTATCATGATATAAGGAATATAAATAACAACTTTATTATTGCCTCTAGGGCATATTTCCTTTAGTCTCACTAGAGTCAATAATCTAGATTATATAGTAATGATTCTAACACCCATGGAGTCTTGATGTTGATCATGTTTTGCTCGTGGAAGAGGCTTAGTCAACCGGTCTGCAACATTCAAATCCGTATGTATTTTGCAAATCTCTATGTCTCCCTCCTTGACTTGATCGCGGATGGAATTGAAGTGTCTCTTGATGTGTTTGGTTCTCTTGTGAAATTTGGATTCCTTCGCCAAGGCTATTGCTCCACTATTGTCACAAAAGATTTTCATTGGACCCGATGCATTACACCTAGATCGGATATGAACTCCTTCATCCAGATTCCTTCATTTGTTGCTTCCGAAGCAGCTATGTACTCCGCTTCACACATAGATCCCGCCAAGACGCTCTGCTTGGAACTGCACCAACTGACAGCTCCACCATTCAATATAAATACGTATCCGATTTGTGACTTAGAGTCATCCGGATCAGTGTCAAAGCTTGCATCGACGTAACCATTTATGACAAGCTCTTTGTCACCTCCATAAACGAGAAACATATCCTTTGTCCTTTTTAGGTATTTCAGGATGTTCTTGACCGCTATCTAGTGATCCACTCCTGAATTACTTAGGTACCTCCCTGCTAAACTTATAGTAACGCACACATCAGGTCTGGTACACAACATTGCAAACATGATAGAACCTATGGCTGAGGCATAGGGAATGACTTTCATTTTCTCTTGATCTTCTGAAGTGGTCGGGCATTGAGTCTGACTCAACTTCACACCTTCTAACACAGGCAAGAACCCTTTCTTTGACTGATCCATTTTGAACTTCTTCAAAACTTTATCAAGGTATGTGCTTTGTGAAAGTCCAATTAAAAGTCTTGATCTATCTCTATAGATCTTGATGCCCAATATATAAGCAGCTTCACCGAGGTATTTCATTGAAAAAATCTTATTCAAGTATCCTTTTATGCTATCCAGAAATTTTGTGTTATTTCCAATCAACAATATGTCATCCACATATAATATCAGAAATGCTACAGAGCTCCCACTCACTTTCTTGTAAATACAGGCTTCTCGAGAAGTCTGTATAAAACCATATGCTTTGATCACACTATCAAAGCGTATATTGTAACTCCGAGAGGCTTGCACTAGTCCATAAGTGGATCGTTGGAGCTTGCACACTTTGTTAGCACCTTTAGGATCGACAAAACCTTCTGGTCGCATCATATACAACTCTTCTTTGAGATATCCATTAAGGAATGCGGTTTTGACATCCATTTACCAAATTTCATAATCATAAAATGCGGTAATTGCTAACATGATTCTGTTGGGGAACATTGCAGAAAACAAAAAAAATTCCTACGTTTCACCAAGATCAATCTATGGAGTCAACTAGCAACGAGAGGAGAGTGCATCTACATACCCTTGTAGATCGCGAGCGGAAGCGTTCAAGAGAACGGGGATGATGGAGTCGTACTCGCCGTGATCCAAATCACCGATGACCAAGTGCCGAACGGACGGCACCTCCGCGTTCAACGCACGTACGGAGCGGATGACGTCTCCTCCTTCTTGATACAGCAAGGGGGAAGGAGAGGTTGATGAAGATCCAGCAGCACGACAACGTGGTGGTGGATGCAGTAGTGAACGCAACAGGGCTTCGCCGAGCTTCTGCGAGAGGGAGAGGTGTAGCAGGGGAGAGGGAGGCGCCAAGACTTGAGGTGCGGCTGCCCTCCCTCCCCCCTTTATATAGGCCCCCTAGGGGGTGCGCCGGCCCTAGGAGATGGGATCTCCTAGGGGGTTGGCGGCCAAGGGGGTGGAGTACCCCCCAAGGCAAGTGGAGGTGCCCCCTCCCCTAGGGTTCCCAACCCTAGGCGCATGGGGGGCCCCAAGGGGGGCACACCAGCCCACTATGGGCTGGTTCCCCTCCCCACTTTAGCCCATGGGGCCCTCCGGGATGGGTGGCCCCACCTGGTGGACCCCCGGGACCCATCCGGTGGTCCCAGTACAATACCGGTTACCCCGAAACTTTCCCGATGGCCGAAACTACACTTCCTATATATAATTCTTCAACTCCGGACAATTCCGGAACTCCTCATGACGTCCAGGATCTCATCTAGGACTCTGAACAACTTTTGAATTACTGCATACTCATATCTATACAACCCTAGCGTCACCGAACCTTAAGTGTGTAGACCCTACGGGTTCGGGAGACAAGCAGACATGACCGAGAAGACTCTCTGGTCAATAACCAACAGCGGGATATAGATACCCATGTTGGCTCCCACATGCTCCTTGATGATCTCATCGGATGAACCACGATGTCGAGGACCTAATCAATCCCGTACTCAATTCCCTTTGTCAATCGGTACATTACTTGCCCGAGACTCGATCGTCGATATCCCAATACCTTGTTCAGTCTCGTTACCGGCAAGTCACTTTACTCGTACCGTAATGCATGATCCCGTGATCAACCACTTGATCACATTGAGCTCATTATGATGATGCATTACCGAGTGGGCCCAGAGATACCTCTCCGTCATACGGAGTGACAAATCCCAGTCTCGATTCGTGCCAACCCAACAGACACTTTCAGAGATACCTGTAATGTACCTTTATAGCCACCCAGTTACGTTGTGACGTTTGGCACACCCAAGGCACTCCTACGGTATCCGGGAGTTGCACAATCTCATGGTCTAAGGAAATGATAATTGACATCCAGAAAAGCTACAGCAAACGAACTACACGATCTTTGTGCTTTGCTTAGGTTTGGGTCTTGTCCATCACATCATTCTCCTAATGACGTGATCCCATTATCAATGACATCCCCATGTCCATAGCCAGGAAACCATGACTATCTGTTGATTAATGAGCTAGTCAACTAGAGGCTCACTAGGGACACATTGTGGTCTATGTATTCACACATGTATTATGATTTCCGGATAATACAATTATAGCATGAATAATAGACAATTATCATGAACAAGGAAATATAATAATCATTTTATTATTTCCTCTAGGGCATATTTCCAACAGTCTCCCACTTGCACTAGAGTCAATCATCTAGTTACATTGTGATGAATCGAACACCCATGGAATTCTGGTGTTGATCATGTTTTGCTCTAGGGAGAGGTTTAGTCAACGGATCTGCTACATTCAGGTCCGTATGTACTTTACAAATCTCTATGTCTCCATTTTGAACACTTTCACGAATGGAGTTGAAACCTATGAAACCTGGGCTCCTTGGCAAGGGCAATAGCTCCAGTGTTGTCACAGAAGAGAGTCATCGGGCCCAATGCATTGGGTATGACTCCTAGGTTGGTAATGAACTCCTTCACCCAGACTGCTTCGTGTGCTGCCTCCGAGGCTGCCATGTACTCCGCTTCACATGTAGATCCCTCCACAACGCTTTGCTTGCAACTACACCAGCTTACTGCCCCACCATTCAAAATATACACGTATCCGGTTTGTGACTTAGAGTCATCCAGATCTGTGTTGAAGCTAGCATCGACATAACCCTTTACGACGAGCTCTTCGTCACCTCCATAAACGAGAAACATTTCCTTAGTCCTTTTCAGGTACTTCAGGATATTTTTGACCGTTGTCCAGTGTTCCATGCCGGGATTACTTTGTTACCTTCCTACCAAACTCACGGCAAGGTTTACATCAGGTCTGGTACACAGCGTAGCATACATGATAGACCCTATGGCCGAGGCATAGGGGACGACACTCATCTTTTCTCTATCTTCTGCCGTGGTCGGGCATTGAGCCAAGCTCAATCTCGTACCTTGCAATACAGGCAAGAACCCCTTCTTTGACTGATCCATTTTGAACTTCTTCAAAATCTTGTCAAGGTACGTACTCTATGAAAGACCAATGAGGCGTCTCGATCTATCTCTATAGATCTTGATGCCTAATATATAAGCAGCTTCTCCAAGGTCCTTCATTGAAAAACACTTGTTCAAATAGGCCTTTATGCTTTCCAAGAATTCTATATCATTTCCCATCAACAGTATGTCATCCACATACAATATGAGAAATGCTACAGAGCTCCCACTCACTTTCTTGTAAATGCAGGCTTCTCCATAAGTCTGCATAAACCCAAACGCTTTGATCATCTCATCAAAGCGAATGTTCCAACTCCGAGATGCTTGCACCAGCCCATAAATCGAGCGTTGGAGCTTGCACACCTTGTCAGCATTCTTAGGATCGACAAAACCTTCCGGCTGCATCATATACAATTCTTCCTTAAGGAAACCATTAAGGAATGCCGTTTTGACGTCCATTTGCCATATCTCATAATCATAGAATGCGGCAATTGCTAACATGATTCGGACGGACTTCAGCTTCGCTACGGGTGAGAAAGTCTCATCGTAGTCAACCCCTTGAACTTGTCGATAACCCTTAGCGACAAGCCGAGCTTTATAGATGGTCACATTACCATCCGCGTCTGTCTTCTTCTTAAAGATCCATTTATTTTCTATGGCTCGCCGATCAACGGGCAAGTCAGTCAAAGTCCATACTTCGTTTTCATACATGGATCCTATCTCGGATTTCATGGCTTCCAGCCATTTGTCGGAATCCGGGCCCGCCATCGCTTCTTCATAGTTCGAAGGTTCACCGTTGTCTAACAACATGATTTCCAAGACAGGGTTGCCGTACCACTCTGGTGCGGAACGTGTCCTTGTGGACCTACGAAGTTCAGTAGCAACTTGATCTGAAGTTTCATGATCATCATCATCAACTTCCTCTCTAGTCGGTGCAGGCACCTCAGGAACATTTTCTTGAGCTGCGCCACTTACCGGTTCAAGAGGTAATACTTCATCAAGTTCTACCTTCCTCCCACTTATTTCTTTCGAGAGAAACTCCTTCTCTAGAAAGGACCCATTCTTGGCAACAAAGATCTTGCCTTCGGATCTGAGGTAGAAGGTATACCCAACAGTTTCTTTAGGGTATCCTATGAAGACGCATTTTTCCGACTTGGGTTCGAGCTTTTCAGGTTGAAGTTTCTTGACATAAGCATCGCATCCCCAAACTTTTAGAAACGACAGCTTAGGTTTCTTCCCAAACCATAATTCATACGGTGTCGTCTCAACGGATTTCGACGGAGCCCTATTTAAAGTGAATGCGGCAGTCTCTAAAGCATAGCCCCAAAATGATAGCGGTAAATCGGTAAGAGACATCATAGATCGCACCATATCTAATAGAGTGCGATTACGACGTTCGGACACACCATTACGCTGAGGTGTTCCAGGCGGCGTGAGTTGTGAAACTATTCCACATTTTCTTAAGTGTGTGCCAAATTCGTGACTCAAGTATTCTCCCCCACGATCTGATCGCAAGAACTTGATTTTCCTGTCACGTTGATTCTCAACCTCACTCTGAAATTCCTTGAACTTTTCAAAGGTCTCAGACTTGTGTTTCATTAAGTAGACATACCCATATCTACTCAAGTCATCAGTGAGGGTGAGAACATAACGATAGCCACCGCGAGCCTCAACACTCATTGGACCGCACACATCAGTATGTATGATTTCCAATAAGTTGGTTGCTCGCTCCATTGTTCCTGAGAACGGAGTCTTGGTCATTTTACCCATGAGGCATGGTTCGCACGTGTCAAATGATTCGTAATCAAGAGACTCTAAAAGTCCATCTGCATGGAGCTTCTTCATGCGTTTGACACCTATGTGACCAAGGCGGCAGTGCCACAAGTATGTGGGACTATCATTATCAACCTTACATCTTTTGGTATTCACACTATGAATATGTGTAGCATTACGCTCGAGATTCATTAAGAATAAACCATTCACCATCGGAGCATGACCATAAAACATATCTCTCATATAAATAGAACAACCATTATTCTCGGATTTAAATGAGTAGCCATCTCGTATTAAACGAGATCCTGATACAATGTTCATGCTCAAAGCTGGCACTAAATAACAATTATTGAGGTTTAAAACTAATCCCGTAGGTAAATGTAGAGGTAGCGTGCCGACGGCGATCACATCGACCTTGGAACCATTCCCGACGCGCATCGTCACCTCGTCCTTCGCCAGTCTCCGCTTATTCCGCAGCTCCTGCTTTGAGTTACAAATGTGAGCAACCGCACCGGTATCAAATACCCAGGAGCTACTACGAGTACTGGTAAGGTACACATCAATTACATGTATATCACATATACCTTTTGTGATGCCGGCCTTCTTGTCCGCTAAGTATTTGGGGCAGTTCCGCTTCCAGTGACCACTTCCCTTGCAATAAAAGCACTCAGTCTCGGGCTTGGGTCCATTCTTTGGCTTCTTCCCGGCAGCTTGCTTACCGGGCGCGGCAACTCCCTTGCCGTCCTTCTTGAAGTTCTTCTTACCCTTGCCTTTCTTGAACTTAGTGGTTTTATTCACCATCAACACTTGATGTTCCTTTTTGACTTCTACCTCTGCTGATTTCAGCATTGCAAATACTTCAGGAATGGTCTTTTCCATCCCCTGCATATTGAAGTTCATCACAAAGCTCTTGTAGCTTGGTGGAAGCGACTGAAGGATTCTGTCAATGACCGCGTCATCCGGGAGATTAACTCCCAGCTGAGTCAAGCGGTTATGCAACCCAGACATTTTGAGTATGTGCTCACTGACAGAACTATTTTCCTCCATCTTACAGCTGAAGAACTTGTCGGAGACTTCATATCTCTCGACCCGGGCATGAGCTTGGAAAACCATTTTCAGCTCTTCGAACATCTCATATGCTCCGTGTCGCTCAAAACGCTTTTGGAGCCCCGGTTCTAAGCTGTAAAGCATGCCGCACTGAACGAGGGAGTAATCATCAGCACGTGTCTGCCAAGCGTTCATAACGTCTTGGTTCTGTGGGACGGGTGCGTCACCTAGCGGTGCTTCTAGGACATAATCTTTCTTGGCAGCTATGAGGATGATCCTCAGGTTCCGGACCCAGTCCGTATAGTTGCTGCCATCGTCTTTCAGCTTGGTTTTCTCTAGGAACGCGTTGAAGTTGAGGACAACGTTGGCCATTTGATCTACAAGACATATTGTAAAGATTTTAGACTAAGTTCATGATAATTAAGTTCATCTAATCAAATTATTCAATGAACTCCCACTTAGATAGACATCCCTCCAGTCATCTAAGTATAACATGATCCGAGTTGACTAGGCCGTGTCCGATCATCACGTGAGACGGACTAGTCAACATCGGTGAACATCTTCATGTTGATCGTATCTTCTATACGACTCATGCTCGACCTTTCGGTCTTCTGTGTTCCGAGGCCATGTCTGTACATGCTAGGCTCGTCAAGTCAACCTAAGTGTATTGCGTGTGTAAATCTGTCTTACACCCGTTGTATGTGAACGTTGGAATCTATCACACCCGATCATCACGTGGTGCTTCGAAACAACGAACTGTCGCAACGGCGCACAGTTAGGGGGAACACTTTCTTGAAATTATTATGAGGGATCATCTTATTTACTACCGTCGTTCTAAGTAAACAAGATGCAAAAACATGATAAACATCACATGCAATCAAATAATAGTGACATGATATGGCCAATATCATATAGCTCCTTTGATCTCCATCTTGGGGCTCCATGATCATCTTGTCACCGGCATGACACCATGATCTCCATCATCGTGTCTTCTTGAAGTTGTCTCGTCATCTATTACTTCTACTACTATGGCTAACGCTTTAGCAATAAAGTAAAGTAATTACATGACGTTTATGTTGACACGCAGGTCATAAATAAATAAAGACAACTCCTATGGCTCCTGCCGGTTGTCATACTCATCGACATGCAAGTCGTGATTCCTATTACAAGAACATGATCAATCTCATACATCACATATATCATTCATCATTCATCACAACCTTTGGCCATATCACATCACAAAACACTTGCTGCAAAAACAAGTTAGACGTCCTCTAATTGTTGTTGCAAGTTTTTACGTGGCTGCTATAGGTTTCTAGCAAGAACGTTTCTTACCTACGCCAAAACCACAACGTGAATTGCCAATTTCTATTTACCCTTCATAAGGACCCTGTTCATCGAATCCGATCCGACTAAAGTGGGAGAGACAGACACCCGCCAGCCACCTTATGCAACTAGTGCATGTCAGTCGGTGGAACCGGTCTCACGTAAGCGTACGTGTAAGGTTGGTCCGGGCCGCTTCATCCCACGATGCCGCCGAATCAAGATAAGACTAGTAACGGCAAGCAAATTGACAATATCGACGCCCACAACTACTTTGTGTTCTACTCGTGCATAGTAACTACGCATAGACCTAGCTCATGATGCCACTGTTGGGGAACGTTGCAGAAAACAAAAAAATTCCTACGTTTCACCAAGATCAATCTATGGAGTCAACTAGCAACGAGAGGAGAGTGCATCTACATACCCTTGTAGATCGCGAGCGGAAGCGTTCAAGAGAACGGGGATGATGGAGTCGTACTCGCCGTGATCCAAATCACCGATGACCAAGTGCCGAACGGACGGCACCTCCGCGTTCAACACACGTACGGAGCGGATGACGTCTCCTCCTTCTTGATCCAGCAAGGGGGAAGGAGAGGTTGATGAAGATCCAGCAGCACGACGGCGTGGTGGTGGATGCAGCAGTGATCGCAGCAGGGCTTCGCCGAGCTTCTGCGAGAGGGAGAGGTGTAGCAGGGGAGAGGGAGGCGCCAAGACTTGAGGTGCGGCTGCCCTCCCTCCCCCCTTTATATAGGCCCCCTAGGGGGGTGCGCCGGCCCTAGGAGATGGGATCTCCTAGGGGGGCGGCGGCCAAGGGGGTGGAGTACCCCCCAAGGCAAGTGGAGGCGCCCCCTCCCCTAGGGTTCCCAACCCTAGGCGCATGGGGGGCCCAAGGGGGGGCGCACCAGCCCACTATGGGCTGGTTCCCCTCCCCACTTCAGCCCATGGGGCCCTCCGGGATGGGTGGCCCCACCCGGTGGACCCCCGGGACCCATCCGGTGGTCCCGGTACAATACCGGTGACCCCGAAACTTTCCCGATGGCCGAAACTACACTTCCTATATATAATTCTTCACCTCCGGACAATTCCGGAACTCCTCGTGACGTCCAGGATCTCATACGGGAATCCGAACAACTTTCGGATTACTGCATACTCATATCTATACAACCCTAGCGTCACCGAACCTTAAGTGTGTAGACCCTACGGGTTCGGGAGACAAGCAGACATGACCGAGACGACTCTCTGGTCAATAACCAACAGCGGGATCTGGATACCCATGTTGGCTCCCACATGCTCCTCGATGATCTCATCGGATGAACCACGATGTCGAGGACCTAATCAATCCCGTACTCAATTCCCTTTGTCAATCGGTACGTTACTTGCCCGAGACTCGATCGTCGGTATCCCAATACCTTGTTCAGTCTCGTTACCGGCAAGTCACTTTACTCGTACCGTAATGCATGATCCCGTGATCAACCACTTGATCACATTGAGCTCATTATGATGATGCATTACCGAGTGGGCCCAGAGATACCTCTCCGTCATACGGAGTGACAAATCCCAGTCTCGATTCGTGCCAACCCAACAGACACTTTCGGAGATACCTGTAATGTACCTTTATAGTCACCCAGTTACGTTGTGACGTTTGGCACACCCAAGGCACTCCTACGGTATCCGGGAGTTGCACAATCTCATGGTCTAAGGAAATGATACTTGACATCCAGAAAAGCTACAGCAAACGAACTACACGATCTTTGTGCTATGCTTAGGTTTGGGTCTTGTCCATCACATCATTCTCCTAATGATGTGATCCCGTTATCAATGACATCCCCATGTCCATAGCCAGGAAACCATGACTATCTGTTGATTAACGAGCTAGTCAGCTAGAGGCTCACTAGGGACACATTGTGGTCTATGTATTCACACATGTATTACGATTTCCGGATAATACAATTATAGCATTAATAATAGACAATTATCATGAACAAGGAAATATAATAATCATTTTATTATTGCCTCTAGGGCATATTTCCAACAGATTCGGATAGACTTATGCATCACTACGGGTGTGAAGGTCTCATCGTAGTCAACTCCTTGAACTTGTCGAAAACCTTTCGCAACAAGTCGAGCTTTGTAGAAAGTAACATTACCGTCAGTGTTAGTCTTCTTCTTAAAGATCCATTAATTTTCTATGGCTTGCCGATCATCAGGCAAGTCAACCAAAGTCCACACTTTGTTCTCATACATGGATCCCATCTCAAATTTCATGGCATCAAGCCAATTTGTGGAATCTTGGCTCATCATCGCTTCCTCATAGTTCGTAGGTTCGTCATGGTCAAGTAACATGACCTCCAGAACATGGTTACCGTACCACTCTAGTGCGGACCGTACTCTGGTTGACCTACGAGGTTCGGTAGTAATTTAATCTGAAGTTTCATGATCATCATCATTAGCTTCCTCACTAATTGGTGTAGGAATCACTAGAACTGATTTCTATGATGAACTACTTTCCAATTCGGGAGAAGGTACAATTACCTCATCAAGTTCTACTTTCCTCCCACTCACTTCTTTCGAGAGAAACTCCCTCTCTAGAAAGGATCCATTCTTAGAAACGAATACCTTACCTTCGGATCTGTGATAGAAGGTGTACCCAACAGTTTCCTTTGGGTATCCTATGAAGACACATTTCTCCGATTTGGTTTCGAGCTTATCAGGTTGAAGCTTTTTCACTTAAGCATCGCAGCCCCAAACTTTAAGAAACGATAGCTTAGGTTTGTTGCCAAACCACAGTTCATATGGTGTCGTCTCAACAGATTTCGATGGTGCCCTATTTAATGTGAATGCATCCGTCTCTAAAGCATAACCCCAAAACGATAGCGGTAATCGGTAAGAGACATCATAGATCGCACCATATCTAATAAAGTACGGTTACGACGTTTGGACACACCATTACGCTGTGGTGTTCCAGGTGGCATGAGTTGTGAAACTATTCCACATTGTTTCAAATGAAGACCAAACTCATAACTCAAATATTCACCTCCAAGACCAGATCGTAGAAACTTTATTTTCTTGTTACGATGATTTTCCACTTCACTCTGAAATTCTATGAACTTTTCAAATGTTTCATACTTATGTTTCATTACGTAGATATACCCATATCTGCTGAAATCATCTGTGAAGGTCAGAAAATAACGATACCCGCCGCGAGCCTCAACACTCATCACACCGCATACATCAGTATGTATTATTTCCAATAAGTCAGTTGCTCGGTCCATTATTCTGAAGAACGGAGTCTTAGTCATCTTGCCCATGAGGCATGGTTCGCAAGCATCAAGTGATTCCAAAAGCCCATCAGCATGGAGTTTCTTCATGCGCTTTATACCAATATGACCTAAACGGCAGTGCCACAAATAAGTTGCACTATCATTATTAACTTTGCATCTTTTGGCTTCAATATTATGAATATGTGTGTCACTACAATCGAGATTCAACAAAAATAGACCACTCATCAAGGGTGCATGACCATAAAAGATATTACTCATATAAATAGACAACCATTCTTATCTCATTTAACCAAATAACCGTCTCGCATCAAACGAGATCCAAATATAATGTTCATGCTCAACGCTAGCACCAAATAACAATTACTCAGGTCTAAAACTAATCTCGAAGGTAGATGTAGAGCTAGCGTGCCGACAGTGATCACATCGACTTTGGAACCATTTCCCACGCGCATCGTCACCTCATCCTTAGCCAATCTTCGTTTAATCTGTAGCCCCTGTTTCGAGTTGCAAATATGAGCAAAAAAACCAGTATCAAATACCCAGGCACTACTACAAGCATTAGTAAGGTACATGTCAACAACATGTATATAAAATATACCTTTCACTTTGCCATCCTTCTTATCCGCAAAATACTTGGGGCAGTTCCGCTCCCAGTGACCAGTCCCTTTGCAGTAGAAGCACTCAGTTTCAGGCTTAGGTCCAGACTTGGGTTCTTCCCTTGAGCAGCAACTTGCTTGTTGTTATTCTTGAAGTTCCCCTTCTTCCCTTCGCCCTTTTTGTTGAAACTAGTGGTCTTGTTCACCATCAACACATGATGGCCCTTCTTGATTTCTACCTCCGTAGCCTTTACCATCAGGAAGAGGTCGGGAATAGTCTTCTCCATACCTTCCATATTATAGTTCATCACGAAGCCTTTATAGCTTGGTGGCAGTGATTGAAGAACTCTGTCAATGACACTATCATCAGAAGATTAACTCCCATCCAAGTCAAGTGGTTATGGTACCCAGACATTCTGAGTATGTGTTCACTGACATAACTATTCTCCTCCATTTTTCAGCTATAGAACTTGTTATCGACTTCATATCTCTCAACTCAGGCATTTGCTTGAAATATTAACTTCAACTCCTGGAACATCTCATATGCTCCATGATGTTCCAAACGTCTTTGAAGTCCCAATTCTAATCCATAAAGCATGGCACACTGAACTATCGAGTAGTCATCAGCTTTGCTCTGCCAGACGTTCATAACGTTCGGAGTTGCTCCTGCAGCGGGTCTTGCACCTAGCGGTGCTTCCAGGACATAATTCTTCTGTGCAGCAATGAGGATAATCCTCAAGTTACGGACCCAGTCTGTGTAGTTGCTACCATCATCTTTCAACTTAGCTTTCTCTAGGAACACATTAAAATTCAAGGGAACGGTAGCACGGGCCATTGATCTACAACAACATAGATATGCAAAAAACCATCAGGTACTAAGTTCATGATAAATTCAAGTTTAGTTAATCATATTACTTAAGAACTCCCACTTAGATAGACATCCCTCTAGTCATCTAAATGATCACGTGATCCATATCAACTAAACCATGTCCGATCATCACGTGAGATGGAGTAGTTTTCAATGGTGAACATCACTATGTTGATCATATCTACTATATGATTCACACTCAACCTTTCGGTCTCAGTGTTCCGAGGCCATATCTGCATATGCTAGGCTCGTCAAGTTTAACCCGAGTATTCTGTGTGCGCAAAACTGGCTTGCACCCATTGTATGTGAACGTAGAGCTTATCACACCCGATCATCACGTGGTGTCTCGGCACGACGAACTGCAGCAACGATGCATACTCAGGGAGAACACTTGTACCTTGAAATTTAGTGAGAGATCATCTTATAATGCTACTGTCGTACTAAGCTAAACAAGATGCATAAAAAGATAAACATCACATGCAATCAAATAAGTGATATGATATGGCCATCATCATCTTGTGCCTTTGATGTCCATCTCCAAAGCACTGTCATGATCACAATCGTCACCGGCTTGACACCTTGATCTCCATCGAAGCATCATTGTCGTCTCGCCAACTATTGCTTCTATGACTATCGCTACCGCTTAGTGATAAAGTAAAGCAATTACATGGCAATTGCATTTCATACAATAAAGCGACAACCATAAGGCTCCTGCCAGTTGTCGATAACTTATACAAAACATGATCATCTCATACAACAATTTAGATCTCATCACGTCTTCACCATATCACATCACAACATGCCCTGCAAAAACAAGTTACTTTGTTGTTGCAAGTTTTACGTGGCTGCTACGGGCTTCTAGCAAGAACCGTTCTTACCTACGCATCAAAACCACAACATTTTTTCGTCAAGTGTGATATTTTAACCTTCAACAAGGACCGGCCGTAGTCAAACTCGATTCAACTAAAGTTGGAGAAACAGACACCCGCTAGCCACCTGTGTGTGAAGCACGTCGGTAGAACCAGTCTCATGAACGGGTCATGTAATGTCGGTCCGGGCCGCTTCATCCAACAATACCGCCGAATCAAAGTAAGTCGTTGGTGGTAAGAAGTATGACTATTATCGCCCACAACTCTTTGTGT
This sequence comes from Triticum aestivum, assembly GCF_018294505.1. Classification (NCBI taxonomy): domain Eukaryota; kingdom Viridiplantae; phylum Streptophyta; class Magnoliopsida; order Poales; family Poaceae; genus Triticum; species Triticum aestivum. The sequence continues at coordinate 383,737,882 of NC_057806.1, read as the reverse complement.
TCTGCTCAAGCATATCATCTACGCATAGACCTGGCTCGGATGCCACAGTTGGGGAACATAGCATGCAATTTGAAAAAAAATGCTACAATCACGCAAGATCTATCACTACTAGGAAAAGGCCTACTAATGGCGCACCAGTTTTGCCTACTAATGGCGCACTACTGGTGCGCCATTAGTATCACGCCACTAGTATTTTTTACTAATGGCGCATGCCTAGAGGTGCGCCATTAGTATCTGGTATACTAATGGCGCACCACATAGAAGTGCGCCATTATTAATAAAAAAAATTCAATTTTTTTATTTTTTTTCTTAATCTCGGGTCACTATGGCTTAATCTTAGGTCAAATCACACTCTGTGGTCAAACTTCCTAAAAGGTCACCCATCCTCACACTACTCCAGCCCAAGCACGCTTAACTTCATAGTTCTATCCAACCCCAGCACCACCTCACTTCACAGGCACTTGTTGATATATCTATCATATCAATCCTATTAAACCTTGCTGATGTCTAGGACTTTGTTCATGTTCATGAGTATGATGAAATTTTGAAAAAATATTTCAAACTTCCCGGTCATATTACGTATCATATTTTGAAAAATAATTCAAATTTTTTTAAACCAATTTTTTTTTCTGTTACTAGTGGCGCACCTAGCATACGGTGTGCCACTAGTAAGTTTGAATTTTTTTGAATTTTTTTGCCTCCGGGTCTTAAAAGCCTCGTAACTTTTTTCTGTTAGGTTTTTGGGGATTTTGAAAATGTTTAACGGGGTTCCCCCAGTAAAATTCGGATGTAACTTTTCGAGTAGATGATTTTTCATATAGAGAACTTTTTAATCTGAGTTCGTATGCAAAAGTTATGCCCATTTTACAAATTTCAGAGAGATTTTGCAAATAAAGTCGAAATTCATATTTGTAAATTTTCCCAACAACTAGACCACATATCACATGGGAAACTTATTTTCTTTTATTTTTTTGACATTTCCATCATTTTCATTTATTTTTTTAAACTGAAAAGGCGGTCCAGGGGGGGTGCATTCGGTACGTTTTGGGCCAAGTTAGTAATGGTGCACCGTGGGAATGGTGCGCCATTACTAGTTAAACTAGTAATGGCGCACCACACCCACGGTGCGCCATTACTTGTTTTGAAAAAAAATAAAACAAATTCTGATTTTTTTTAAAAAGCCTTAGTAATGGCGCACCAGTTGACAGTGCGCCATTACTAGTTTTAACTAGTAATGTCGCACTGTCCACTGGTGCGCCACTACTAGTTTTGAAAAAATAAATAAATTTTTTTTGGAAAAATAATTTACTAGTGGCGCACCGTGGATGTGGTGCACCATTACTAGTTTAACTAGTAATGGCGCACTATCCATTGGTGCGCCATTACTAGTTTTGAAAAAAATGAAAAAAAAATTGTTACTAATGGCGCACCGTGGATGTGGTGCGCCATTAGTATTTGGACACTAATGGCGCACCAACACATGGTGCGCCATTAGTATATACTAATGGCGCACCACATGTCTAGTACGCCATTAGTGTCATTTCCATCTATAGCCCTTTTCCTAGTAGTGTATCTAGGAGATGCATAGCAACAAGACGGGGAGAGTGTCTCCACGTACCCTCGTAGACCGAAAGCGGAAGCGTTATGTTAACACGGTTGCTGTAGTCAAACGTCTTCACGATCCAACCGATCCAAGTACCGAACATACGGCACCTACGTGTTCAGCACACATTCATCTCGATGACGTCCCTCGAGCTCTTGATTCAGTAGAGGGCTGAGGAAGAGTTTCGTCAGCACAACGGCGTGGTGAAGGTGTTGGTGATGTGATCTGTGCAGGGCTTCGCCTAAGCACTACGACGCTATGACCGGAGGAGTAAACTGTGGAGGGGGGCACCGCACACGGCTAAGAAACAACACTTGTTCCTTTGGGGTGCCCCCCTTCCCACATATATAAAGGAGGGGGAGGAGGAGACCGGCCCAAGGGGGGCGCGCCAAGACGGGGGAGTCCTACTAGGACTCCGTTCCTAGTAGGATTCGCCCCCCTCCTTCCAACGGAGAGGGCGAAAGGGGGAAGGAGGGAGAGGGAGAAGGAAAGAGGGGGGTCGTGCCCCCTCCCCTTGTTCAATTCGGATTGGGCAAGGGGGGCGCACACCACCTCCCGTGGCCTGCCTCCTCTCCTCCACTATGGCCCAATAGGCCCATTAACTTTCCTGGGGGTTCCGGTAGCCTCACGGTACTCCGATAAATCCCCGAACCTTATCGGAACCATTCCGGTGTCCGTATATAACCTTCCAATATATCAATATTTACCTATCGACCATTTCGAGACTCCTCGTCATGTCCGTGATCTCATCTGGCACTCCGTACAAACTTCGGTCACCAAAACACATAACTTATAATACAAATCGTCATCGAACGTTAAGCGTGCAGACCCTGCGGCTTCGAGAACTATGTAGACATGACCGAGACACATCTCTGGTCAATAAGCAATAGCGGAACCTGGATGCTCATATTGGCTCCTACATATTCTATGAAAATCTTTATCAGTCAAACCGCATAACAACATAAGTCATTCCCTTTGTAAGGAAATATAAATAACATTTATCATGATATAAGGAAATATAAATAACAACTTTATTATTGCCTCTAGGGCATATTTCCTTCAGGACATTGCAAGGTGGCTTGGGAAAAAGTTTATTCCCCAAAATGTGCCGGAGGATTGGGCATTCTAAACCTCAGATGGCTAAACATCTCCATGCAGGAAAGGTGGCCATTGTTGCAACGTACTAATGGATCAAGACCATGGTCGGAATTTGAGATCGAGGTACCAAGGGAATCACCACAGCTATACAATGCAGCAACACATGTCACTATTGGAGATGGTACGAGCACACTGTTCTGGAAAGATCAATGGTTGGATGGGCTTACAGTGCAAGACTTAGCCCCAAGCCTTCATGCTCGGGTCAATTCGCAAGTGAGATGCACAAGATTGGTTAGCCAAGCATTTTTGGTTGAAGGTTGGGATAGGGATATTGGACTGGACTTGAATGCAAAAGAACTTCATGAGTTTTCTTAACATATGGATGCTACTATCCACTTTGGAGCTGCAGCAAAACATGCCGGACATTTTCTCCTGGGCTTGGGGAAAGGGTGGATCTTTCATTGTGAGTTCGGCATACGCGACACGGTTCTGCAGAGAGGCCTCCCCCTCAGCGGAGTTCACCTGGAAAACGAAAGCGCCGCTCCAATGTAGGTTATTTGCATGGCTTGCGCTCCAAGATAGATGTTTGACATCCGATCGTCTTGCTAGACGAGGCTTGGGTCACCAGCAGTACTGCCCGTTTTGTGACCAGCAAGAGGTGACAATTGAGCACATCCTACTCGGCTATGTATTTGCCAGAGAGGTGTGGACTATCATTTGCAAAGCACTCCAGGAGCCAAGGTGGGCACCGACCGGAGAGGTGACCTTGTTACAGTGGTGCACAGGAAAGCATGGGGCACGACTGGGTGCCAAGGATGTATGTGCGATACTTATTATAGTCTTGTGGGAGCTATGGAAACATCATAATTGGATTGTGTTCGACGGCACCTCCCCTTCCATGCAGGCGTATTGGTGAGGAAGGCGGAGCATGGAAGAAAGTGCGGCTCATAAAGGGAGAATTGGAGGCTATGTTCTAGGCATTGGCGGGGTGGGCTAGTGCCAGAGAGTAGCGGCAAGGCCAAGTATTGGTGGATTAGGTGTTGAGTGCAGCTTATGTATATGAGATGTACGTAAAAATTGTGGATGGGTTCTTCCCACACTTCTTCTTTAATATATAGTACGCGCACTCGTGTGCATTCGAGAAAGAGAAGATACCCACAATGTTTGATAGCTCAAAAGTGGTATCCTCCCCCTGAGCTCAAACTGACATGTGATCGGCAGCGGAGTGTGACATGCAAAGAATGGGGGCCGGTTTCAAACTAAAATGAAAATATGTACGGAAATAAGTGAAACTCATAACATAAATTACCAATTGCACCAATGCTGGACCATCAAGACTTGCTAGTTGTTCTTTTTAAGAAACTCTTATATAGGTTGTGAATATCAAATGCCTCCCCAAGCCTTAAAACTCGCCCGTTCTCGAGGGGTCGTGCGAATGGCACAGTTGGATTACGCAGAACCATATTGATGGGGATCCCATAAAGGGAGACACGATCTATGTTTTGACAAGACGTGTCAATGGAGTCTGTGCGTCGAAACGCGAAGCGGGAGGTGTAAAAATGGTTCGAAATGTTAAGAGGCCAGACATGACGTTTCGCCAAAAAAAGTTGTCAGTGAAAAGACGTTGTTTTATTTGGTATCTTACCTTGATGACCAAGGGTTGCCGCGGTTATACAGAGCCGGATACAGTTCTTTTATTTAGAAGAGTGCCTTGAAGAACTCAGGAGGAGGAACCCTCCTTGCAATGCCGAAGACAATCCGCGTGCCTAACATATCGTCATTGAAGACTAGTTCAGGGGCTACCGAGGGCGTCCTGGGTTAGGGGCTCCTTGGGTGTCCGGTCTGTGTGATATGGGCCAGACTGATGGGCCATGAAGATACAAGGCAGAAGACCTTCCCTTGTGTTCGGGTAGGACTCTCCTATGCATGGATGGCAAGATTGGTGTCCGGATATGTAATCTCATTCCTTTTTAAACCGACTCTGTACAACCCTGGGACCCTCCGGTGTGTATAGAAACCGGAGGGTTTAGTCCGTAGAGGCTATCAGAATTCATAGAGGCTAGATAGGTAGGGTTTAGCCATTAAGATCTCAAGGTAGATCAACTCTTGTAACCCCTATACTTATCAAATACAATCAAGTAGGACGTAGGGTTTTACCTCCATTAAGAGGGCCCGAACCTTGGTAAACATCATGTTTCCCCTGTCCCTTGTTACCTTCAATCCTCAAACACACAGTTCGGTACCCCTACCTGAGATCGTCCCGTTTTGACACCGACATGATGCTCTAGGGGTTTTCTAATATTTTAGAATTTATAGCACTGGAATTAGGTCAGATGGAGCCATGAGGGGCCCACAAGACATCAGGGTGCACCCTATCCCCATGCGTGCCATGTTGCATTCCCGTCTCCTTGTAGGTCTTCTGGTCCCTCTCCGAAGCTTCTAGGGTCTCTTATGTCCAGAAAAAACATCAAAAAGTTTTGTCGTGTTTGGACTCCATTTGCTATAGATTTTCTGTCAAACCAAAAACAAGTAGAAAACAACAACTAGAACTAGGCACTTGGTTAATAGGTTAGTTCCCAAAAATGATATAAAATTGCATATAAAGTATCTATTGATAATATAATAATATGAAACAATAAAAATTATAGATATGTTGGAGACGTATCAAGGACCCGAGTCCCATTGAGTTTTTCAAAGTCACCCATATGAACATCAAGATTAGTAGCATGAGCGAGTCGACGTGTCTATCTTATGTAAGATTTATTCCTCTATTGTTTCTAAGTTTAAATAGATTGTTATATTGATCAACTGTAATCCGACATACAAACTTTGCCTTACTTAAGCATCAATGTTTTCCTTTATACTACAGAATGCAATGGAAAATAAAAAGGAAAGACAATCAAAAGGTGAGGAGTCAGTATCCGATACAATGATTGTATCTAATGAGCATATGGTATGCATCAAGATCTGGGAGGTTTGGAAGCTCTACTTCATCAGCACAGATCCGAGATCTAGAAGAAAGAATTGAACAAAAGGATAGAGAGGCAAGGGATGCAAATGGCAGGTACTCCCAAATATATATAATATCGTTTAGAAATATATGATTGTTTAGATCACTAAAGTAGTGATCTAAATGTCCTTATATTTCTTTATAAAGGGAGTACTTCTCTTGTTTCTCTTTGTGTTCTTATTGTGTGCATAGTGCAATTATGGCGAGGGTTGTCAGAATCGTGATTCTGAATTGGATCGGAGCTTCGATGGTAGGATCACAAATCGTAGGATCTTCACTATCAGGGTCATAGAAACATAGATTCTATGCACTAAAATCTTAGAATCAGATGGGTTAGTTTGGATTGTAAAGTTGTAGAATCGTACAACAGAATCGAGATTCTGATAACATGAAAACACAAATGTGTGTGAATAAGACATTTGTCTTCATTCCTTATAATTGAAATTTCACTAGGGAGTGCTTTGTTTTTTATGTATGGTTTTATCCAAATCTAATCATCCAAAGTAACATAAAAACAAAAATACTTGCAATGAGAAATACATGGTTTGTTGCATGGTTGTTGCTGCTTTAACACAAAGTCATCAGAATAATATTGCAGTGTACTGTTTTTAATCCAGATATCTAGTATGATTTGTTAATTGGTTTATGTGCTTGTTTTCAGCAGAATAGTAGACTTTGATCTAAACAATGTTGTCCTAGCATAGTTGTTTCTTGTAACCTAGGTTGCTGACTTGATGTCTTATTGGTGATGCTTGCTGCTATTCAATATTGATAAATGAAATCTAGCTCTTGGTTATGCATGTATTTTAAACATTATTCTTGAGTTCGCCATTTCATTGTCCCATCTGCATACTTGCATTGATATTTAATAATGTACTTCTCTATTTCAATTCATAATTTGATAGATTGTATGGTTGTTAGTGCTACTCTTGTATCTTGTTGTCTTACTTGTTTTCATCTAATGAAGACGCAGCGCCTATGTGTTTCATCAATTATAAGCACGGGGGAGAGTTGGGCATGGGACTTGTAGCATAATAAAGAGTACTTGAAGAGAGGGAGAGGGAGAAACAAGAGGAATTGGAAGCTATGAATAAGAGTTGGCAAGAGAAGAATGAAGCCTAGGAAAAGAATCACCAGGAGATGGATACCCTGATTGGTTTTCTCTTAAGGGCTCAAACAACTTAGTAGTCCCAATCCAAACCTGCTGATGCATGAAGGTCATCCTTTTGTGGTGGGAAAATAGGCTCTGAATCATACTTTGCAATCATCAGGACAACACATGTGGTCTTTAGTTATCAAAATATTACTTTTTAACTTGTTTAGTGTCGTGAGTTGGTGTTATTTTTTTACTGTCATTTCTATTTAGAAGATGGCTTGGCTGGGACGATTTAATATATAATATGATTGTATTTCATTTTAATTTATAGTGTGATTTGGCTCTAACTTACCATATAATGTGATGTGACTAAAATTAAATACTCACTATGACATGTAATGTAGGCAATTTGATAATTCATTATAATTTAAATTCAAAATAAATTAAGTATATTTTGATGATGTGGCATCAAGTTAGTGACGTAGCTCTGTCACCAAATATGGTCGAAAAATACATACTGGCTCATCAGTCGTTACAGAAATTACAAGTCATCGATATTCCAGAAAATTGTTGGGGAACGTAGTATTTCAAAAAAAATCCTACGACCACGCAAGATCTATCAGGAGAAGCATAGCAGCGAGTGGGGAGAGTGTGTCCACGTACCCTCTTAGACCGAAAGCGGAAGCGTTTAGTAACGCGGTTGATGTAGTCAAACGTCTTCACGATCCAACCGACCAAGTACCGAACGCACGGCACCTCCGCGATCTGCACACGTTCAACTTGGTGACGTCCCTCGAACTCTTGATCTAGCTGAGGCCGAGGGAGAGTTCCGTCAGCACGATGGTGTGGTGACGTTGATGATGAAGTTACCGGCACAGGGCTTCGCCTAAGCACTACGATGATATGACTGAGGTGTAAACTGTGGAGGGGGGTGAGGGAGTCCTGGACTAAGGGGTCCTCAGGAGTCCGGCGTGTTAGCATGGGCCGGACTGATGGGATGTGAAGATACGAGGACCTAAGATTGCACCCGTGTCTGGATGGGACTCTCCTTGGCATGGAAGGCAAGCTTGGCGACTAGATATATAGATTCATTTCTTTGTAACCGACCTTGTGTAACCCTAGACCCTCCCAGTGTCTATATAAACCGGAGGACTTAGTCCGAAGGAGAGATATACTCATTATCATAGCCATACAAGCTAGACCTCTAGGGTTTAGCCATTATGATCTCGTGGTAGATCAACTCTTGTAATACTCATATTCATCAAGATCAATCAAGCAGGACGTAGGGTATTACCTCCATAGAGAGGGCCTGAACCTGGGTAAAACATTGTGTCCCTTGTCTCCTGTTACCATCGACCTTAGACGCATAGTTCGGGACCCCCTACCAGAGATCCACCGGTTTTGACACCGACATTGGTGCTTTCATTGAGAGTTCCACTGTGCTGTCGCCAAAAGGTTTGATGGCCCCTTCAATCGTCAACAATGACGCTGTCCAAGGAGAAACTTTCCTCCCCGGACAAATCTTTGTGTTCGGCGGCTTCGCACTGCGGGCCAATTTGTTTGGCCATCTGGAGTAGATCGAAAGCTACGCCCCGGCCATCAGGTCAGATTTGGGAGCTTGAACTATGTTACGGACATCCATGGAGACTTGATCTTTGCCAGATTCGAGACTGTGGCTACCACTCCTGGCCACCCCGAGGGACATGACCTAAATCTGTCATCGGACTGCATCCAGGAGACAGCTCCCATAACCGCTCTCGCTTTAGATCCGGAGCGGACTGCGCCATCCAAGGACGGGAAGCTCAACCCCGCCACAGAGGCCACAGATTCCCCGGCGTTGGAGCCACACATAGACTTGATTTCACATGATACCTGTGCCACTGGAACTCCGGACTCGTCTCCGGACGTAAGTTCCGAACCATGTAAGCTTGCAGACGCCGAACTTGATCGCTTATCGATCTTCGAATTCAGCGCCGCAGACATCTTCCAGCACTCACCTTTGGGCGACATGCTAAACTCATTAAAGAACCTGTCCTTGGCGGAGGACTCACAACCGAACTATATCTGGTTCGAACTAGGGGCTGACGATGGAGAATTTTGCTCCCCACCCACCACCCACTTCATAGCCACGGTCAAGGATTTAACCGACACACTTGATTACGACTCTGAGGACATCGATGGTATGGACGATGATGCCAGAGAAGAAGAGGCCCAGAACCCGCCGTTCACTGGACGTTGGACGGTCACTTCCTCATATGATGTATACATGGTGGATGCACCAAAGGAGAACAGCGGCGATGACAAGGAAGATCCAGCTGAGGATAAACCTTCCAAAATACAATCCAAGCACCGGTGTCAGCGGCGCCGCTTTAAGTCACGCCGCAGTAAAGATAGCAACACCGGCACAGGAGAAGGTAACACTCCAGAAGGTGCCGAAGACTACGAAGACCCCGTTGCAACAGCTAATGAACAAGATGAACGGGAAGATGGGCACGTTAGCCCTAGTAAACATGCCACGCACGAAGACTCGGAGGACGGAAGTTATCTTCCGCTCTCCGAGGATGAGGTGAGCCCCGGCACCGATGATTTCATCGTGCCTGAGGAACCTCTTGAGCAGGAGCGCTTCAAGTGCCAGCTAATAGCCACTGCAAGGAGCCTAAAAAAGAAGCAGCAGCAGCTTCAAGCTGACCAAGATTTGCTCAATGATAAATGGACCGATGTCCTAGCAGCCGAAGAATACGGCCTCAAGCGCCCAACCAAAAGCTACTCAAAGCGCAAATTGCTACCTCAGTTTGACGAGGAGGCACCGGAATACATACCACCATCGTACAATGCGACTGACCGACTACCACGTGGTCGGGACAAAATGACAACTCAAGACGAACACCAGCCCGCCCCGCCTCATTGCACAGGTAGAGGTAAATTAGCCCACGACCATACATATGACCTCCGGCAAAACCTGAACAATAAAGCAGGACATACCAGATCAATCTACGGATCACGAGGACATGCCTCGACACACGACGACGGCCACCTATTCGGACGTGACAAACTTAGTCATGCGCGGGCTAAAAACCGCAGACGGACTCCATCAGAGCTACGTCGTGATATGGCCTGATATAGAGGCGCCGCACACCCTCATTGCTTTACTGATGAGGTCATGGATCATGAATTCCCAGAAGGGTTCAAACCCGTGCATATAGAATCATACGATGGAACCACGGACCCCGCGGTGTGGATCGAAGACTTCATTCTCCACATTCATATGGCCCGCGGCGATGACCTCCACGCCATCAAATACCTCCCTTTAAAACTCAAGGGGCCAGCTCGGCATTGGCTCAACAGTCTGCTTGAAAATTCTATTGGCGGCTGGGAGGACTTGGAAGAGGCCTTCCTCGATAACTTCCAAGGTACATATGTTCGACCTCCGGACGCAGATGACTTAAGCCATATAGTTCAATAGCCCGGAGAGTCCGCTAGGAAATTCTGGACTAGGTACTTAACTAAAAAGAACCAAATCGTCGATTGTCCGGATGCCGAAGCCGTAGAAGCCTTCAAACACAGCATCTACGACAAGTGGCTCGCTCGCCACCTCGGCCAAGAAAAGCCAAAATCCATGGCGGCCCTCATGGCACTCATGACCTTCTTTTTTGCGGCGCGAGGACAGTTGGTTGGCACGTAGCAAAAACAATGCAAGCGACAACAGGGAAAAGGGATCGCAAAGCGAGGACAATGACGAAGAGCCCCGGCAACCGAATACAGGGGGACAGAAGAAGTTTCCCCATCAGGTCAAAACAGTGAACATGATATACGCTACCCACATCCCCAAGAGGGAGCGCAAGCGTGCGCTCAGGGACGTCTATGTGATAGAGCCAGTCACCCCGAAATATAATCCATGGTCGTCATGCCCGATCACTTTCGATCGCCGGGATCATCCAACCCGTATCCGTCACGGTGGCTCAGCCGCATTGGTCCTCGACCCAATAATTGATGGGTTCCACTTGACTCACGTCCTTATGGGCGGAGGTAGCAGCCTCAATCTGCTCTATCAGGATATAGCGCGAAAATGGGCATTAACCCATCATGGATCAAGCCCACCAGGACTACCTTCAAAGGAGTCATACCAGGTGTAGAAGCCCACTGTACGGGCTCAATCACACTAGAGGTTGTCCTTGGATCTCCGGACAACTTCCGAAGCGAGGAGTTAATCTTCGATATCGTCCCCTTCCGCAGCGGCTATCACGCACTGCTCGGACGAACTGCGTTTTCTCGATTCAACGCAGTACCACACCATGCTTATCTCAAGCTCAAGATGCCCGGTCCATGCGGCGTCATAATGGTCAACGGGAATACGGAACGCTCCCTCCGTACAGAAGAGCACACAGATGCCTTAGCAGCAGAAGTACAGAGCGGCCTTCTCAAGCAGAACCTTAATTCAGCTGCCGAGCCCACAGACACCGTTAAGAGGGTCTGAACTACTCTGCAGCAGGAGAGCTCGGGTCGTCAAGAGCTCGACTAGCAATCCGGCCTCTGTCACAGTCCTGATAAAGTGGTGGCATTCGTGCCGCGCGTACATAACTACGCACTCAAAATCCCATGGGCATCGACGGAGGCATAGCTAGCTTGTGGTCCATACTACGGCTCAACCGACATCGGATACACACATACTTTCACTTTTACTTGTTTCCTTTTCAGGTCTCAATCCCGCAGGCCCCATCTGGTGGTCTGGTCATTGGTCCTCTTGAAGGATAAACACACCAAGACGGCGAGAAACGCAGACACATGGGGGACTTTCTAGGTGATTCCGTTAACGATAACTCTACCTGTTTTTCAGGACCCACATGCATCTCTCCCTTGGTTTTGGCATGTCAAATAGCCTATCGCTTATCGCACTACCTGTATCAATGCGCCTTGACGTGCTAATTAAATTACAATGAGAACAGTTTGCGGCTGGAGCTTTAGGACCCCAACTTTTTACCTTTGCACCTTTTCTGTTTTCTTTCTCTTTTTTCTCTCAGCTCCCCTGTGGATAACCCTATCAGGTAGCACCCATACACTTTGGTACGTTTGATGTTTGCCAGGGGCTTCATAGCACCCCACATTACGGTAACAAAAGTCCGAACACTTTTTATAAGTATAGTTCGGCACCCTGAATTTAGCATTATATGCATTGGCTCAAAATCATGCCTTTGGTCAATAGTTGGGTTGCCCGGCTCCTGTGCTTGCTACCTTACGTTCCGCTATATCGGCTAAGGTAGTAAAGGGAGAAATACTGCGATTGTGCCTTGGTTTATCCAAAGGAGCACCTCAGCAGAGAAAGCCGAAAACTGACTGTCATGATGCAGCGAGAGCCGGTCAGCTGTTGGGAGGTTACAAATCGTTGGAGATTTCTTCTGCGTTACGCGAAGGATTGATACTTCCAGATCAGACGCTTATAGCACTCTAGTTCGGATACTAGGGGCTGTGCCCATGTTTTTATTATCAAACTCCTATGGCTAAGTGAGGGCGTTACAACTGCATAGTCTGGTTGCCTAGTTCGTTGCGCTAAACAACTCCTTCAAGGACCATCTAGTTGGATCAAGATTGTTTAGATTCCATCCCGAACACCCTCATACTAACTAGGTGGGGGCAGAAGCCGATGACTGGTTAACCCTCAGATTTCATACAACACGGCCGCACAGGAAGTAAAAATTTAAAAACATAACAAGCATTATACTACACAATCACTTTATTTTATCATACAAGGTAGAGGGAGCTCGAATACATTCATTCAAAGATAGTGTCTTTCGCACAATGATCCCCAATAATGCGGGACCCCTCCAAGACATCGCCGAAGTATTGCTCAGGTGTGCGGTGCTCCTTGCCCTCCGGTAGCCCCTCGGTCGCTAATTTGATAGCGTCAAGCTTTGCCCACCAGACCTTGCAATAGGAGAAGGCCATACGTGCGCCCTTGATGCAGACAGATCGCTTGATGACGTCCAGCTGAGGACATGCATCCACTAATCACTTCATGAGGCCGAAGTAACTGTCGGGTATAGCTTCGACTGGCCACAACCGGATTATTAAATCCTTCATGGCCAGTTCGACCACCCTATGCATCTCGACCAGCTGTTTTAGCTGATCGCTAAAGGGCACCGGATGTTCTGGCGCAAGATATTGCGACCATAACAGCTTCTCCATGGAGCTCACTTCTTCGGCTCGGAAGAACTCTGCGGCGGTAGCCACACTGCGTGGCAGATCAGTAAAAGCCCCTGGAGAACTCCGAATCCGGGTTAGTAAACGATATTTCATCTTCACATTCTTACTTTCCATATTGAATGCCTTACCCGCCACCCTGTCCTCCTGGATCTCCTGGAGGGTGCCCTGGGCCTCATTCCGGGTTGCCTCCGCACTCTAACGAGCCTTGGCGAGTTCGGTCTCTTGAACCGACGCATCGCGCTCCAAGGCCTTGCACTTCTTCACCGCGTCCTCGAGCTCCTGTTGGACCTCGTTGACCCGGGCCTTGAGCTTCTTCCGAGCGGCCTGCTCCTTGACAACCTTCCCTTCAGCTTCGACCAGGGCCTTTTTCAGGGCCTCGACCTCGGTCGTCGCCTCTGTACACATCATGGCATTTCGGTCATTGCATATCATTTTCCTTTTTTCGAATACATAACAGGTTATTATTTACCTTGTTTTTCCTGGAGCTGCCTCTTCACTTGGCCCAGCTCCTCCTCTGCCTCCGCCAGTTTCTGCTTCAGTCCGGAAACTTCGGCAGTATGCGAGGCTGCGGCCAACAGCGACGCCTGTGTTTACATTTCAGAAAATTTAGTTAGTTTCCTGCAATAGGAGATTGATCCTCTGTCTGGCTTTTTCTTTCCGAACACCGGACAGTGTCTCAGGGGCTACTGTCTATATTGGGATTTTCTCTTTTTTGCATCGCTTACCTCAAAACCTGTTAGCAGGCTGCTGCAGGCTTCGGTTAGTTCGCTCTTGGCGGGCTGAACCCTTTCAATTACCGTGCCCATAAGGACATGGTGCTCATCCACAATGGAATCACAGCGCTTCCAACAGATTATCCGGTGCCCCTGGTTGGACAGGGGTCACCGGCGGAATAGGCATCCCCATTCTTTTGAAGGAGGTTGCGTGCTGGATTTTGGAGCCGCATCGGTCTCCGGAATCGAGTCCGGTTGAGGGCCGAACTGAATACGGCCCTCCCCACCAGTCTCCTTGGGGATTGATTCCCCCTGGTGTCCAGCAACGGGGGCTTCGCCTTCTGGCGCCTCCTGAGCCTCCCCCCCCCCCGCCTGGAACAGTCCTTTGGGACAGCACCTCTGCATCGTCCTTGGCCTTGGGGGAGTGAGCGGTCGACGGTGACTCGCTGGCCATCGCCTTGGAATCCAGCGAACCTCCTGACGAGGATCGCGGGGGGCTATTGTGCGCCGGACTACAATATAATAACCAATCATGTCAATGCAATGAGGAGGACAAACTTTATGGGCGGATATAAGTCTTAGCACTTACAATGCGGACCGCGGCTTAGTGCGGTGGTGTTGCTCTAGACTGCTTTCAACGTCCCATTCGGAGCTGCCCACGAGTGGGCCTTTCCCCTTCTCGGGCGCCTCCGCCTCCAGAATGGTGGAGGCCGCCGTCTTTTTCTTCCCCTCATTAGTGGGAGGGTTGTTTTCCTCCTCCTCATCATCGTCGCTGTCTTCGGCAGCGAAGGAATGAGTCTTGTCTTTGGAGTTGCGGCGGGGGCCACTCCGGACCCCCTTGGCCCTCCCTGTGGCCTTCTTCTCCGGTGCCTTGTAGGGCGCCGACACTAGCATCTTCGCTGAACGCGGGATGACTGGTTCTTCAGGCAGCGGAGCCGGACATTGGATCCGCTTCGCCCTCTCCATCCAGTCCTGAAGAAATGATGATGATAAAAGTTTAGACATCATCCTTGAAATAGGCAAGTAAGGGATGCAGTAAGAATAACATACCTCGTTGGCGAGGTGGTTAATGTCATGACCACGGTCCGAATCTATGGCCAGTGGTGTTTCGTTTCCCTTAAGAAGCAACCTCCAGGAATCTTCGTGAGTGGTTTCAAAGAGCCTCTTCAGGGTATGGTGCTTCTTCGGATTGAACTCCCATAGAGGGCGGCTTCGGCTTTGGCATGGGAGAATAAAGCGAACTAGCATCACCTGGATTATATCGACGAGTTTGATATCTTTATCCACCATGCTTTGAATGCGCATTTGCAGCGCTGTCAGCTCGTCTGGCGAACACCAGTTCGGGCCCTTCTCGACCCAGGAGGTGAGTCGCATGGGAGCGCCAGAGTTGAATTCGGCAGTTGCGGCCCAGGTGGTGCCGCGAGGTTCTATGATATAGAACCAATGTTTCTGCCATTCTTTTACAGTCTCCACGGAAGTGCCTTTTGGCCAGGAGACATTGGCCAGCTTGCTCACCATGGCGCCTCCGAACTCCGCGTGCTGGCCATCCACCACCTTCGGCTTCACATTGAAGACCTTGAGCCACAACCTGAAGTGGGGTTGGATGCGGAGGAAGGCCTCACACACGACGATGAACGCCGAGATGTTGAGGAGGAATTTCGAGGATAGATCATGGAAGTCTACCCTGTAGTAGAACATCAACCCGCGGATGAAGGGGTGGAGTGGAAACCCTAACCTGCGGAGGAAATGAGGGATGAATACTACCCTCTTATTGGGCTTCGGCGTGGGAACAATTTGTCCCTGGGCCGGAAGGCGGTGGGCGATTCCCTTCGCCAGGTACCCGGCCGCCCGAAGCTCGGCGATGTCCTCCTCCTAGACGGAGGAGGCCATCCACTTGCCTTGACCTCTGGATTCGGACATGGTTGAGTGCTTGCTCGAGATGGAGAAGATGAGAACTTGGGCGCTGGAGCTCAAGAATGGAAGGGCAGAGGAAGAGAGAAGGCGTGGGTGAAGAAAAGGGATTCTTATCTCCTTATAAAGGCAGTAAATATTGAACGCCTCCCCACTCGCTGTCGGTGTTCTAGGAACGGGGGTCCTCAGACTTGCCTGCCTGTGGCCCATGGCGTGGCTCTGCGAGCGGGCCTGTATGACCCATCTTCACCAATAAGCACTCAAGACCCTAATGAGGGGCCAAGCCTCGTGAGGCGGACGACACAAGACCTCCTCGGGAGCGCCCTCACCAGGTTGGCTCACGAGGGGCGGAGAGTTAAAGGCAAGGAAAACCTCGCGAGGTTTCAATGACGTGAGCCATGATGATCAAGATCAGGCGGGCGCCAGCGTGCACAGTGTCATTGTTTCCTCTTTGGTGCTAAGGAAGCAAGCGCAGGCGTGGAGTACCGAGGCGTCAAGCAAAGGTTTCCATATCAGTGCAACAAGACCATGACCAGCAGGACGGCAAGACGGAGGTCACCATGGAGCCCAAGGCGGCGTCACCACTAGAGCCTTTTGCAGGCGAAGACTGCTTTTGTCAGGATAAGTTGTACTAGTTATCCCCTTTCAAATTGGCCGTTGTTGGCTCCCTTCCCGCTCAATATTTGGAGAGAGGACCAGGGACTCTATAAATAGGATTAGCCACCACAGTAGGTGGGGTCTGGGGAACGGGAGGCTCGAACTCGTTCAGTTCATCCTCACACCCACCAAGCACAAGAACACCTTGGCTCAGGAGGCTGTTCTTCCCCTTGTACTATTCATCCTTAGCCTAAGAGACAATCCACCACCACCACACTGGAGTAGGGTATTACACCACAACGGTGGCCCAAACCAGTATAAATCTTGTGTCCCTTGTGTTGCGAGTTTGTCAAGTTAGCCCTTCAGATCTTAGCGAAGCTAGGAAGTGGATTGGTAGGGGGAGATCTTGACGCGCACCCCAGTGTTCGAACCTTGAGGGTTTTGCCGGAACCCGAGATCCGACATTTGGCGCACCAGGTAGGGGTGCGCCGGAGCCTCTCTACTGTCAATCGATTCACCGACGTTTCGCGGTTCCGTTGTCCGGCGACTCAAGGACCAATGCCGAACGCTGGGCAGACTGGCTAGCCCGGGCGGCGCCGCCTGCCCAGGAAGACCTCAACCCCGCGCTCCAAGCGGCATGAGCACCATCTGACGCTACGGGGCGCGGTCGGCGCGGCCAGGCTCCATCCACCCTCACCCCACGACAGGCGCGAGCCACTGCAAGGGCCGCAAGCCACGCCGCGGCGATGGCGCCGCACACCCGGAGGGAGCAGGCAAACATGCAGGCTGCACTCACGGTGACGCGGGAGTTGCTGATGTGTCGGCTGATGGAGAGCGGCCGGGATGCACTGCTGGAACGCGTCGTCGAGCTCCTGGACGCAGCGGCCACGGGAGCACCGCCCTTCTGCTACTAGCTCACGCCCCAGGCAGCGGCTGGATCCCACGGCGGGCCTCGCCGCGCCCGCGTGTCCCCGAGTGCGCCCGGGGGCCTTGCCGACACCAATGTGATCCACGGTGGACGACGCCCCATTGCACCCGCACCATCCCAGATGGGTGCGGGCACGAGCGTCGCCACACACGGCCCCAGTGGGGCACTACCACACCATCCTCAGGATGGCGTCATGGGCCAGGCGACATGGAGCGTGGGGCACTTCGGCGAGGTCTTGAGGGCAAGGGCCTCGGAGGCCTACGTGCCCCACATGATGAACCAGGAGTACACGCCGGAAGATGACCCCGACTCGTTCCTCGAGCCAGGCTGGGAAGAGGAGGCGCAAGGAGTTGAGGCCTTCTAGGAGTCGCCCGAGAGCCCCACCAACCACGCCATCGACAACAGCTACAGGGTACCACTAATCTCCCAGGGGCAGGCTTACGCTAACCATGAATCGCAAGTCAACCAGGTCACAGCGCCAGGCGACGGTTCCAGCGCGGCGGTATCCGTCTCACCAGGAGAGGCTCACTGGGGGCTGCATGGGAGAGGCCAGGAGCAAGGCCCCTTCCCGCGTCGCACTGAGCAAGGCATCGCCCGGAGGTAGGCCCTCTACCGGGGAGGCGCCGGCGAGCCTTCCCCCGGCAGAGGACCCGTGGTCGCCGAGGGCGCCACTGGTGTCCCCTCTGCCCTCGTTGGTGTCGTCCTGGTCTTCGGTCGTCCCAACGATGGTAGGGGGTGGCGCAAGGCGGGCCCCTCGTCTGGCGATATGAAGTAAGGCTCACGCCTGTGAAGGTCTCCGCTCGTGACACTCTCACATAATAATGAGTGGGGTTGTACACGCCCCGGAGTCTCAGGAGTGCCGTCCTCGGGCCTTGGGGGCTCCCTCCCATGTCCTAGTGGCATCACTTAGCTCCGCGCTGGTGAGAAGACATGAAGACTAGAGTAGGCGTCGGACGTGGCCATTTGCTTTGGATCTGTTTTCTGTAACCCTGCCTTCTGAATTTGGATTTAAGTTGAAGTTGAGTTTTCATTGATGCGTGCGGGGGTGCCTTTTCTCATTTGAGCGATTTCTTGCTATCTGGTTCTTGCCTTATTTCGGAGTTCGCGCCTGTTGCTTCCCCCTCGCGGGCCCCTCGTGAGCAGGGCTGGGCATGACGCACACACGCCACGCGCAGGTCGCGCCACGGCTAGCGCTTGCTTATCATATGGCCCCCTCGGGCGTGTCGATGAGTTCCTCAGGAGCTTCCCAGAAACTCGCAATCTCATGAGCCGGTTTTGGGCTCGTCCAGGCTAAGGTAAACCGCAACAGCAACCTTGCCCCAGGATACATGAGTTCATGAAGACGCATATCCAACTCAACCTAAAAAGATAGAACCAGTAGTATATTTACATGAGGGGCTTCCCCTCCAAAAATGCTCTTACAACCTCAAGGGCTGTGCCCGAGCTTCTGTGTGCAGGACAAACAGCTGGGAAACACAGGATCAGTCAGACATGTCGCTCGCCGCGTCCCCCGGACTGCCCTCAGACGTCTCGCTGGCATCACTACCACCATCGCTGGCATCACCATCACCCTCACCAGTGCCGCTATTTGACCACGTCGCCCGCGTCCGCCGCAACCACCACCCCATCGTCATCGGAAATGAAGGCCCTGACCAGCGTGTCCACATTGTCTTCCACCCATCGCGACAGGTCGCCCCGGATGGCCTCGGGTACAGGAGCGATGGCGGCGTCAAAATTGAAGTTGGGGTCGGCGTTTTGGAGATGGCTGAAGACGCGGGAGAACGCACGCCCGAGCAGCCGCGGCGCCTCTCTTCAACAAGTTGGCGAGCTCTCTCGGAACGGTTCTCCAGGCACGTCACCACATCGGTGAAGAAGCGGAGGTGGCTGGCGTAGTCGTTCGTGTGGGGATGAGGAGCATTCTCATCACAGATGTGGCCCAGGGCGACGTTGGCCCTGTTCCTGAGGTCCAGGAGCATGGGGGCATGCACGCGCTCCAGCATCCACCGCTGAAGCACTTCCTCCCTGTTTTGCCGCATGACATACTCGGCGTCAGTGACCCGTTGCTGAAGAGTTAGCAGCTCGGCGCGGGCGGAGGCCAGTTCAGCCTGCGCCAAGACCAGGGCGGCTGCGGTGGCCTCCTCGCGTCGCTCCACCTCGGTCAACCTGGACTTGAGGGAAGCAGTCCTACCAGCGGCCTCAGCTTCCACGAGCTTCAACTTCAGGTCAAGCCTACCCTCAAGACCTGCGCGAGCCTCGGCCACCCGGTGATCGACCGCCTCCTGGGCTCTGGCCTCGCGCGCGCCGATGGCATCCTCCACCTAGGCAACTTGATGCTCCCTCGTCTCCAGTCGTTCAAGCTCAAGGCTACGCTCCACGGCTTCCAGAGCCAGCGCCTCCTCGCGCTTTCGGATCTCTTCCTCTTCAGCGGGCGTCCCCCTCAATGACGCAAGGGCAGCTCTGCGCGCCTCCACTTGCTGATCCAAGACGGCTCTCCAGGCTTGAAGCTTCCACGCGCGCTTCTCCTCGACCTCGCAATGACGGTTAGCTTCCCGAGCCTCTTCCAGAGCTCGGGAGCAGGCCTCACGGGAGGCTGCGAGGGAAGCCTCGGCCTTCGCATTATCAAGCTCGCGCTGGTGGCGCCTGAGGTTGATAGCCACCTTCAGCTTATGCTGCTCCTCCACCAGCCGAAGACCCTCGGCCACAAGGCGCGCGTCCACATCCATGAGCTCTTCACCAAGCCGGTTCATCGCGCCCATCGCCTCCTGAAAGAGCTCATGGCGGATGAAGCTCCTTTCTTGCACCGACTCGAGCATGCTGCTGACTCCGTCCTCCGCCGCAGGGACCGCGGATGGGGCCCGAAGTGGCTTGCCCCCTTTCAGCGGGGGGCTGGGGGCTGGTGCCCGCCTAGTTGCAGGCCAGGCCTCGCGAGGAGCCCGAGCGAGTGGAGGCCCGCTGCTTGAAGAGGAACCCATGATCGAAGCCATCCAGCTGTCGTCCACGACCAAGGAAGGAACCTTTGGCATGCTTGCTATACTCCAAGCAAGGCCGCGAAGGAGAGACGGCGCAGGCGCGAGCTCAAGATGCCTTGTCGACGGGCTGGCGTCCCCGGTCGACTCCACGCCATGAGCAGCACACGGGCTTGCAGCGCTCGAGTCCAGTAGGAGAAATGAGGCGAGAGGAGGTTGCTTCTCAGGAGATCCCGCAGCCTTGGCAGAAGGGATCCTGAAGAGACGTCGTCAGGAAGGGAAGCAGCACGCAGAGCATCACCAAGATAAGGTACTTACTCGTCAATGGCGATGTACTTTCTCCATTTTAACGGCCCAAAGGTGCCGCTGCTTGGGGACCCCCTCCTCTTGCGGAGCTCTTCGAGGTCCACGCAAAGCCGACTGAAGTGCTGGACATGGCGGCCGACACGAGGCGTAGCTGGAGAAGCGCTCGAAGGGGCAGCCTTAGGAGCGCCAAGCTGAGGGGAGCTATCAGGCTCTGCCTCGCAGCGACCTGCCGAGGCCTCAGGAGCCCCGGCCTCGGGAGACGCGGGCTGCGTCACCCCCTCAACCTCCGCCCCAGGGAAAGAGTCACGAGTCCCTGAGGACGACGCCTCGGGAGCCCTAGGCGGCATCAACATCTCGGCACCTTCACCATCGGCCCCCAGCGGTGCTCGCCCCTTGCATCCACACTTGGGGCGAGCTCGACGCCAGCGGCAGGGAGAGGAACCACGACGATGGGGTTCTCACGGGGCCCCGTGAGGCCGACTGGACGCAGCCCCCACTCATCAAAGGAGGGCATCTGCTCCGCGAATGTCGCCTTGTTCAAGCAGCGGTACAGAAGGCAACTCTTCCTTGGCATGTCATCTGGCAATGGGACACCCGTCAGGACCTCGAGCACCGTTCGCCACGCCTCAAGGGGGAGCCCGGACTCCTGAAGTCTCATGTGGCCCTTGCTGTTGAGCAAGGCCCACATCGGTCGAGAGTGGCGCTGAAGCGGAGCGATTCGGCGCCGGACGAACTCCTTCACCACCATAGGCGCAGTCTCATCAAGGTCCTTGAGCCTCTTCAGCCTGAGCCAGACAGGGGCAAGGCGCGAATCGGCGAGTGAGGGAGTCCTGGATTAGGGGGTGTTCGGATAGCCGAACTATACCTTCAGCCGGACTCCTCGACTATGAAGATACAAGATTGAAGACTCCGTCCCGTGTCCGGAAGGGACTTTCCTTGGCGTGGAAGGCAAGCTTGGCGATACGGATGTTCAGATCTCCTACCATTGTAACCGACTCTATGTAACCCTAACCCTCTCCGGTGTCTATATAAACCGGAGGGTTTTAGTCCGTAGGACAACATACACATCAACAAACATACCATAGGCTAGCTTCTAGGGTTTAGCCTCTCTGATCTCGTGGTAGATCTACTCTTGTACTACCCATATCATCAATATTAATCAAGTAGGACGTAGCGTTTTACCTCCATCGAGAGGGCCCGAACCTGGGTAAAACTTCGTGTCCCTTGCCTCCTGTTACTATCCGGCCTAGACGCACAGTTCGGGACCCCCTACCCGAGATCCGCCGGTTTTGACACCGACATTGGTGCTTTCATTGAGAGTTCCTCTGTGTCGTCGCCGTCAGGGCCAATGGCTCCTACGATCATCAATGGCGATGCAGTCCAGGGTGAGAACTTCCTCCCCGGACAGATCTTCGTCTTTGGCGGCTTCGCACTGCTGGCCAACTCACTCGCCATCTAGAGCAGATCGAAAGCTACACCCCTGGCCGTCAGGTCAGATTCGGAAGTTTAAACTACATGGCTGACGACCGCGGGGACTTGATCTTCGACGGATTTGAACCACTACCGAGCGCGCCGCACTGTCATGACGAGCATGATCTAACTCTGCCGCCGATCGGTGCCCTGGAGGCCGCACCCGCACCGGCTCCGACCTTTAGTTCGGAGTCAACTGCGCCAATCGAGGATGGGCGGTTGGACACCACCTTGGGGGCTACGATCCAAATGGCGATTGAGCCAAACACCAGCCCCGTACTCTGCGAGGCTCGTGACTCCAAGGAGCCGGACTCCTCTCCGGACTCCGAACCCTCCGCGCCCCTGCCAGTCGAATCCGATTGGGCGCCGATCATGGAGTTCACTGCCGCAGACATCTTTCAGCACTCACCTTTCGGCGATATTCTAAAGTCACTGAAGTCTCTCTCTTTATCAGGAGAGCCCTGGCCGGACTACAGTCAGCAAGGTTGGGGTACGGACGATGAAGAAATTCAAAACCCACCCACCACCCACTTTGTAGCCACTGTCGACGACTTAACCGACATGCTCGACTTCGACTCCGAAGACATCGACGATATGGACGTCGATGAAGGAGATGATGAAGAACCAGCGCCTACTAGGCCCTAGAAAGCAACCTCATCATATGACATATACATGGTGGACACCCCAAAAGAGGAGAGGGCGATGGAATAGCGGAGGATGACCCCTCCAAGAAACAGCCCAAGCGCCGGCGGCGCCGCTCAAAATCCCGCCAACACAAAAACGGTGATTCCAGCACGGGAGATAATAATACTCCGGAGAGTGCCAAAGAAAACCCCCTCCAGCAAGGTAGCACAGGAGGATGGAGAAACCAGCCCTCATGAGAGAGCGGCAGACAGAGAGGTCGAGGACGATAATTATATGCCTCCCTCTGAAGACGAGGCAAGCCTCGACGACGACGAATTCGTCGTGCCAGAGGATCCCGTTGAGCAAAAGCGTTTCCAACGCAGGCTTATGGCCACGGCAAGAAGCCTCAAGAAAAAACAGCACCAGCTCAGAGCTGACCAAGATTTGCTGGTCGACAGATGGACTGAAGTCCTTGCGGCCGAAGAGCACAAACTCGAATGCCCCTCCAAGAGTTACCCAAAGCGCAAGTTGCTACCCCGATTAGAGGAGGAAGCACTTGATGCGGCCGAACGGCCACCTCGTGGCCGCGACAGAGAGGCCTGCCGGCCCTCCACTCAAGCCGCACCCCGTACTAAGGCACGGGAATATGCGCCGGACTTACGAGACATGTTGGAGGACAAGGCAAGGCAAACACGATCGATCTACGGATCGCGTGGGCACCCCACGGCTCGAGACGGTAACTGTCACGCCGCCACAAATTCGGCAGGGCCAAACACAGTAGACAAAGCTCATTGGAGCTACATCATGATATTGCCCAGTACAGAGGCACCGCACACCCACTGTGCTTTACAGACAAAATAATGGATCATCAAATCCTCGAGGGTTTCAAACCCGTAAACATCGAATCATATAATGGCACAACAGACCATGCGGTATGGATCGAGGATTATCTCCTTCATATCCACATGGCCCGCGGCAACGATTTTCACACTATCAAATACCTCCCACTCAAGCTTAAAGGACCAGCTCGGCATTGGCTCAACAGCTTGCCAACAGGATCAATCAGTTGTTGGGAGGACCTGGAAGCCGCATTCCTCGACAATTTCCAGGGCACTTATGTGCGACCCCCAGACGCTGATGACCTAAGTCACGTAATCCAGCAGCCAGAGGAATCGGCCAGACAATTCTGGACACGGTTCCTAACAAAGAAAAATCAAATAGTCGACTGTCCGGACGCTGAGGCCCTAGCAGCCTTCAAGCACAATATCCGTGACGAGTGGCTGGCCCGGCACCTCGGACAGGAAAAGCCGAAATCTATGGCAGCACTCACGACACTCATGACCCGCTTCTGCGCGGGAGAAGACAGCTGGCTCGCTCGTAGCAACAATATGACCAAGAACCCTGGTAGTTCGGACACCGGGGACATTAGTGGCAGGTCGCGTCGCAACAAGCAGAAGCGCCGCATTAACGGCAACAATGCTGAGGATACGGCAGTTAATGCCAGATTCAGAGGCTCTAAATCCGGTAAGCGGAAGAAGCCATTCAAAAGGAATCCTAGGGGCCCGTCCAGCTTGGACCGAATACTCGACCGCTACCAAATACATGGCACCCCCAAAAAGCCAGCCAATCACACCAACAGGGATTGTTGGGTGTTCAAGCAGGCAGGCAAGCTAAGCGCCGACAATGAAGACAAGGGGCTGCATAGCGATGATGACGAGGAGCCTCGGCCGCCAAACAACAATGGACAGAAGGGTTTTCCCCCACAAGTGCGGACGGTGAACATGATATATGCCACCCACGTCCCCAAAAGGGAGCGGAAGCGCGCGTTAAGGGACATATACGCAGTAGAGCCAGTTGCCCCAAAGTTCAACCCATGGTCCTCCTGCCCGATCACCTTTGATCGAAGAGACCATCCCACTAGCATCCGTCATGGCGGATTTGCCGCATTGGTTCTAGACCCAATTATTGACGGATTTCATCTCACTAGAGTCCTCATGGACGGCGGCAGCAGCCTGGACCTGCTTTACCAAGATACAGTGCAAAAAATGGGCATCGATCCCTCGAGGATTAAGCCCACCAAAACGACCTTTAAAGGCGTAATACCAGGTGTAGAGGCCAACTGTACAGGCTCAGTCACACTTGAAGTGGTCTTCGGATCCCCGGATAATTTCCGAAGCAAGGAATTTATCTTCGACATAGTCCCATTCCGCAGTGGCTATCATGCACTGCTCGGACGAACCGCATTCGCCAAATTCAATGCGGTACCGCACTATGCATACCTTAAGCTCAAGATGCCAGGCCCTCGTGGAGTAATTACGGTCAATGGAAACACCGAACACTCCCTCCGAACGGAGGAGCACATGGCGGCCCTTGCAGCAGAAGTAGAAAGCAGCCTCTCCAGGCAGTTCTCCAGTCCGGCCATTAAACGTCCGGACACCGTCAAGCGCGCCCGGAGTAACCTACAACAAGACCGCCTAGCACGTTCCGAGCAGGCGTAGCAATGCGGCCCCAACCCCAACCCTCGCAAAAAGGCGACGCCAGTACTTCGCGTCCATAACTATGCTCTGGAAATACCATGGGCATAGGGGGAGGGGCACCATCACGGCATGCCCAAAACACGGCTTAAACCGCACCAGGGGCTGCCGATCCTTTACTTTTCTCTTACTTACAGGACTCTACTCTTCGGAAGGCCTGTTCGGCAGTTCAATTGCCGCACAAACGATGCAAGGACCAGGGAAGTAGACAAGCCATGCCGCGTTACGGAAATCCCAGGTGGTCCCTATCATGAGAAGTATACCTGTTTCGCATACTATTCCGCAGCTTGCCCCTGGAGCAGACATGTTAAATAGTCCAAATTTTCGTTTATCGCATCACTTGTATCGTTCTGCTTTGATCGCAGCTATTTTTAATAAACAATGCATAGCTTTTGTCTATTTTTTGCATTATCTTTTTATAAATAAATGTTCCTTAACGACATGTTGCACCCGTACAACTTGGTATGGCCAAAATACGCCAGGGGCTTTTAGCACCCCTCAATATGGTGTGAGAAGTCCGAACACTTTCACAAGTGCGGCACCCTGAACTTATAGCACTATATGCATCGGCTCCGAATCATGTCTTGGGTCAATAGTTGGGTTTGCCCGGCTCCTATGTTTTGGTGCCTTATGTTCCGCTATATCGGCTAAGGTAGCACTAGGAGAACCACTGCGATTGTGCCCCAGTTGAGCTGGGCCGAGCACCTCAGTGGAGAAAGCTAAAAGTAACTGTCATGATGAAGAGAGAGCTAGTCGCTGTTCGAGAGGTTTTTTCGAGTCCCTAAAGACTTATGCCGCTTAGGGCGAAGAGTCGGCTCTGTCCGGCCAAGGCGTGGATAGCGCCCCGAACTCGGTCTTCCAAATACTAGGGGCTTCGCCGAAATTTAAAATTATAGAATTCTATGGCTAAGTGAGAGTGTTCACGCGTTATAGTCCGATTGCCTCATTCGTTGTGCTGAGCGCCTCCCTCGAAGGACCCAAATATGGGAAAAGAGCGCCCATGTTTATCCCCGAACACCCCAGCACTAGTGGCAAGGGGGCAGAAGCCGACGACTCGCCATCTCTCAGTATTGATAAACAGCCGCACAGAAGGTAATATTTTAAATTCAAGCAGCATTGCTCAGCGCATATGAACAAGTTTTCAGCGCACAGGACAAACACGAGCGAGTTTTACTCAAAAATTACATCCCTAGTACATTCATCCGCCACAAGGCGGGCACCCCTCAGGGCATCCTTATAGTAATTTTCGGGCTTGCGATGCTCTTTCCCCACTAGTGGCCCGTCCTTCACAAGCTTCTCCGCATCCAGCCTGCCCCAGTGCACCTTAGCACGGGCAAAGGCCCTACGGGCACCTTCAATACAGACGAAGCGCTTGATGACTTCGAGCCTTGGACAGGCCTGCACCAGCCGCCGCACCAGCCCGAAATAGCTCCCAGGCAGAGCCTCTCTAGGCCACAGCCGAACTAGGAGGCCCTTCATGGCCTGTTCGGCCGCCTTGTGGAGCTCGAACAATGGCTTCAGCTTGTCACTCAGGGGCATGGGGTGTCCGGCCTCAGCATACTGAGACCAAAACACCTTCTCCGTCGAGCTGCCCTCCTCGGCTCGATAGAATGCGGCGGCATCGGATACACTCCGGGGAAGATCTACAAATGCCCCTGGAGAGCTCCGGATTCGGGTAAGTATCAAGTAACTCACGTTTACGTGTTTACTTTGCATAAAGAATGCCTTACCCGCCGCTATCTTCTTCACCTCATCCAACTCCTGGAGGGTCTTCTGGGATTCGGTCTAGGCAGACTTGGCATTTTCAATAGCCGCCGCGAGCTCGGACGCTCGCGTCTTTGAGTCAAGCTCCAAACTCTCATGTTTCTTCATGAGAACCTGGAGCTCTTGCCGCACCTTGCCAACCTCGGCCTCATACCTCTCCCGCTCGGTGCGCTCCGCGGCCGCACTCTTCTCGGCCTCGAGCAGTGCTTGCTTAAGGGTTGCCACCTCAGATGTGGCCCCTACAATAGCCATGTTAACCCTGTCATTTCTTGCAATTGCACCTTTTTTATATATACATATTCAACCAAGGTATTTCTTACCTTCATTGTCCTCGAGTTGCTTCTTGGCACGCTCGAGCTCTTGCTCGGACCTTTCGAGGTCCTGCTTTAGCGTGTCCACTCCCGCAGTCAGTGCGGCGGACGCAAGCAGAGTAGCCTGCACATGCATATTGACTCATTTTTGTTAGACTCCTGTGAATTCTGTTTGATCCTCTATTTGGCTTTTCTTCCCGAACGCCAAACAAAGCATCAGGGGCTACTGTCTATGCGGTACTATTATTTACACTTTCTTTACTTACCTCGAAGCCTGTCAAAAGGCTAGTACAAGCTTCAGTCAGTCCGTTTTTTGCGGACTGAACCTTCTGGACCACCGCACTCATAATAGCGCGGTGCTCCTCGTCGATGGAGGCGCCTTGGAGCGCCTCCAGCATATTGTCCGGCGCCTCCGGTTGGACGGAGGCCGCCGGCACGGTGGACTTGCTCCTCTTGGAAGGAGGTCCTCCGCCGGACTCCGGAACCTTTGAAGGTTCCGGAGCGGTGTCCGGCCTAGAGCCGGACTTGGAGCCCTGGGGGGTTTCATCCCCCTTACTCCTGGAGTCCGGGAGGTCGCCTCGCGGCGCCTCCAGGACCACCTCCTCCCGGATTGGAACCTGTTGGGACAACACTTCGGTGTCGTCCGTAGGGCGGGGGGAGGAAGCCGTCGGAAGTGAGTTCACGCCCGACGAGTCCAGTGAGCCGCTCGACGACGTGTCGAGCCGGTCTTTGGGTGGGCTGCATAAACATATTCGACATAAGGGAAAGTTGTGCAATAAATGAATACTATGAATTACTCCGGTATCCGGATACTTACGATTTTGCCAGGAGCTTGTCCCTGGGATGCCACTCGTCTCCGCCGTCGTCGGCATCGGCGGAGTAGTCCGGAGGAAGGGTTTTCCCCTTCTTGGACCCTCCGGCCTCCTCAGAGAGGGCGGCCTTCCTTTTCTTCTCTCCTCCCGCTGGAGGGGGAGAGGTTTCTTCTTCTTCCTCCTCGTCTTCGCGAGAGGAAGTTGCTTCGGGACCGTCGGATGATGAATCCGACACCTCCTGGTGCCAGGCGCTCTTTCGAGTTCCCATGGCCCTTTTCGTGGCCTTCTTCTCCGGCACCACATAGGGCGCCGGAACCAGCAGCCTCGCCAAGCGAGCATCCGTTGGGCCTTCGGGCAAAGGGGCCAGACAGTTGATCTGTCCGGACGTCACCTGCCAATCCTGTCAGAGGAAAGGGAGCTTAGATCCCGCATATAGCCAAACTATGGAAAACTGATACCCTATAAAAGGAAAAAACAGCTTACCGCGAGTGCGTGACGCTGCGCTGAATCCGTGATCCTCGGTAGCGGATGCAGGAGCCTCGGCACCCTTGAAAAGCATCCTCCAGGCATCTTCATACGTCGTGTCGAAGAGCCTGTTTAGAGTTTGATGTTGCGCCAGGTCGAACTCCCACAGATTGAAGGCCCGTTGTTGACACGGGAGGATCAGGCGGATGAGCATAACCTGGACTACATTGACAAGCTTGAGCTTCTTGTCCACCAGGGTTTGGATGCATGTTTGGAATCCGGTCAGCTCTCCTTTTTTACCCCAAGACAGGCCTGTCTCCTTCCAGGAGGTGAGCCGCGTAGGGGGGCCGGATCGAAACTCAGGGGGTGCGACCCATTCGGCGTCGCGCGGCTCGGTGACGTGAAACCACCATGATTGCCACCCCTTCAGGGTCTCCACAAAGGAGCCCTCGAGCCACAGGATGTTGGCCATCTTGCCAACCATGGCATCGCCGCACTCCGCCTGGCTGCCGCGCACCACCTTTGGCTTGATGTTGAAAGTCTTAAGCCATAGGACGAAATGGGGGCGGATGCGGAGGAACGCCTCGCACACGACGATGAATGCCGAGATGTTGAGGACGAAGTTCGGGGCCAGATCATGGAAATCCAGGCCATAGTAGAACATGAGCCCCAGGACAAATGGATGCAGAGGGAAGCCCAGTCTGTGGAGGAAATGGGGGAGGAATACCACCCTCTCATGGGGCCCAGGAGTGGGGATGAGCTGCCCCTTTTCGGGAAGCCGGTGCACGATGTCGCTAGCCAGATATCCGGCCTTCCTCAGCTTTTTGATGTGTCCCTCCATGACGGAGGAGACCATCCACTTGCCTCCCGCTCCGGACATGACTGGAGAAGGTTGAGGTGGTAGTGCGGACTTGGGCGCTGGAGCTCAAGTGCGCAAGAATGGATAGGCAAAGGAGGAAGAAGGCGTGGGTGAAAAGGTGGATCCTTATCCCCTTATATGGGTGGACGCAACTACGTGTCCCCACCAGCCTGGTAAAACTCGCTTATCTCCAAGCGCCGTAATCAATGGCGCGGTTGGGTTACCCACGCCCGTATTGATGAGAATCCCGGAATAAGGGGACACGATCTCTGCTTTAACAAGACGTGCCAAGGAAACCGCCTCGCATAACGCGCTAAGATGGGACAGTAAAACGGTTCGAGTAAAAGCTTGGCCGTGGTGTGATGTCACACTATGGAGTACGTCAGCAGATTAGATTTGTGTAAATATTATTCTCTCTATGGCAATATGTGGAAACTTATTTTGCAGAGCCGGACACTATCTTTGTGTTCAAAATCTTCTATGAAGTACTTGGAGGAGGAACCCGCCTTGCAATGCCGAAGACAATCTGCGCGCCGGACTCGTCGTCATTGAAGCCTGGTTCAGGGGCTACTGAGGGAGTCCTGGATTAGGGGGTGTTCGGATAGCCGAACTATACCTTCAGCCGGACTCCTGAACTATGAAGATACAAGATTGAAGACTCTGTCCCGTGTCCGGAAGGGACTTTCCTTGGCGTGGAAGGCAAGCTTGGCGATACGGATGTTCAGATCTCCTACCATTGTAACCGACTCAATGTAACCCTAACCCTCTCCGGTGTCTATATAAACCGGAGGGTTTTAGTCTGTAGGACAACATACACATCAACAATCATACCATAGGCTAGCTTCTAGGGTTTAGCCTCTCTGATCTCGTGGTAGATCTACTCTTGTACTACCCATATCATCAATATTAATCAAGCAGGACATAGGGTTTTACCTCCATCGAGAGGGCCCGAACCTGGGTAAAACTTCGTGTCCCTTGCCTCCTGTTACTATCTGGCCTAGACGCACAGTTCGGGACCCCCTACCCGAGATCCGCCGGTTATGACACCGACAGCGAGCCTTCGGTGGCACCAACCGGAGTTGGGAATATCGGGCGCTGACGGAGAAGAGACCAGAGGGCTGAGCACTCCGACATCAACAAATACCCACCGTGCCCGAAACCTGCTCGTGGATGGTGGGAGCTCGAAGTCAATCCCCGTGTCGGCCATTGCCGCCACGGCCTGAAAGCTCAGGCATCCTGAGCTCTATCGGGGATCAATCAGGTGCAGCAAGAAGAAGTGGCAGAGAAGGGGAACTAAAGGGGCAATGCCTACCATCGTCTCGCAAACAAAGGCAAAGATGGCGAGAAGGGTCACGAATTGGGGATCAAGGTGCAGCATGTGGATCTGATAATGCGCAAGCACAGCGTTGAAGAAGGCGGAGAAAGGAGGAACCAAGCCAGCCCAAAGGGCGTCGATGAAGAATGGGACCTCGGTGACTGTCCGGTCGACGCGAGCATGAGATGCAGGCCAGGCCACCGTCCTTCCCCACTCATTGAAGCTTTAGGCGAGCATGGGACGCACCTTGTCCATGGCTTCCTGGTTGAGCACCAGCGACCTACCAACGGCAGGCTCAGCGGCCGGGCGCAGCTCGACAGAGGACAGGGGAGTCTTCCCTTTCTCCGACTGGTCCGATGCCATGGCGATGGGAGGATTGAGCTCAGATCGGATCGGGGGGAGAGTCTAAGCTACAAGGAAGTGGAAGAATTGGAGAGTGCGCGGCAACAACGGGAGGAAACCGTGTAGACCGTGGTGGTCGCCTAGCCAGGTGGGTATCAAGGCAGCATGGGGAAGTGGAGACGCCCATGTCCAATCAACCGCCACGCGTCGACCAAGGCCGCAGGCTATTGGGGCCCGCGGCGCTCCGCACTTGCCCTTTGGCTTTGCCTCGAAGCCAAGCCCGAGCGCGCCATGGGCCCGGGGGCTACTGTCGGCGTTTTGGGAATGGGGGTCCCCAGACTTGCCTGCCTGCGGCCCACGGCGTGGCTCTGTGAGCGGGTCTATATGGCCCATCTTCACCAAGAAAGCACTCAAGACCCTTGCGAGGGGCCAAGCCTCGTGAGGCCGATGACACAAGACCTCCTCAGGAGCGCCCTCACTAGGTTGGCTCGCGAGGGGCGGAGAGTCCAAGGCAAGGAAAACCTCACGAGGTTTCAATGATGTGAGCCATGACGATCAAGATCAGGCGGGCACCAGGCGGGCGCCGGCGCGCACAGTGTCCTTGTTTCCTCTTTGGTGCTAAGGAAGCAAGCACATGCGCGGAGTACCGAGGCGTCAAGCAAAGATTTCCATATAAGTGCAACAAGACCATGACCAGCAGGACGGCAAGATGGAGGTCACCATGGAGCCCAAGGCGGCGTCACCACCAGAGCCTTTTGCAGGCGAAGACTGCTTTTGTCAGGATAAGCTGTACTAACTGTCCCCTTTCAAATTGGCCGTTGTTGGCTCCCTTCCCGCTCAATATTTGGGGAGAGGACCAGGGCCTCTATAAATAGGATTAGCCACCACAATAGGTGGGGTCTAGGGAACGGGAGGCTCGAACTCGTTCAGTTCATCCTCACACCCACCAAGCACAAGAACACCTTGCCTCAGGAAGCTGTTCTTCCCCTTATACTATTCATCCTTAGCCCAAGAGGAAATCCACCACCACCACACTGGAGTAGGGGATTACACCACAACGGTGGCCTGAACCAGTATAAATCTTGTGTCCCTTGTGTTGCGAGTTTGTCGAGTTAGCCCTTGAGATCTTAGCGAAGCTAGGACATGGATCGGTAGGGGGAGATCTTCGCGCACACCCCAGTGTTCGAACCTTGAGGGTTTTGCCGGAACCCGAGATCCGACACTCGCCTTAAAATTCGCCTACTAGGGCTGTGTAAACGGCACGGTTGGGTTACCCACACCCGTATTGATGAGAATCCCGTAATAAGGGGATATGATCTCTGTTTTGACAAGACGTGCCAATGGCAACCGCGTCTCAAAACATGGAGCAGCAGATGAAAAATGGTTCGAAATTATGACCGGACAGATGTGATGTCATGTTACAGAAAGTTGTCAGCAGATTGGACTCGTGTAAAATTATATTCTCTCTGTAGTTGTGTGTGGTGTGTGTTACAGGTCCGGACACGTTCAATACATATGAAGACTACCCTGGAGTTCAGAAGGAGGAACCCGCCTTGCAACATCGAAGACAGATCTACGCGACGGATAACTTGTCACTGAAGCCAGGTTCAGGGGCAACTGAGGGAGTCCTGGACTAAGGGGTCCTCGGGCGTCCGGCCTGTTAGCCATGGGCCGGACTGATGGGTTGTGAAGATACGAAGACCGACGATTGCAACCGTGTCCGGATGGGACTCTCCTTGGTGTGGAAGGCAAGCTTGGCGATTAGATATGTAGATTCCTTTCTTTGTAATTGACCTTGTGTAACCCTAGATCCTCCCGGTGTCTATATAAACCGGAGGACTTAGTCCGGAGGAGAGAGATACTCATTATCATAGCCATACAAGCTAGACCTCTAGGGTTTAGCCATTACGATCTCATGGTAGATCAACTCTTGTAATACTCATATTCATCAAGATCAATCAAGCGGGACGTAGGGTATTGCCTCCATAGAGAGGGCCCGGACCTGGGTAAAACATTGTGTCCCCTGTCTCCTGTTACCATCG
Source organism: Triticum aestivum (assembly GCF_018294505.1). Lineage (NCBI taxonomy): Eukaryota > Viridiplantae > Streptophyta > Magnoliopsida > Poales > Poaceae > Triticum > Triticum aestivum. The sequence goes on along the minus strand of NC_057806.1, from coordinate 383,704,918 downwards.
ACCTTAGACACACAGTTCGGGACCCCCTACCCGAGATCTGCCGGTTTTGACACCGACAGGGGCACCGCACACGGCTAAGAGATTGTCTGTTGTGCCTTTGGGTGCCCCCCTCCCCACATATATAAAGGAGGGAGGGAGGAGGAGGCCGTCCAGGAGGAGGCTCGCCCAAGGGGGGGCGAGTCCTACTCCAAGTAGGATCCCCCCCTTTCCTACTTCCACAAGGAGAAGGGGGGAAAGAGAGGAAGAAGAGAAGGAAAGGGGGCCCGCCCCCTAGCCCTAGTCCAATTAGGTTTGGGCTAGGGGGGCGCGCGCCTCACCTTGGCCTGCCTCCTCTCTTCCACCACTAGGCCCATGAGGCCCAATAACTTACCGGGGGGTTCCGGTAACCCCCGGTACTCAGAAATTTATCCAAAACGACCCGAACCATTCCGGTGTCCGAATGTAGCCATCCAATATATGAATATTTATTTCTTGACCATTTCGAGACTCCTCGTCATGTCCGTGATCTCATCCGGGACTCCGAACAACCTTCGGTACATCAAATCACATAAACTCATAATATGAATCATCATCAAATGTTAAGCGTGCGGACCCTACGGGTTCGAGAACTATGTAGACATGACCGAGACACATCTCCGATCAATAATAAATAGCGGAACCTGGATGCTCCTATTGGCTCCTACATATTCTATGAAGCTATTTATCGGTCAAACTGCATAACAACATACGTTTTTCCCTTTGTCATCGATATGTTACTTGCCCGAGATTCGATCGCTGGTATCATCATACCTAGTTCAATCTCATTACCGGCAAGTCTCTTTACTCATTCCATAATGCATCATCCCACAACTAACTCATTAGTCAGATCGCTTGCAAGGCTTATAGTGATGTGCATTACCGACAGGGCCTAAAGATACCTCTCGATCTATGCCAACTCAGCAAACACCACCGGGGACCCTTGTAGAGCATCTTTATAATCACCCAGTTACGTTGTGACATTTGATAGCACACTAAGTGTTCCTCTGGTATTCGGGAGTTGCATAATCTCATAGTCATAGGAACATGTATAAGGCATGAAGAAAGCAATAGCAATAAACTAAACGATCATAGTGCTAAGCTAACGGATGGGTCTTGTCCATCACATCATTCTCTAATGATGTGATCCAATTCATCAAATGAAAACACATGTCTATGGCTAGGAAACTTAACCATCTTTAATTAACAAGCTAGTCTAGTAGAGGCATACTAGGGACACTCTGTTTGTCTATGTATTCACACATGTACTAAGTTTTCGGTTAATACAATTCTAGCATGAATAATAAACATTTATCATGATATAAGGAAATATAAATAAGAACTTTATTATTGCCTCTAGGGCATATTTCCTTCAGTCTCCCACTTGCACTAGAGTCAATAATCTAGATTACATAGTAATGAATCTAACGCACATGGGGTCTTGGTGTTCATCATGTTTTGCTCGTGAGAGAGGCTTAGTCAACAGGCCTGCAACATTCAGATCCATATGTATCTTGCAAATCTCTATGTCTCCCTCCTTGACTTGATCGCGGATGGAACTGAAGCGTCTCTTGATGTGCTTGGTTCTCTTATGAAATCTGGATTCCTTTGCCAAGGCAATTGCACCAGTATTGTCACAAAAGATTTTCATTGGACACGATGCATTAGGTATGACACCTAGATCGGATATGAACTCCTTCATCCAGACTCCTTCATTTGCTGCTTCCGAAGCAGCTATGTACTCCGCTTGACACGTAGATCCCTCCACGACGCTCTGCTTGGAACTGCACCAACTTACAGCTCCTCCATTCAATATAAATACTATTCTGTTTGTGACTTAGAGTCATCCGGATCAGTGTCAAAGCTTGCATCGACGTAACCATTTACGACGAACTCTTTGTCACCTCCATAAACAAGAAACATATCCTTAGTCCTTTTCAAGTATTCAAGGATGTTCTTGACCGTTGTCCAGTGATCCACTCCTGGATTACTTTGGTACCTCCCTGCTAAACTAATAGCAAGGCACACATCAGCTCTAGTACACAGCATTGCATACATGATAGAACCTATGGCTAAAGGATAGGGAATGACTTTCATTTTCTCTCTATCTTCTGCAGTGGTCGGGCATTGAGTTTGACTCAACTTCACACCTTGTAACACATGCAAGAACCCTTTCTTTACTTGATCCATTTTGAACTTCTTCAAAACTTTATCAAGGTATATGCTTTGTGAAAGTCCAATTAAGCATCTTGATCTATCTCTATAGATCTTGATGCCCAATATATAAGCAGCTTCACCGATGTCTTTCATTGAAAAATTCTTATTCAAGTATCCTTTTATGCTATATAGAAATTCAATATCATTTCCGATCAACAATATGTCATCTACATATAATATCAATAATGCTATAGAGCTCCCACTCACTTTCTTGTAAATATAGGCTTCTCCAAAAGTCTGTATAAAACTATATGCTTTGATCACACTATCAAAGCGTAGATTCCAACTCCGAGATGCTTGCACCAGTCCATAAATGGATCGCTGGAGCTTGCACACTTTGTTAGCACCTTTTGGATCGACAAAACCTTCTGGTTGCATCATATACAACTCTTCTTTAAGATATCCATTAAGGAATGCGGTTTTGACATCCATTTACCAAATTTCATAATCATAAAATGCGGCAATTGCTAACATGATTTGGATGGACTTAAGCATCGCTACGGGTGAGAAGGTCTCATCTTAGTCAGCTCTTTCAACTTGTCGAAAACCTTTCCCTACAAGTCGAGCTTTGTAGACAGTAACATTACCGTCAGCGTTAGTCTTCTTCTTGAAGATCCATTTATTCTCTATGGCTTGCCGATCATCGGGCAAGTCAACCAAAGTCCACACTTTGTTCTCATACATGGATCCCATCTCAGATTTCATAGCCTCAAGCCATTTTGCGGAATATGGGCTCATCATCGCTTCCTCATAGTTCGTAAGTTCGTCATGGTCAAGTTACATGACTTCCAGAACATGATTACCGTACCACTCTGGTGCAGATCTTACTCTGGTTGACCTACGAGGTTCAGTAGTAACTTGATCATAAATTTAATGATCATCATCATTAGCTTCCTCACTAATTGGTGTAGGAATCACTGGAACTGATTTTTGTGATTAACTACTTTCCAATAAGGGAGCATGTACAATTACCTCATCAAGTTCTACTTTCCTCCCACTCACCTCTTTTGAGAGAAACTCCTTCTCTAGAAAGGATCCATTCTTAGCAACGAATATCTTGCCTTCGGATCTGTGATAGAAGGTGTACCCAACAGTCTCTTTTGGGTATCCTATGAAGACACATTTCTTCGATTTGGGTTTGAGCTTATCAGGTTGAAGATTTTTCACATAAGCATCGCAGCCCCAAACTTTAAGAAACGACAACTTGGGTTTCTTGCCAAACCACAGTTTATAATGTGTCGTCTCAATGGATTTTGATGGTGCCCTATTTAACATGAATGCAGCCGTCTCTAAAGCATAACCCCAAAATGATAGCAGTAAATCAGTAATAGACATCATAGATCGCACCATATCTAATAAAGTACGGTTACGACATTCGGACACACCATTAGGCTGTGGTGTTCTGGGTGGTGTGAGTTGCGAAACTATTCCACATTGTTTCAAATGAAGACCAAACTCGTAACTAAAATATTCACCTCCACGATCAAATCGTGGTAACTTTATTTTCTTGTTATGATGATTTTCCACTTCACTCTAAAATTCTTTGAACTTTTCTAATGTTTCAGACTTATGTTTCATCAAGTAGATATACCCATATATGCTCAAATTATCTGTGAAGGTCAGAAAATAACAATACCAACCGCGAGCATCAACACTCATCGGACCGCATACATCGGTATGTATTATTTACAATAAGTCTGTTTCTCGCTCCATTGTTCTAGAGAACGGAGTCTTAGTCACCTTGCCCATGAGGCATGGTTCGCAAGCATCAAGTGATTCATAATCAAGTGATTCCAAAAGCCCATCGGCATGGAGTTTCTTCATGCGCTTTACACCAATATGACCTAAATGGAAGTGCCACAAATAAGCTGCACTATGGTTATTAAACTTATATCTTTTGGCTTCAACACTATGAATTTGTGTATCACTACTATCGGGATTCAACAAAAATAGACCACTCATCAAGGGTGCATGACCATAAAAGTTATTACTCATATAAATAGAACAACCATCATTCTCTGATTGAAATGAATAACCGTCTCGCATCAAACAAGATTCAGATATGATGTTCATGCTTAACGCTGGCACCAAATAACAATTATTCAGGTCTAAAACTAATCCTGAAGGTAGATGTAGAGGTAGCATGCCGACGGCGATCACATCAACTTTGGAACCATTTCCCACGTGCATCGTCACCTTGTCCTTAGCCAATCTTCGCTTAATCCGTAGCCCCTATTTCGAGTTGCAAATGTGAGCAACAGAACCAGTATCAAATACCTAGGTGCTACTACAAGCATTAGTAAGGTACACATCAATAACATGTATATCAAATATACCTTTCACTTTGCGATCCTTCTTATCCGCCAAATACTTGGGGTAGTTCCGCTTCTAGTGACCAGTCCCTTTGCAGTAGAAGCACTCAGTCTCAGGCTTAGGTCTAGACTTGGGCTTCTTCACTTGAGCAGCAACTTGCTTGCTGTTCTTCTTGAAGTTCCCCTTCTTCCCTTTGCCTTTTTTCTTGAAACTAGTGGTCTTGTTAACCATCCACACTTGATGCTCCTTCTTGATTTCTACCTCCGCAGCCTTTAGCATCGCGAAGAGGTCGGGATTTGTCTTATCCATCCCTTGCGTATTATAGTTCATCACGAAGCTTTTGTAGCTTGGTGGCAGTGATTGAAGAACTCTGTCAATGACACTATCAACCGGAAGATTAACTCCCAGCTGAGTCAAGTGATTGTGGTACCCACACATTCTGAGTATATGTTCACTGACAGAACTATTCTTCTCCATTTTGCAGTTGTAGAACTTATTGGAGACTTCATATCTCTCAATCCGGGCATTTGCTTGAAATATTAACTTCAACTCCTGGAACATCTCATATGCTCCATGATGTTCAAAACGTCGTTGAAGTCCCGGTTCTAAGCTGTAAAGCATGGCACACTGAACTATCGAGTAGTCATCAGCTTTGCTCTACCAGGCGTTCATAACGTCCAGTGTTGCTCCTACAGCGGGTTTGGCACTCAGCGGTGCTTCCAGGACGTAATTCTTTTATGCAGCAATGAGGATAATCCTCAAGTTACAGACCCAGTCCGCGTAGTTGCTACCATCATCTTTCAACTTAGCTTTCTCTAGGAACGCATTAAAATTCAATGGAACAGTAGCAAGGGCCATTTATCTACAACAACATAGACATGCAAAATACTACCAGGTACTAAGTTCTTGATAAATTAAAGTTCAATTGATCATATTACTAAAGAACTCCCACTTAGATAGACATCCCTCTAATCATCTAAGTGATCATGTGATCCATATCAACTAAACCATGTCCGATCATCATGTATGGTCACTATGTTGATCATATCTACTATATGATTCACACTCGACCTTTCGGTCTCAGTGTTCGGAGGCCATATCTGCATATGCTAGGCTCGTCAAGTTTAACCCGAGTATTCTATGTGTGCAAAACTGGCTTGCACCCATTGTATGTGAACGTAGAGCTTATCACACCCGATCATCACGTGGTGTCTCAGCACGACGAACTGCAGCAACGATGCATACTTAGGGAGAACACTTGTACCTTGAAATTTAGTGAGAGATCATCTTATAATGCTACTGCCGTACTAAGCTAAACAAGATGCATAAAAAGATAAATATCACATCCAATCAAATAAGTGATATGATATGGCCATCATCATCTTGTGCCTTTGATGGCCATCTCCAAAGCACCGTCATGATCACAATCGTCACCGGCTTGACACCTTGATCTCCATCGAAGCATCATTGTCGTCTCGCCAACTATTGCTTCTATGACTATCGCTACCGCTTAGTGATAAAGTAAAGCAATTACAAGGCAATTGCATTTCATACAATAAAGCGACAACCATATGGCTCCTGCCAGTTGCTGATAACTGTTACAAAACATGATCATCTCATACAACAATTTATATAACATCATGTCTTGACCATCTCACATCACAGCAAGCCTTGCAAAAACAAGTTAGACGCCATATACTTTATTGTTGCAAGTTTTACGTGGCTTCTACGGGCTTCTAGCAAGAACCGTTCTTACCTACGCATCAAAACCACAACAATTTTTCGTCAAGTGTGCTCTTTTAACCTTCAACAAGGACCGGGCGTAGTCAAACTCGATTCAACTAAAGCTGGAGAAACAGACACCCACTAGCCACTTGTATGCGAAGCACGACGGTAGAACCATTCTCATGAACGCGGACATGTAATGTCAATCTGGGCCACTTCATCTAACAATACCGCCGAATCAAAGTATGACATGCTGGTAAGCAGTATGACTATCATCGCCCACAACTCTTTTTGTTCCACTCGTGCATATAACATCTACGCATAGACCTGGCTCGGATGCCACTGTTGGGGAATGTAGTATTTCAAAAAAAATCCTATGATCACGCAAGATCTATCTAGGAGAAGCATAGCAACGAGCAGGGAGAGTGTGTCCACGTACCCTCATAGGCCGAAAGCGAAAGCGTTTAGTAACGCGGTTGATGTAGTCGAACGTCTTCGCGATCCAACTGATCAAGTACCGAACGCACGGCACCTCCGCGATCTGCACACGTTCAGCTTAGTGACGTCCCTCGAACTCTTGATCCAGCTGAGCCCGAGGGAGAGTTCCGTCAGCACGACGGCGTGGTGACGGTGATGATGAAGTTACCGGCGCAGGGCTTCGCCTAAGCGCTACGATGATATGACCGAGGTGTAAAACTATGGAGGGGGCACCGCACACGGCTAAGAGATTGTCTGTTGTGCCTATGGGTGCCCCCTCCCCACGTATATAAAGGAGGGAGGGAGGAGGATGTAGCGATCCGACCTCAAACGGTCAAATCTCTGTGCATAAGTGTCATTCCTGGTTCGGTAATGTTGACACACACAGTACTTTGAAGGATTTATAACAGAGTAGCAGTCACACACTTATTATATTGAAAGTCTCAAAAGAGAACTTATTACAATAATATGGCTCAAGGCCATCTAAATACGATAACAACGGAAGGCTTGGAAGATAAAGTGAGTCCATCAACTCCAACGGCATAGCTGAGTGCACAACAATGACCTAGCGCACCTTCCTCTTCGTCTGAAAAGTCGGCAACATGAAATGTTACAGCCCGAAACGGGTCAGTACATGGAATATGCTGGCAAGATAACACAGTAGAATAAATAACAAGTAAAGACTATCACTACATGCATATGAGGCTGGTGGAGGCTCGACGGTTATAATGTTTTTGCGAAAAGCCATTTTTTCCTATAACAAAGGAATATATTTTATTTAACTATCCTGGTAGTTGATAAACATTGAGTATGGTAACCCCATCTCAAACCCAATTAAAAAGTAATTAACATCCCCACACATTAATTTAGAGTGATGAGATCAACATGATAATCCAAGAACCAGATACTCAAAATGTCCATAATCGGGGACACGGCTAATCATGATTAGTTTGTACACTCTGCAGAGCTTTGTGCACTTTTCCCCACAAGACTCGATCTCCTCCATTGGATTTCTCGCACTACGTGGTGTTTGAGAAACGGATGACCGAGACACAGATTTTCAGAAGCATTAACTCTAACCCCAGGTAGATCGTACCAACCTACATCCCCTACATCTGCTAGCCTACCACTGGAAGAGGTCATGCAACTTACTCCACTATGCTAGAGCCCATAATAGCTTGTGGCTGCACACGGAAGTGTCTAGCATGAATAATCTTATGATCCCTTTGAGCCTGGGTGGCGAACCAAAAAGGACAACACTGGTATATCCCCAGGTGCCCGCAACCAATCCACCCAGATGTGTGTTTAAGTAGCCACCTTAAGTTAACCATTAATTAACATCTCACATCTGTCATGGATACACTCAAACCCAACCCACGTCTACGAGCATAGCATGGCAATATAAGCATAACGTAGAAGTAACTCCCAAGGGTTTGGTAATAAAAAGGCAATAGGTTCTACCTCATCTTCTACTTCCCAAAACCCACATGTTAACAGATCCTACTCATGCAATGTTTGAGGGGTGAAACTATGCATGAAAACTATGTAATAAACGGGTATGATCAATGTGTTACTTGCCTTGCTGATTATCCGGAAAACCTAGTGACTCGTAGTAGCACGCTGCGCACTCCGAGAATTCTACCGCAAACAAACAATAGCATACATGAGCACTCAAGCAAATATGAAAGGGTAAAACTTCAAATAAGAAGATCCAAACTGAAAGTTCAACTGAAGAGGTTCAATTTGCAAAAAGAATCGATCGAATCGGAGCTACGGAACTGAAACTACGGTCAAAAAAACTTCGAAAAAAAATCTGCTTGAAACCAAATTTTAAATTTGTCAAAACCTTGTTCAAGTTAATTAAACAGAGAGAGGGGTTCGAGATGAAGATTTTGGCATTGGTTTCACTGGATTTGGACAAACGGTTAAGAAACGGCGAGGGTTTGAAGATCAGGGGCTAATCTGTGGTAAAAATAATCGCGGATAGGTCCCTGGCTGAAAATAAAATATAAAGAAAAGACTAACGAACGAACGTTCACTGTCTGAACCTAACCAGCGAACAACGTTCGTTAAAACGAACGAACGGACGAACGCCCGCTAAATAAATAAACCGACAAAAACCGAAAAAACGCATCTAGGGTTTTAATGAAAAACCGGTGGTTTTACCTAAAAACATAAAAAAACCAAGCGTATCGGATCGGATCAACGGCGGCTCCGGCGAGGCAGCAGGTGGCGGCGGCGCGGCGGGGTAGCAGCAGCTCGGCTGCGGTAGCGGGGCGAGCGGCGCGGCTCGGGAGGCGGGGTGGTGTGGGGGTCGGGCGGCAGCGGGGCTCATCCTTTAAAGGCCTGAGCGGGGGGCTGGCGTGCGGGAGGGGGCGACGAGGCGGCGGCGAGGTCGGACTCCTCGTGGAGTCCGGCTCGGGCACGACAGGGACGGCGGCGCGGGCGTGGGCCGGCTGGGCTTCGGCCCAGTCGGTCTGGAACAAATTTTCTAAAAAAAGATTCCATCGAGGAAAAATCCTAAATAAATAAAAATAAAAATCTAAAAATGCCGAAACAAATTTTCACCGTCTAAATAAAATATTTAGAACAAAGTGAACGTTTTCTTGGCCTAAAAATGCAATTTTGAAAAATGCATATTTTTCTAATTCAAATAAAATAGCAACAAAAATCAAATAAAATAATTTATTTGATTTTAACATTTTCCCTCCAATATTTCATTTATTTTGGAGAAGTCATATTATCTCCTCGCATATATTTTTATATGAAATATTTTCGGAGAGAAAAATAATAAAACCAAAATGATCCACTTTTCAATATTTAAGAAAATTCAAATATGAAAACTATAAAATCCCCAACTCTCTCCGGGGGTCCTTGAGTCGCTTAGGATTTTGGGATCACAAAGCCAAATTGCAAATAAATATGATATGCATATGATGACCTATGTATAACATTCCAAGTTGGAAATTTGGGATGTTACAATCCTACCCCCTTAAGGTGAATCTCGCCCTCGAGATTCGGGTTGGCTAGAAAATAGGTCTGGATGGTCTTTCCGTAGATCATCCTCTTGTTCCCAGGTGGCTTCATCCTCGGTATGGTGGCTCCACTAAACTTTACAAAACTTGATAACCTTGCTGCATGTGACTCGGCTGGCAAACTCAAGAATCTTGACCGGTTTCTCCTCATAGGTCAGATCACTATCTAACTGAATTGCTTCCAGGGGCACTGTATCTCTCAGAGGAATATCGGCCATCTCTGCATGGCACTTCTTCAACTGGGAAACATGAAACACATCATGAACTCCTGACAATCCTTCAGGTAACTCCAACTTGTAGGCTACTTTTCCCATACGTTCCAAAACTCGGTATGGTCCTACAAATCTTGGGGCTAACTTTCCCTTAACTCCAAAATGTTTAACTCCTCGCAGTGGTGACACACGAAGATATGCTCTGTCTCCTATTTCATAGACTACCTCATTGCGTTTTGAGTCTACATAGCTCTTCTGCCTAGACTGAGCTACCTTCAGTCTATCTCGAATCAACTTAACCTTCTCCTCGGACTCTTTGATCAAATCTGGTCCAAACAGCTCGTGGTCTCCAACTTCATCCCACATTAACGGTGTCATGCATCTTCTTCCATACAAAGCTTCGAAAGTTGCCATCTTCAGACTAGCTTGATAACTGTTGTTGCAAGAGAACTCTGCGTAGGGAAAATTATCATCCCAACTAGATCCATAATCGAGCACACAAGCTCTCAACATGTCCTCCAGAATCTGATTGACTCTCTCGGACTGTCCACTTGTCTGTGGATGAAAGGCTGTACTGAACTCTAGCCTGGTACCCAAAGTCTGGTGCAGCTGGTGCCAAAACTTTGAAGTAAATTGTGTTCCTCTATCTGATACGATGGTCCTTGGAACTCCATGCAGACATATGATTCTGGTCATATAAATCTTGGCCAACTTCTCACTTGTATAGGTGGTCTTCACTCGGATAAAGTGAGCCACTTTGGTCAAACGATCCACTACTACCCGGATAGAATCATATCCCAATCTGGTCCTGGGTAATCCGGTGATAAAATCCATGCCAAGCTTATCCCACTTCCATTCAGGTATCGGCATAGGCTGCAGTAATCCTGCTGGCTTCTGATGTTCTGCCTTCACTCTCTGACATACATCACATACGGCTAGATACTCGGCAATATCTTTCTTCATACTAGTCCACCAGAAACGCTCCTTCAAATCCATGTACATCTTGGTGTTTCCGGGGTGTATCGAGTATGGCGAGTCATGAGCTGCCTAAAGTATCAACTTCCTGATCTCTGCATTATTGGGTACATAAACACAGTCCTCAAACCACAAGGTGTCGTGCTCATCCTCACGAAAACCCTTGGCTTTTCCTTTGCTCATCTTCTCCTTTATCTCAGCAATTTCCTTGTCATCCTTCTGAGCTTCTCGAATTTTCCCCAATAATGTCGACTGAATTTCCAATGCGGCAACAAATCCTCTAGGGACTATCTCCAAGCATAGCTCCCTGAGATCTTCAACTAACTCCTTTGTAAATCCTCCGCTTACGAGGGTATTGGCGTAACTCTTCCGGCTCAAGGCATTTGCGACGACATTGACCTTGTCTGGATGATAGTGCAACTTCATATCATAATCCTTTATAAGCTCCAACCATCTCCTCTGCCTGAGATTCAACTCCTTCTGTGTGAAAATGTACTTCAAACTCTTATGATCTGTGTACACATCACAATGATTTCCAATAAGAAAATATCTCCAGGTCTTGAGTGCATGCACTACAGCTGCTAACTCCAAATCATGCGTGGCATAATTTAACTCATGCGGTCGAAGCTGATGTGAGGCATATGAAACAACTCTTCCATCTTGCATAAGCACGCCTCCAAGTCCTAAGCGAGATGCGTCGCAATACACTTGGAAGTCCTTGCGTATATCCGGCAGAATCAGCACTGGGGCTGTAACTAGACGTTTCTTCAACTCTTGGAAACTTGCCTCACATTCATCTGTCCACTTGAACTTGGTGCCTTTCTTCAACAACTCCATCATGGGCTTCGCTACCTTAGAGAAATTCTCAATGAATCTTCGATAATATCCCGTGAGTCCAAGAAAACTGCGGATCTCTCCAACTGAGGTGGGTGTCAACCACTCAGTGACTGACTGTACCTTAGTAGGGTCTACTGCTATACCTTCTCCTGATATAACATGTCCAAGGAATCCAACTTCCTTTAACCAAAACTCACATTTGCTGAATTTGGCGTATAACTGATGTTCCCTGAGCTTCTAGAGAACTAAATGCAAATGCTCCTTGTGTTCCTCTTCATTCTTCGAATATACCAAAATGTCATCAATGAACACCACGGCAAATTTATCCAAGAACTCCATGAACACCTTATTCATCATGCTCATGAAATTGGCTGGGGCGTTAGTCAATCCAAATGACATAACCATGTACTCATATAACCCGTACCTTGTGGAGAAGGCTATCTTAGGTATATCCTATTCTCGGATCTTCAGTTGGTGGTATCCTGATCGAAGGTCGATCTTGGAAAATACTTTAGCTCCTTGCAGCTGGTCAAACAAATCATTGATCATCGGTAGTGGGTACTTGTTCTTGATCTTCACATCATTCAATGCACGATAATCAACCACCATTCTCAGAGATTTATCCTTCTTCTCAACCAAGAGCACTGGGGCTCCCCATGGTGACGAGCTTCGTCGAATGTAACCTTTCTCCAATAACTCCTTAATATGTTTCTTAATCTCCTCCAGATCATTTGCGGGCATCCGGTATGGTCTCTTCGATATTGGTCCGGTGCCTGGCAATAGCTCTATCAAAAACTCAGTGTCTCGATCCGGCGGCATGCCTGGTAGTTCCTCTGGAAATACATCCGGGTAATCCTTCACTACAGGCACTTCCTCCCGAACAACGCCCGTGAGGGAGTTTAGGTGAGTCCTCTTTGGGGTATGCCTGGATACACACTTAATCCTTTTTCCCTCTGGGGTGGTGAGTAGAATTGACCTACTAGCACAATCAATGTTTCCTCCATACTTCGATAGCCAATCCATACCCAGTATCACATCCAATCCTTGTGACTCCAGAATTATTAGGTCTGAGGGGAAAATATGGCTGCCAATGTTTAAGGGTATCCGGTCGCACCATCGGCTGGCCATATACTCTGCTCCTGGTGAGCTTACTAAGAAGGGTGTCTTAAGGGCTAAGGTGGGTAACTTAAACTTGTCCACAAATCCCCTTGAAATGTATGAATGTGATGCACCAATATCAAAAAGAACGAGAGCGGTAAATGACTTAACCAAAAACTTACCGATAACTGCGTCTGGCTGCTCTTCAACCTCCTCCACGTTCACATGGTTCACTTGGCCCTTATTGAAAGGGTTGGGCTTCTTCCTAGAGCTTCTACTGCCATTACCATTCTTGAGTTCAGGACACTCATTGGCATAGTGTCCAGTCTCCCCGCACTTGAAACAAGTAACATGACTTTGGTCCTTCTTGGCGAGTGTGCTTGGGTTAGAGCGGTTCTGACTGCTTGCTGCACTCCCATTTCCATTCTTTGGGCCACCGTGGTTATGCGAATTTCCTCCATTGTGGGTATGGCCTCCATGGTTATGGGTATATCCTCCCGAGTTCGGGGTGAACCGAGGTTTCTGCTGAGCTCCTGAATTGTACTTCCCTTGTCCATTCTTCCTTTTGCGGCTCTCAATCTGTTGCTGCTTCCCTTTAATCATAAGAGCCTTATCTACCAACTCCTGGTAATTGTTAAATGTCGCCACCATTAACTGCATACTCATCTCATCATTCAGCCCTTCCATAAACTTCTCTTGCTTCACGGCATCTGTGGCCACATCATTTGGGGCATAGCGGGCTAACTTACTAAACTCATCCACGTACTGCCCCACAGTACGGTTGCCCTGGCGTAAGTTGCGAAACTCACGCTTCTTCATGCTCATAGCTCCAGTTGAGACATGAGCAGTGCGGAACGCTTGCTGAAACTGCTCCCAAGTAACATTGGCTATAGGGAAGGTGCTTGTGTAATTCTCCCACCATGAGGCTGCAGGTCCATCCAATTGGTGTGCGGCAAAACACACCTTCTCAGCATCTGTGCAACCTGTAGTGGTCAACTCCCTTCCAATCCTGTGTAGCCAGTCATCAGCAACTATGGGCTTGGTGCTACTGGAAAACACCGACGGTTGTAACCTCAGAAAACGGGCTAAGTTGTCAACTGGAGGGGGTGGTGGTGCGTTGTTGTTGTTGTTGTTGTTGTTGCCTTGGTTCTGGACTAGCAATTGCATCAGGATATTCTGTTGTTGGATCAACTGGGTGAGCTCCGATGGGAAGACCAATCCGGGTTCATGTCTCGGAGGCATATGATGGGTTTAGAGGGGAGAGATTAGAATAGAAATGAGGTCTAGTGAGAAAGCACTACCCATATGCACATGAGACAAACACAAGCATATCACACCAAAACAATTTCAATCAAGGGCATACAATCGATCTAACTATCTTTACAGTGCTCGGACTACTAATATATACATGGGGGAAATACTACTAATAGTATGGTGGTCTACTAGAAATTTTGATCGGTAGAGGACTCCATGATATCTGCTCCAGCTTCGTCTTCATAATCATCATCACTGGGGTCCAAGTTGGTGTCGTCGATGATGATGTAGTCCTTGGGATGGTCGTTATCTCCTCCTGCCGCAGGGTCTCCCATGAATACTCCTAGCTTCCTCACTACAAAAAAATACACTTCCGTGATGATACGTGTTTGTCACAGTAGGTCGCGTTTTTTGTCATGCATGTACATCCATGAAGATTTTATGACAGAATCAAGATAGTCATACCTGTGCTGTCGTAGAAGTGTTCCATGACATTACCAAAATTCATGGAAGTGTCCACTTCCATGACGATAAATCACGCGTCACAGAAGTGCTTTCGTCAAGGGTGACCGACACGTGGCATCCACCGTAACGGAATGCCGTTAAGCTATCGGGTGAGGTTTTGGATCCGATAACCCGTTAACAGCCCCAACCAATGGGGATTTTCCACATGTAAAATCATCATTGGCTGGAGGAAACACGTGTCGGCTCATCGTTGGGACAGATGTCATCCACTCATTGGATGGAAGGCGCCTATGATACATCGACACGTGGCATGGCCCAACAGAGGCCCATTCCTGTGAAAAGGCCGGCACGTTTGACTTGGTCAAAAGGTGGCAGGCCGGCCCATAGAAAGCCTGTTAACGGCCTATTCGCATATAGCCCATTTACAGCCCGCTAACCCAAGGCCCGTTACGCCCTATCCGAATTAGGCCCAGTAGCGTCATCTGGCCATCCAATATGATTCCAGCCTGTTTTCACTTCTGACGCATGTATGGCCCATGATGTCTTTCGACCCATATGAGGCCCTATGTAACTCTTGGCCTATTAACGGCCCATGGTGAAACTGGCCCGTAATGAATAGCGTATCACTTTACACCCATTAACGGCCCGTGGTGAAACTGGCCCGTAATGAACAGTGTATCACTTTATACCCATTAACGGCCCGTTATTCCGTTGGGCCGTTTCTAGCCCATGTTATCTTTCGGCCTTCTCAGAGCCCATTTATTCTTGGGCTCATTTCCAGCATTCGTTTACTTATGGCCCATTACTGTCATTTTCTGCTTGTGGGCCAAATTCAGCCGGTGGTTACAGTCGTCCCGTTTGTGGTCCGTTAATACGTTGGGACGTTTTCATAGCATCATCAAATACAGCCTATTAACGATGGCCCGTTATGGTCGGCCCATGAACGGACGATTCCAACTCTAGCCCGTTTACGGCCATAATGCGGTCTGTTTGGCCCATGTTTGGCCAATCGATCATACGGCCCATATAAGGCCCATTGATGATACGGCCCGCAGAAGGCCCATTGTTTCTACGGCCCGTAGAAGGCCCACTGTTTCTACAGCCCGTAGAAGGCCCACTGTTTCTATGGCCCATAGAAGGCCCACTGTTTCTACGGCCAGTAGGAGGCCCAGTGTCACTACAGTAAATATTAGCCCATGGTTATTGTGGCCTAGTTTTAAAAATAGGTTATTGCAGCCACTAGCTAACCGCGGAAAAAGAACTGCAATTACTACAAGCAAACAAATAAACAAGACAACAAGGAAATAAATAAGCAAGCAACTAACGCTAGGTTATCACAGCTATTACACATATTACATCCACTTGGCATCAAAGTTTGCCACCAGTGCAAATATAGGGAACAAAGCAGCATATCATATATACTGGTTGTCAAAGTTGGCGACCAGCGCAAATAAACGCCGCAGCAAAACAAATCCAGAACTGAAACCACTTCAGAAGATCTCAAGAAACAATATCCTGGGTAACCATAATGCTGGCAAGATGCTTAGCAAGCTTATTAACTTTCTCTTGTTTGGCGCTTAAATATTCCAGCGCTTGCTGTTGCACCAGAAAATATGCATCTGAATTCTGCAGGGACTTCCTCAGTCCTTCAGCTTCCTGTCGCAGCACATCTGATCAATGTCTTTCAACTTGAAGTTGAGACTCAAGAAGACGAACTGATTCAGGCAGCGAGTTCGAAGAGCTTGTGCCAACAGTAGTGGCCAGTAACTCGAACACTACATCAAGAAAGGACTTTTGGGTTCCCTCACTGTCGTCAAGATAGTTTTTATCAGCTTTCTTGGAGACCAACAGGGATGTCTCACTATCTTGAACCTTATCTGCATTACTTCCTTTACCATTGGATAACGTGGTACTATTCTCCAATATTTTGTCCGCATTCTAAAAGAGAAACAAGCAGACACATCACATGTTTACCATGTTGTATATGAAACTCATTTTGGTAAATGAGTTCAGTAGTAAAGTGGACGGGATAACAGCATGAAACAAACATATATCTATGTACCATGGTCACTTTATGGTCTATATCATTCTAGTTTTTGTTGCCAAATCAAGATAGAGACATAGTTCAAATAATATTTGTTCAAGATAAAGCAGAATAGACAGAATATAAGTGTGGGTAACTATAGAGCAATAACAACACTTGTAATGTGCATGACATGAGAACATAACTGTTTATTTAATTGAAACTGAAATCAACATAGAGCAGGTTACAACAGCAAACCAGTTAAAGAAACAGGTTTAGAACATACCTGTTGCGCCATTGGAGTTTCAGTTCCATCCTTCAAATTTGAAAATAGTTGGTATGAGTAAATACAGTAATGCAAGAGCAAAGGAGTATGAACCATAGCTACAGAACCTGACCTGATAACAAATCTTCTTCTCCTTTAAGCGTTGAGTTGGGATTCAGAGTGGTGGTCCTCGTGCTTTGGGCACTGCAGTTCCCTTACTATCTGCTCGTGTTTGGGTGCTCTGTGGTGGAGACGGTGCTGTGTCAACTGGAACTGGGTTACTATCTGCCGGGGTTGGGGTTAGAAGGGGTGTAGCTAGTTCTCTGTCCAACTTGGTAGGGGTACAATCTGCGAGAGTCTAGGTTATGTGTGGTGGATCTGGTCCTTGGGCAAGTACAACCATGGTTCTATCTGCATCAACTGGTAGCACTATCTTTTCTGAATACCGTGTTGTTACTCCCTTAGATACTGCCATCACGCTCTCCAATTCAAATGGCTGATAAACAAGAAAAGTAATTGAAAGTATAGACATTGTATGATAGACAGGTGCAATGGATAGTGGGGAATAAAAGAGGGCATGAAATAATTCATATTTATGTTGTGTAACCAAACAGGATAGCATGACACAATTTCACATATATGATGGCTAACTAAACAGGATAGCATGACACAATTTCACATTATGATGGCTAACTAAAAAAGATGGAAAGACATAGTTCAAAATATGAGACTATGTAAACAGGATGACATGACATAACTATATAATGTGTTTATTAAATAGGTTGGCATGCCATAATTCACAGACATTCATGAATAGAATGCCATAATTCAAAATATGATGATTGTAAACACTAAACAGGATGAGATGATATAACTATATGATGTCTTTATTAAATGGGTTGACATGCCATAATTCAGATAGATGATGTGTATGTACTATGTAAACATGATGGCATGATATAATTCAAATATATGATTTATATAGTGAACAAGTAAGCAGATGGCAATCCATATATGATGTAAAAACTAAGCAATGCAAGACAACATGCATGACATGGGTAATATAACCCTGCCAAGTTTGAGCATAGACCTCAGGGGGTAAATAGGATTGGTCATCAGTCTCTGAATACTCCTCCGAGGAGCTCTTTGTAACCAGCAAGATGTTTGCTTCAGCAGGTAGCATTGTCTGCTCTGAATACCTTGTTTTCACTCCATATACTTCCATCACCGCTTCAAATGGCTGATGCACAGGAAGAGTAGTTGAATATACAAACGTCGTCGACAAATGGAACACGTAATACAAAAAAATGATAGCATGATATAATTCACATACATGATGATTGGCTAAACAGCATGGCATTGCATAATTCACATATATAATGCCTTTGCAACAAGATAGCATTGTATAATTCACATATATAATGTCTTGCAACAAGATGGCAATGCACAATTCACATATATGGTAATTAGACACTAAACAGGTGGCATTCACACAAAGCATGTCTAAACTAATCAAATGACATAGCAATGTGAGACACCATACGCACGATATGAGCAACATAACCCTGCCAAGTTAGAGCATACACCTCGGGGGGGGGGGAATAGGACTGGTCATCTGTCTCTGAGTCCTCCTCTGAGGAGCTATCCATAACCAGGGAGATATGCGCTTCGTCAGATAGCATAGTCTACTCTGAAGACCTTGTTTTCACTCCAGAATTTGCCATCACCGTGTCAAATGGCTGATGCACATGAAGAGCAGCTGAATGTACTAACATTGTTGACAAATGTAATATGTAACGGAAAAAAGGATGGCCTGATATAATTTACATATAAGATGACTGGCTAAGCAGGATGGCATTGCAAAATTCACATATATGATGCCTGGCTAAACAAGATGGCGTTGCATAATTCACATAAACAATGAATAAACTAAACAGATGGCATTCGCACAAAGGATGTCTAAACTAGGCAGATGACATATTTGATGTATAAAGTAAGCAATTCAAGACACCATGTGCATGATATAACCAACATCAGCATGCCAAGATAGAGCGAAGACCTTAGGGGGTAAATAGGAGTTTTCTTCTCCTTCTGAATCCCCCTCAGAACAGATATCTTCCTCTCGATTAAAGTCTGAAATGCGTGGAGGGGGCTGCCTTTGCGCCTACCATGGAGCGATGTCTGCATGAAATTTTATTGCCACGCAAGGCTCGTCTCTTTTGCTCTACATGTTCAATTCCATTGTTTACAATAACTATCATGCATAGGAATAAAACATAGTGAGATTATGTAAGGAGTGCATGCAGAAATCCAGCGTGATGGTAGCAACCTGTGGATAGACCCAAAACCAATAATAGCAGGCAGATAATGGCTTCAGTTAAAAAATATAGATAATGGCTTCTTTACTGTTTGTTTCCCACCCAACATGAAACTCATAGTAGACACCGGAGATTAACCAGATTGTAGATAGATACTATTGATAGTGGCCCCGATATGTACCCCACAACCATTTAAAAACTCAAGTTTGACCATTAGTTTGCAGCCGACTCAGAGTCTAGTCGGTGAACAGGACGATAAAGTAGCATGTAATATTAAGCGATGCATAATGTAAGCAGACGCGGAAGAGTGCGACCTCTCTTGCAGACCCGTGTAGTCCTCGAGGTCATCTGCTCGGTTGATGATGGTAATGCAGTTTTCATGGCTACCAGCGGCGGGGAAGAAGATATGAGGCGGCGAAAGACAGTCTGGAGGCCGGATCCCTGCTGTGCTGGACCCTTCTATTGTTGGAGCTATCTGTAAGAGAAGTAATTCTGTAAGGGCTCGTTTGAATTGGAGGATTCCAACAATGCAGGGATAGGAAATAGACAGGAATAGGATAGGAATGCACGTGCAAAATAGAGAATTTAAAAACACAGGATTTCTGCCAATATGGGTGTTTGATTCACAACAATTGGAAGACCACAGGATGCAAAGAAGCATGGTGAGATTAAGTCAAACCACAAGAAAATGTATGGTTATAATGCTATTATGCTACTATCTCTTAGTCTTGTGCTTCATGAATAGGAATTTGAAAAGGAGTACAAGTGAAAATTAAAATTCCTACATTTTTTCTTTCAAGGAGACACTAAAGGAACAAATCCGTGTGCTCAGTGGACAATATATATAACATGTAGAGTAAAAAAGAGATGCAACAAGTGTACAACCTCTTTGGCGAAGCCATGTCGATCTCAGCGTGATTGGGTTGGCCGGTGAGGATGCTCCGGCTGACTTTGCTCTTGGAGGAGGGGAAGAAGATCTTAGGCGTCTGGAGATGGAGCCCGAGGTACAGCTCTGCTGTGATGGAGGGTTTCGTCGTTGGAGCAACTCCGGTGAGTTGTACGACGCCGAGGCTGAAGCAGGACAAGAGAGACAACGAACAACGTTAACCTGAGTGGAATTCTAATAGCATCTCCAATACATGACGTAAAATACATAACCACAAATTTCTAGATGTAAAATACATCAGCCGCTCATCTCTGAACTTAACTGTCGAAACTGAACTTAATTGTCGAAACTTAACTTAACTGTCGAAACTGAACTTAACTGTCGAAACTGAATTTTGCTGTCGAAACTGAATGCACTAGCAAGGTGAGGCTACACGTCGTTCGACTGACTTTTTCATCTCTGGTTAGTCGATTTTGCAGCCATTGGATACGAAATCAAGGGCCTGCGGTTCATCTTCAACCTCCACCCCCCTGAGCTGCCAGCCACCACCGGCCAAACAGCAGCCCCACGCCGCCCGCGGACGGAGGTGCGCCGCCCCACCCGCCCCGAAAACACTCCCCACCGCCGGTCCGCCGCCGCCCCGGCCATCCCTCTAGGCTCCCCCGTGCCGAGCTTTTTCTCCGGCGATCCCCACGCCACCGCCCTGCCAACGCCCCGCCACTGCCAGCGACCACCGCCCCCATCCTGAACCCTAAGATAGATAGTGGGGTACCTCTCCGGTGAGCTCCCTCCCCGCTGCGGCTGGTTCTTCCTTCACCCCGGCGAGCCCACCCCCACCCCCTGAAAATCGACTGACCCAAAAGTCGATTCAGTCGACTGAAGTGTAGCTAAATCGGAGCAGCATCGCAAGCAAGAGCAAGAGCGAGAGCAGCGGCACGAGCAAGAGCAATAGCAAGAGCAGACCAGGCAGGGGACCGAGAGCAAGAGCAGAGCAGCAGCACGAGCGAGAGCTAAAGCAGCAGCAGCTCCTACTGATGTGGACGTTGCCGCTGAGGGAGCGACACTGTGGAGGAAGTGGCCGGCGACGCCGCCATGGATGGAGCCGCGCCGTGTCGGCTCGAGACCGAGTGCCGGCAGCACCGTGAGATCGAATCAAGAAGAAAATGTGGCGATTAGTGTACAACCTCTTTGGTGGCACCGATTAGGCCGCAGCTTCATCCAAGGAAACGGTGATGATGATGCTCTTCCGGTGGTGCAGGTGAAGACGGCGGTGTGGGAATTGAGGTGGCGCGAAAGATGAGGGGAACGTCGGGGCAGCTCCTTGGAGGTGGAGGATGGGATGGCTGAACCGGCGGGACGATGAGATCGACGACGGATCCTCATCCGGTACGGTGGATGAGGGACGTTGAGGTGTTGCTGTGGACGACGTCGTCGGGGAAGAGGCTCCGGCTAGGTGGCGGGCGGAGCAGGGTTTGGGGTTTCGTCGTGGGTTTTCGCGGCCTCGGTGTACGAATGGGTGGCTGGATGGGATGGCAGTGGGGAACCATGGCTTAGAGACGCGCTTGTCCGAAATGTGGGGTAAGTTACGAAAGTACCCCCACCGATTTGAGGCGGTTCTTTTGGTTCAGGGGTACCACGGGCATTTCGCGTGTCGGGATTTCACGGGAGGTGGGAGTTTTCACGCGCGTTGTAATTTCGGAATAGCAAGGTGCGGGTTGAGATGGAGGGAGTTGTCGGAGCACAATGAGACAAAGATATATCTTAAATATTCGGGCTAACAAGGCGCGGGTTGATATGGAGGGAGTTGTCGGAACACAACGAAACAAAGATATATCTTAAATATTCGGGCTAACAAGGCGCGGGTTGAAATTTTTGGACAAGCCTAACATGTACTGTACCAAATCAATGAGCACTACAAATGTCATTCAAAACTTTGCAATCATGTTATGTTCAATTAAAATATTTCACTACGTGTATAATGCATGCAACGTACTACTCAAATGAATGTTTTTCTGCATTCCAAACGTATATACTACCGCTTCAATATGAACTAAATTTGAATTCGTTTCTCTATTTGAATAAGATCTACAGTAAAGATTGTTGTGAAGTCAAAGCATTTGAATTCGTTTCTCTGTTTTAATAAGATCTACAAGCATCATTATTGTCAAGTTAAACCA
Organism: Triticum aestivum; assembly: GCF_018294505.1. Classification (NCBI taxonomy): domain Eukaryota; kingdom Viridiplantae; phylum Streptophyta; class Magnoliopsida; order Poales; family Poaceae; genus Triticum; species Triticum aestivum. The sequence goes on along the minus strand of NC_057806.1, from coordinate 383,682,626 downwards.
TCGTTTGTGTATTATCTTCATAGCACACCACATGATTAGTCTCGAGTTACATATGAACTATGTGTACTATATGAACTCGAACTAGATTTTTTGAATCCACTTTATTTTGATTTCAAATCACATTAAATTTCTAGCTCTAGCTAGATCTTCATAATCTAAACCATGTCTCATATGTATAATGTGTTTATCACATTATGTATGGTACCCCGCCCCCTACGCCTATAAGTATTTAGATGTGAGTTGCAAACACCACACATTACCACAAATTCAAATAAAATGTGAGAATGTTCGATATATAGTATTGTTTAGATTGTTCGATATTTAGTTGTAAGCTGCAAACGCCACACATTATCACAAATTCAAATAAAATGTGAGATTGTTTGATGTATAGTATGGTTTAGATTGTTCGGCATTTAGCTATGGGTTGCAAACGCCATGCATTATCACATTATGGTATAACATGTGCACAGCATGTGTATCACCGCTATATTCATGCATGCAATGTTTAAAACACTATGATATCCTATTCAAATATATGAATCCGATTTCATATCAAATTATGATCTTTGTTAGTCTCTTACACCCACACAATCCTCTAACCTTTGTAGCTACCACTAACTTTCTCTCGTGCATGCACACGCCCTCCCCCTCCCTCAGCATTCTATCCACCAGGCACATTCATTTTTTTATTTACGTCGTTCTCCCAGAGTCTCCACAACTCCTTTCCGACACACACCGATCGATAAACCTCTCCAGCGATGCCTGCCTACAAAATACACACACACCTTCAATTTCCTCCTATATGTGTCCTTGCCTCGTGTCTCATGGTCAGACACACGTGTAAACTCTTGCCCCTCTTTTCATCGATCTCACAACCGCACACTACTCCCCCTATCTAGCTAGTAGTTGGGCCTCTCGCACCACCTCCTAGCTCCATTCTCTCTGTCTATCTGTCTCGCTGGGCCTTATTTGCCTCTAACAAATGGACGTACACTGACCGATCTCTCGCTATACATATAGCTAGCTAGGTCCTTATAACTCATTTTTACCCACACGTCAATCGATATACCTCATTAGTTGTGTCTATCCCTTCCTCGGACAAACAACAATTGATCTGCCGATCTAGTTAGGTTTGCTTACCAAACACATGGTTCCCCTTCATCATCCATGGATGCGTCCCGACAGATCTATCACGCACAGGCACACACAGAAACACATCCCCACTCTTATTGATAACATTGCAGTTCCACCCTCAGTTTGTCTAGTAGGCCTCTCCCACCATCTTCGAGAAGCAACTCCATCACCCATCCAGCACTCTACCCCTCTCCCTCCCTCTCCCTCCCTCTCCTTCTCCTCTCTCTCTCTCTCTCTCTGTCCCATCATATTTCCCATCCTTCAGTTATGTATGGATGTCGACCGATCTCCCTCAAGACATAGCTGGGTCTCTCCTTCTCAACACATATACGAGTCGTTCTACCTCTATAGTTAGGCCTCTGCCTACCCCTCCCCCCACCCCCCTCCCCCCCCACACACACCGATACATCGAGCGCTCTAGTCATGTCTCCCTGCCACACACAAACTTGACATGTGCCCTCTAACGTTCCGGTAGGCCAGTCGCCCTATATCTTTGACTTGCACACACACACAATTTCGATGGCTCTCTTCATCGATCTCGCACCCACCCACTTGATCCTCTCTTCGACTCTATCGATAGCTATGACCCTCCCTCTCTTCTCGTGGATTGCCCGACCCTCTATGTATGATATGGATAGGCCTCCATTTCACACACATTGCATGCAAAATTTGTTTGAGATGTCATCGACACATATTCCCACAAATAATTCACGAAATCAACCCCCCACCCCACCCCCACCCAAAACAAAAAACACTCACGAACGCGGTTTGTATCTCTCACACACACCCACGTAGGTGGGGGACGTGCACGAAGAGAAGAGGTGCATGCACGGCGCACGTACTCCCGTCTCTTTCCCAACCACACCCGCGCGGGTACACGGTGGAGCTCATTTCTGTACGAAAAAGGCAGCCCACGTGGTAATTTGGCACGTGTACTGGTTGTCCACTTGGTGGAGGGAGGATCGTCTACCACGGGTGAACAAACAAATTGCGACTTGACGTGTTATGTTAAAAAAAGAGGCAAACCATGTGGGGCCTACCTTAGAGGCAAGGATCTATACACTAGAGTACTTTTGATGTGTCCCGTCAACTCGCAGAACGAGGAGAAGCTTGCTTAGTACGCCGTCTCCCCCGCCCACGGGCGCGGTGGCTCGCAGGATGAGGTGAAGCTTGCTCCGCCTTACGCCCGCTCCCTCGCCCATGCGCGCGGTGGCTCGCAGGACGAGGAGAAAAATTTACTACTCCCTCCGTTTACTCCTCGTCCCTACTACCTTGGTTATAGAGATTATATCATATTGTTTGGAATATATATGTCCTTTAGTAGATTTCAATATGAACTACTAGTACATACTCCAAACACTGATGTATATAGACGTATTTTAGAGTGTAGATTCACTCATTTTGCTCCGTATGTAGCACTCTCCCTCGCCCCTCGACCCTCACCCACGTGGTGGACGTGCAGCAATTCATTCGGTCTCATATAGCCAGAACGATATATACTGCACTACCATTATTGCTCGACTTCCCGAAGAGGCGAAGAGCCAATCGCAAGGTTAATATTTTGGAGATGCCAAGCGCAAGGTTATAGGAGAACGAGTAGTAGGTGTCGCGTCATTTATAAATAAAGTTTTTTTCTTTAGTGCCACGTACACAATATGATAGGTTCATATGGAGAGAAAAGGAAACCGCTCCACTATATACATAGTCAGGACGGGCCAGCCTACACGGTTGCTTGCTGGGGTTGCTCTCTTCACACTCTCTCGCACAAAATGACTGTGGCCACATCTCTAACATCCCGGCGGATCACGTCCGCTTGGGGAAGGGGTGGATGCTTAGTGTAGATGCGGTGGCCGCCGCCGACGGTGAAAACCCACTGTCGGCACGTCCCGATCAGGGGTCCCCGCCATTCTCTCTCACAAAGCCGGTGAGGTTGCCTTCGTCCCTTGCTCACTGCCGCGACGTGGGCAGTTGCCGCCTCCCGCCGCCCTCCTCAAGGTTGAGCTACGTCCCTCAGGTACAACTCCCTTTACAGCCGGCTTGCACCACTGCTCCAGCTGCCCACATCACTCCCTGTGGATATTTCTCTACTTCTTTGCCCCGCACATACCTCTACTGGCTTCTACGTACTGTATTTGTGATGAGTTTATGTCTCATCAACTAGTCCCAGTAATCTTATTCTAATCACGCTTCTTCAATTTCTTTGCCACAGGGATGCTCATCTCGATTTTGGTGAAACTGCACAAAATGATCCGATGGTCAAAAGGTTGCAAACTTCATTTATTAGGAAGCTCGAACGTTGCCAGCAAATTGAAGCCTGGTCAGGGTTCACGGTTCAAGGGCTAGGGACTGCATGGATCGTTTTTTTCTTTAGCTGCCTCTGTTCCAAAATAAGTGTCAACTTTAGTAGTAGTACAACTTTGTACTAAAGTTTGCACAAAGTTGAGACACTTATTTTGGAACGGAGGGAGTACATATTTGCTATGATCTGTCAATCATTGAGATGCAATAGCATGCATGTTAGTCTCCTTTGTATTTGATGAAATGTTGCAACGGGCAACCTTGGACGCAAGATACATGTAACAGAAGCTGGAAGCTTCATAGCATTGTACAAATTTATCTCGCTGATAAATTACAGTACGTACTATACTAGTACTTCCTCCGTTCCTAAATATAAGTCTTTGTAGAGATTTCACCATGAACCACATGCGGATGTATATAGATGCATTTTAAGTGTAGATTCATTCATTTTGTTCCGTATGTAGTGGAATCTCTACAAAGACTTATCTACTAGTAATAGCTAGCCCCCACTACTAGGAATTCTCTATCCTCTCCTTGAGCCACATCATCAAAATTGATGTAGCCGTTAGATGAAGTAAATCAGTCCATAATAGCCGTCTGATCTAGACGTTGAGAGGCTCCGCACTAAGCCACATGCAAGCATGCAGAAATACCGTGGCACATGCATGTGAGTGGGTTTTAAATCACATCAACATGTCTGCATGCAAGCATGCACCGGTAGCATGCATGTAAGTGAGCTTTTAAGTCCCATTAACATGTCAAAAAGAAAAATATAATCCCATTATGCAGTAGGAGTTGGCTGATCTTTTTTCCTTACGTGGGATGATCTAAATGATGATGGGAGTTTATTTAGTTTGGCTACCACATTTGTCATGCGGTTATAGAGTTTTTTTAGTTCTATGAAATCGATAATTTTGCGCAGAGAGATATACCGCTGTTCCGCGGCAACGCGCGGGGACTCATCTAGTAATATTTAGGAACGGAGGGAGTACTATGTAAAGAGTTAGGTGTCACACGGTGATAGTGTGAGGTGGGCCATGTAATCACTGAGCCTGCGTGTTTTCACTGCTCTTGCACGCCTCCGCTGTAAGAATGGAGAAAATTGTAATCTAGTAGTAGTACCTCCTTTCGCCGAAAGCGTGGGACATCCAACAGTCCTACCACCTCAGTAATAAAGACCAATGAGCCGTCAAATCACATAGACCCAGCAGTAAGTTGGACGGATGAAGCAACCATCACTCTTGCGCCAGTGAGAGGTCGCGTCCGCTCTTCCCGGGCATGAATGCGGCACCGATTCTTTGGAGCGGCGCTGACCGTTTCTGGCGGGAAGCGCGCGCGGGCGATGAAGGGGCTTTGGGTGGGCCAGGCTGGTCAGGAGCGGGCATGGCAGCTGTCCGCATGTCCCTACCGGACACGCCCGGAAACGAGAGGATGCACCGACTCTCGCGGCTAAAATCATACACTACACAACATCTCTTTGTAGGAGTAGGTCGATCTGTCGCTCTCTCTAACACACACATGCTGTTAAACGCACACACACACACACACACACGCACCTTGGTCCCATTGCACCTTCTAACGTGACTTATTACACCTAGACGGAGGGAGTAGTAAGTATACGAGATACGGTGGCACACTGACTTAAGTCGAATGCAAGTGCCCAAAATTTGTGTGCATGTTATAATAAGGATTCACTTAAAATAGTACGTGAGCGAACAGAGGGATCAACTGGACAGTGTTCCCGAGCAGTAGCGAGATGTGTCAGGTAAGATACACTGCTGGTGCTTTTAATTTTTCTTATTAATTTGTTTGTTTCACCCTCGGACTGGTGGGACCCAACGTACTATGTGGAGAGAGGTAAGGTGACTAAGGCTGCATTATTTCTGCACCACTGTGGATAGTCTTACCACCAAAGCCACATGACACGATTATGATTGAAATCCCAATGACTCCCACACACACAAAAAAACACGGCATGCTTGTCACACTAATGCAGGAATGTATAAAAGGTTATTTCCCTCTCGTTGAACATAACGGGAGGGTTGTGTAGCTGGTTAGCCTGTTCGCTCATCAAACTTGAGGTCTCGGGTTCGATAACTACACTTGAGCATAATTTGTGCCAGGAGGATTCTTTGACTGGTCAAAATGTTTTCTAGGGTTTGCGCTTCACACTCTCTCTACAGTATATATATATACACGCTGTAGCCTCAGCGCTTGTAGTTGCTCTCTTTACACTCTCTCGCCCTCTCCCGCTGGAGCCTCAGTGCTTGTAGTTGCTCTCTTCACACTCTCTCGCCCTCTCCAGATCTAAACAAGACTTCGTTGGCCTCTCTCTCCCCTCACTGCTGCTCAAAGAGCCGGCAGGATCCGTCCGCCGGGAAGGGGAGGAGGCTTAACGCTGTCGCCGTTGGCGAGGGACTACTGGCGCAGCTGTTCACTTTCCACCCAGCGGCGGCGCGGGAGGGCCTCCGACCCCTTCTTCTTCGCCGCCGTCCCGTCGCCCACCGAACCACGCCCCAAGAACCTTAAGGTATAATTTACTTACTCCACATGCATTGCTCTAGCTGCATGTATACCATGAATCTAGGACGTGGTTCAAAGAGGAAAGGAGTGGGGGAAAGTAGTGGGAAAAGTTGTATATAGCATGAATCTAGGACGTGGTTCAAAGAGGAAATGAAGGGGGAAAGTTGTATAGCATGAATCTAGGACGTGGTTCAAAGAGGAAAGGAATGGGGGAAAGTAGTGGGGAAAGTTGTATCGCATAAATCTAGGACGTGGTTCAAAGAGGAAAGGAAGGGGCGAAAGTACTAGTTCAAAAAGGAAAGGAAGGGACAAGGCTGTAGAGTTTGAGCAGGACTAGATTTGCTGCGCTCACATAGGGAAAGGTGTCTAAAGATAACAAAACTGGGACCAACACAAATATGCTCCTTGGTTGTTTGTTCTTTGTTGCAACAGACTGTGCATGACCACAGTACATCGGTAGATGCACATGGTGCTGGTGCGTCCACTGTCCCGTGCAACTCATTAGCTGTTGTTAATCTAAGGCCCTGTTTGGTTAAAAACTCCCTAGTCCCTACCTGCTTGGTTCCAGGGACTAAACATGGACTAGAGGTTATTAAATGACATGCTAAAAGACCATGTTACCCCTAGTAATGAACTAATAGAGACAAGGTGCGATGCGTGGCAGGGGCAACTGTTGGAAAAAGTCCCAAAAAGACTCCCTCGGGGTCTTCTTTCTTTAGTCCCAAATGCCCACTTTTAGTCCCTAAAAGTCCCTCCTGTTTGGTTTAGATGGGACTGACACGGAGTTTTTTTAGTCCCTACACCAAAATGTCCCTGTAAACAAACACCCTCTAATAATGCCGCTGGAAAATTGATGCAATGCCACAGTTAAAAGCAAATTACATGTTTAACGAATTTTATTGTTAATATAATCTCTATGTTAATATTAATCAATGCCACCGTTTGAGAAATGCTACTGTCTTGCTTTCTTTCCCATTTAGATAAGGTAGATGCTTCTTTTTGTTGGCTTCTGTGTCATCCACCGTTATTGACCACTAATTGTTTCCTTTGCACCTCTGTGTAAACAGGGTTATCTACTTCACCTCGTTGCCATTGTGACCTTTTGTTGCACTGCACAAAACACTTTTGTTTTAAGAGTGTTTTGTGCAGTTCAACCAAAATGTCACACCGACAACGTTGCTTGATTGCTTGATCTTAGTGGAACTGCACAAGAGGAGATCTTACTTCCTATCCGTTAAGGCGAATTTGGTTCAGATCTTCTTCTTGTGAGTTGTTTGAATTCCGCATCATGAGAGGTCAGTACTAGCCTTCTTTCACATGATTCTGCAGTGTGCTTTCATATGTTGTGCTACTTGTACGATAATGTTGCTTGATTTTAGTGAACTGCACAAATGGAGACAAGACTTCCAATCTGTATGTGCACCGTAATATCCCATTGAGGTAAGATAAGGATATTTCACAACTGCTGGCCTGTATTTTGCCACTTTCATCAGAAAATTAAGTTTAGTACTATACTTGTGCTCCCTAATTGACATGCCAAATCTTACATTGAAGGCGAAGCTTGTCTGTTATTGAACCAAGTGATGAAGGGGAAGAACAAGCGGAAGAAAAACAAAAATCAACTCCCGGTGCTGTAATGAAGCACTGGAACTGTGATGACACAAGTAATGATATAGTTTTGCATCTTAATTTATTGCTATGGCTGGAACGAGCAATTGTTTTGCCACTGATTTGATGCCACTCTTAATGTAATATGTAATTATCTCTACTTGTGCAAACAGGGATCTTCTTTGAAGATACCATATATTTTAGTGGAACTGCACAAGAAGATGTTGGAAACATTAAACTAATCGAGGAGTATATAGTAAGCATGGCCACCACCGTAGATAGCAACAGATGGTTCCGGAGAAGTGCTTCATCTGTATGCTCTACACAATAAGCCTCCTGACAAAGGTTGGTACTCGCCCACTGATTTCATCCATATGATTGAGCTTTGTCATCTCTATTGGTGTTGTGCTACTGTTTAGATACTGTCATGAAAAAGTGGTATTGTCCTTGAGAAGTGCTTCATCTGTGCTGTTTTAAATATTTCCTTTCCTTTTTTTGAGCAAACAGGGATGCTAGCATTTAGTAGTCCTCTTGTCTTTGCACAACAGGATCATCTTCCTCTGAAGAAGAATATGGAGTACGTGAAGTGACTAGTTCCGATTATGCCAGGATGAAGAAGCCCTGTCTATCTTCTCATCAGAAGGAGCAGTTGAAGGATGGTTACATTACTCCCCACAAGACCAAACTAACTTCAGCTCAGAAGGACTGACAAATCTCCATTTTTTTGCTGTGATGCGCGAGTACAATGTTGTTCTAGGATTCTTTCTGGTGAGTTCCATTTTTCTAAAAGTGTGCTCTACATGGACCATGTATGTGCCTGTTGAAACTGTCAATTCATAGTACAGTTTGCTTTATACTAATCACTTTTTTGTATTTGTGCAAACAGGGGTGCTCAGCTTGATTTCAATGGGAACTGCACAAAATGTTCATGAATACATCGAATCATTCATTTCCACCACAAGAAAGGAGGTGCCGATAAGTTCAAGGCGTTGCAACATATAAGGGCGAAATCATACAAGCTACGCGCGAATTTGGTTGATTTTGGTGGAACTGCACAAAAAGAACAGCTGGTTTATTTAGCACGAGGTGCCATGTCAATGTCCGAACTGATGGCAAACCCTGCCCATTCCACAATCGTAGGCATTTGATATTTTGGAATGGGACAACCTTGTCAAATTTTGCTCATTGATTTTAGCAAGACATGCGTTTGATATTTTCGAATGGGACGCCCTTTGCTGTCAGCAGCGTCGATCAATTTTTTCTTTATTCTTTAGTTGTGAAGTAAATATTGCCTCTGACATGTGAGTCGCTGAGATGCATAATCATCGATTGTTTTGAATGTTCTCTATGAATTGCCAGGCCTGTGTGTTTGATTGCAATGTACAGAAACGCTAAAAAGCTGCTCAAACTCTTTGTACTCCTTCTGTTCCTTTTTACTTCGCACATTGTGAAAGTGCATACTTTTTTGTATAAGATTGGTCAAAGTAGAGATACTTTGACTGCAGACAAAACTTGTATGCAGACTAGAAAGGACCGGAGGGAGTACATGTGAAACTGCTGCAAACGAGGTGATCACCCTGGGAATAATGCTAGTACGTATTGTTTTGCATGTTCATCCAATGCCAGTGATACAGGAATTCGAACTAATCGAAATAAATTCATTCATACACGGTCGGATTTCATATAAACATGCCGGATTTCATTACATTTCATACATTCTTCAACTAAAAAGGGGTGCGCTGGAGGTATAATTAATTAACCGAAGCTACCCACCTGTGTCCCGCTGAGCCGAACAGAAGCTTCAGTGACTTAACTGCAGGTGCAGTTGCGTAACTGACATGTGGCCTGTTGGGCCCACGTGTCAGTCAGCCAACTGCACCAGCAGTTAAGTAGAAGCAGCGTTCTTCTCCAGCGCAGCTCTCCGACTCCACGTCGCCGCCAAGAAGCTAACCGGCCGTCAATGGTCAACCCGCCTAGCTTGGCTTCAACCGGAGGGTAGCAGCGGTGGCCTTACTTGGACCCGAGCGGCGGCGACCTACCGTGTTCTACTCTTCCTCGTTTTCTGTGTGGCGCGGCCTCGTTGGCAGCGGGGCGGGGCCTCGGCGGAGCCGGCGATGTCCTCTGTCTCGTTGCCGGCGGGCGGCGCCTCAGCGGAGCGGTGGAAATCCTCCCCCACGTTGCCGGCAGGGTGGGGCCTCGGCTGAGCCGGCGATGTCCTCTGCCTCGTTGTTGGCGGGGCGGGGCCTCGGCGGAGCCGGCGGTGTCCTCTGCCTCGTTGTTGGCGCCGCGGGGCCTCGGCGGAGCAGGGCCTCGTCGACGCCAGCGGAGCGGGGACTCGTCGGAGCCGGCATTGTCCTCTGCCTCGTCCTCGGTCTCGCCAAACAGCGCCTCGCCCGCTTCATCGCCCTCTTTGCTAGCCTCTTTGTAGGCGGCCGCAGCCTCCGCCACCCGCATGCGGTACCGCCAGCGCTCGAGGCGGCCCTTGCGGGCGGAGCGGTACGAGTCGAGCAGCGCCTCCTGCTCCGCCCGCTCCGCGGCGATCTGCTCCTCCGCCTGCAGGTGCTCCTGGAGGAGATGGTGGTTGTAGGCGGCGTCGGCCTGCGCCTCCCGGAACTGCTCCTCACGCATCTGCCTCACCCTGTCCATATATTGGGCACGGGCCTCGCCGATGGTCATGGTGCAATGCACCGGCGAGGATGGCGCGGAGGAGGGGGTTGGCGCCGGATCGTCGACTACCATGTTCTCCATTGGGACGTCGTCGTCCTCCGGCTGCCTGCCGGCCAGCCGGTCGGCAGCAATGGCTGCCATCTCCTTGTGGTCCGTCGTCCGCCCGTCCCGAAGAGCGCTGGAGCGCGAGGAAGCCATGGTGGGCAGTAGTGGTGTGGACAGGAGAAAGGGAACGGATGCGGATGACTGCGGCTATGGCCGGCGCAGCAGTTTATATAGCAATGGTGGGCGGGCGGAGGGACGGACGTGTGGCGCCGGAGTAGCCGCCTCGGCAACCGCGTATCATTAATGTGGGCGGCAGATGGACGGACGGACGGCACTTGTGTCGTTTGAAGGCGGAGCAATCGCCTGCACCGGGAAGCGGGGCGGGCGGCGCTGACTGTTTCGGGCGGAAAGCGCGCGCGGGCGAGGAGATGACTTTACTTGGAGAGGATGACAATGGGGACCCACCAGGTCCATAGCCTCACGTACGCAAGTGCCTCCTTATTATATATATATAACTATAATTTATTTTGCTTCCTCCTGGTTTCCTGACATCACGGTCCCACACCATTGTCAACCTATGTAGTAGTCAATAAACGAGAGAATTGCACAAGAAGCGGCCGACAGCTGGGACCAAGCAGCTCGAGCAGTATTTGTGTTTTTGAGGTGTGAGCACTGCAGAGTTTTTCGATGTTTAGCCCAGATATTAATTTTTCTCCTCTGAACAACAACGAAAACATCGCTGCAGGTATTAACTGGGCGGGCTGTGGCCCGTCTAGCCCAGGCCAGATATCCAGCCCAGATATTAATTTTTTTCAAGCTGAAAATGGCTAGCCCAGCTATACTTTTTTTAGGAATACCCAGGCAAGGTCAAGTTGTTATTCTCCGCCCCGCTGGGCTGCAAATCTTTCCTAGGAGGGATGCATTAGGCTTAACAAGAAAATGGGCTTTAAGAAATAATAAATGGGATGTAATTATAAAAACTGGGCAGTAACTATAAAAAATGCACCAAACACGTGATTACTTTATAAAATATTATTTTTGGATATTGAAAATTTTAATTTCATTAATTGTTGCGAGCGCAATGTTTCGTTGGATTTTTACGTAATATAAATTTATATTGAAATTGTATTTAATCTGACTAGAAATTTCGGGATAAAAATATTTCGGATCCCATCAAAATGTGGGAAATTTTATTGAATTCTGTTTTGAACGGTTGGTTGAAATGGGCTGTACTTTTAACAAACTGTAAATGGGCTGTAGTAAATTCCATTAGAATTCAAAAATGGGCTACACATTCTTACAAATCTCAAATGGGCTATAAGTTCTCTGCCACACACTTCTAGCCTTACTAAGTTGACGCGTCCCCTAAAAAAACAGAGTTGACGCGTATGCAAGGCTTTGTCAACTTATAGTCAACACACGGTTCTAGCAGCAGTGGCCGTTGGATGTCCATCCAACGGATGCCGTGCTTCTTCTTCAATCTCGGATATTCTAGCTTCACCCGCCCAAAAAATGATTCCTCCCCCTGACATCTGGGGCGCACCATTTCGGAAGCTGACATGTGGGCCTACTAAGTTGACGTGCCAAGGGCTTTGTCAACTTAGTCAATATAAACGATTCTAGCTGCAGTGAACATGCGATGTCCATCCAACGGCCGTCGTGCTTCTTCAACCTCTGGTCTTCTTGCTCCAGCCGCCCAAAGCAGCGCCGATCGTGCCGCCTGCTCCTGCCTCCCATGGCCGGCTGTTCTGCCGCGGAGGCCTCACCGCCCCCTACTACTCCTACCGCTGGCCAGGCCATCCCTCCACTCACCCACACCCCCTGTTATTCTGCGGCGACGGCAGCGCAGCCGAACCAGTGAACCCTCGTACTCCTCGCACACCTGTGCATCCACTGCCGCGTCTTCCCCGGCTCCATGTTGTCCCCTTCCTAGGCCTCGCCGTCGTCCACCGCCCTGGTGCTCTCAGCGCGGCATGGTTAACGTGGTCAAGGAACGACTTCCATCGGACATGGACTGTACGTGGAGAGGCTGACGGATGGGTCCACGGCAGCCGCAAGGAAGTGCCCCCTTATTACGCGCAAAATAATTATTCATCCACCTGACAGCGGGGACCCACCGGACGGGCCACCGTATTTCACGAAAAAAATGATTCACCCCCTAACTGCTGGGACCCACGAGCTACATCTTCGCACACAAGGAAGTGCGTCCGAAAAAATGATTCGTCCCCCTGACTGCTGGGACCCACCAACTACATCTTCGCACGCAAGGAAGTGCGTCCGGAAAAAAATGATTCGCCCCCTGACTGCTGGGACCCACCAGCTACACCTTCGCATGCAAGGAAGTGCATCCGGGCAAAAAAAAAACGATTCGCCCCCTGACTGCTGGGACCCAGCAGCTACACCTTCACACGCAAGAAAGTGCGTCCGGGCAAAAAAAACAAAATGATTCGCCCCCTGACTGCTAGGACACACCAGCTACATCTTCGCAGGCAAGGAAGTGCCTGACAGTCGGGACCCACCTGGTCGAAGCGTACGTAGCGTTGTCATTCTGGTCGCGAACGTGTACGTACATACTGGTCGATGTAGAGGTGCGCACGTGTCGTAGTAGAGGCACGCATGTAGCATGTACACGTACGTACAACGGCCAGGGTGCAAGAAATAAAATACGACCACGTATGTGTACATACGGGCAGGGTCTCGAACGCCTACTCGCGCATACGTACGGCCAGGGCTCGTGTACATGGTTGGGTCGGAACGGAGAAATAGCGTCGTCGTCGTGTTCATGGGGAGGCAACAGAATGCATCGCGTTCATGGGGAGGCAACGGAATGCGTCGTGTTCATGGGGAGGCAACGGAATGCGTCGTGTTCATCGGGAGGCAACGGAACGCGTGGGAGCCAACCGGCTGGGTCGGAACGGAATGCGTGGTCATGTTCATCGGGAGGGCTTGGACGGAACAGGTGATGGAAACGAGGACTGGCATACCGCAGAACGGAGGAAACGGACCTCCTACGGTCGAAACGGGGGTCCTGTTGATCGGGAGGGGTGTGGCGTGCCGCAAAACGGAGGAAACGGACCTCCTACGGTCGAAACAGGGGTCCTGTTGATCGGGAGGGGTGTGGCGTCCCGCAAAACGGACGAAACGGACCTCCCACGGTCGAAACGGGGGTCCTGTTCATCGGGAGGGGTGTGGCGTACCGCGGCAAAACGGGACTCCACGGGATACTATTCATCTCCACCGTCGACCTCCTCCAGCCTCCACGGGCTACCGTCGACCTCCTCCAGCCTCCACGGGTCCTATTCATCCACCTCCACCGCGCGCTACTCCACCGGCTACTGTTCAACCACCCTCCACGGCACCCCTCCACCGTCTACTTTCATCCAGCCCTCCACACCACGGGGTCCTGTTCAACCACCCCTCCACGGGCACCCTCCACCGTCTACTGTTCATCCAGCCCTCCACACCACGGGTCCTGTTCAACCACCCCTCCACGGGCACCCCTCCACGTCTATTGTTCATCCAGCCCTCCACACCACGGGGTCCTGTTCATCCAGAGGCAACACCACCGCTCACTGTTCATCCAACCCCCCCCCCCCCGCAACGCTCACTGTTCATCCAATCGATCGGCTTCAGTTAGCAGAAGTAGCGAAGGAATCGCTCGATTGGGTTCAGTTAGCAGCCATCGATCGATCGCTCGGGTTCAGTAACGCGTAGCCTGCAGTGCAATCGCTCGGGTTTAGTTAGAGCCAACGCCTCGCACACACGCGCGTACGTGTACGAGAGAAACATGCATCGCTCGGCCCCTGACCTCCCACCGTAACCGGGAACTCCCCGAAATTTTTCTCGCCCTCGCTTCTACCATGGTTTTTTCCGTCATGGACGGCCCAAAGAATGTCATGCAGCTGCGTCTCCGATCCACCTAGGACGAAAAGCCCATTTTCTGTCATGATTTTTTGTCATAGAAGTAGGAGCCCACCACATCTATGATGATACCGGGTTTTGTCATAATTATCGTCATAGAAGTGTCATATGTATGACAGGAAAAAATTCGTTCGGCCCAAAATGTCACGAATGTGTCTTTTTTTGTAGTGCCTTGTCTGGTCGTCATACTTCTCCACTAGTATGGTGATTTCCTCCTCATATCCATCGCGTGTAGACTTGAGTTCCTCTTCAAGCTCCATGTTCCTGGTCATCAACATGTTCAGATCTATCATGCTTACACACATTTGGTTCTCCTGGTGTCGAATGTGCTGGTTTAACTCCTGGATGAAGGCTGCAATGGACCTGTCCTTCCTGGTGTTGATCACCTCCCATTGCTTATCTCGGCGCCCACATATCTGGTAGATAGTGTCCTTAAGATCCTTGTGATAAATTTCGCTGATGCGTCCTATGGCAATGTGGGCTGCCATGCTCTTTCCTAGACTCCAGGTTGGTACATCAAAGGAAAACTCTATGGGCTCAGTTACTGGCGTGAACGTCCTTCATGGAACTTGAACTCGAATCATCCAACGCTCCTCTTCTGGTAAAGTGGCGGTGTAGATCCCGGTGAAGCTTGATATTCCAATGTTCAGGTACCTAGTGAATTTCTTCAAGTGTCATCCAAAAGGTGTGTCTTCATCCGGCTGTGTAAACTTGTTCCTTGTGTCTGCCATCCTATAGAGTAGAAGATGGAGAGAAGTCAGAAATGAGTAGAGAAGAGTGACCTATGGCTCATCTTAGTGGTCGTGTCCTACATTCAGCGTGTGCTCTGATACCATCTTGTAGTGATCCGACCTCAAACGGTCAAATCTCTATGCATAAGTGTCATCCCTGGATCGGTAATGCTGACACACACAGTACTTTGAAGGATTTATAACAGAGTAGCAATCACACACTTATTACATCGAAAGTCTCAAAAGAGAACTTATTACAATAATATGGCTTAAGGCCATCTAAATACGATAACAACGGAAGGCTTGGAATATAAAGTGAGTCCATCAACTCCAACGGCATAGCTGAGTGCACAACAACGACCTATCGCACCTTACTCTTCGTCTGAAAAGTCTGCAACATAAAATGTTGCAGCCCGAAACGGGTCAGCACATGGAATATGCTGGCAAGATAACACAGTAGAACAAAGAACAAGTAAAGATTATCACTACATGCATATGAGGCTGGTGGAGGCTCTACAGTTATAATGTTTTTGCAAAAAGCCATTTTTTCCTACAAAAAAGGAATATATTTTATTTAAGTATCATGGTAGTTGATAAACATTGAGTATGGTAAAACCCCATCTCAAACCCAATTAAAAAGTAATTAACATCCCCACACATTAATTTAGAGTGATGAGATCAACATGATAATCCAAGATGTCCATAACCGGGGACACGGCTAACCATGATTAGTTTCTACACTCTGCAGAGGTTTGTGCACTTTTCCCCACAAGATTCGATCTCCTCCGTTGGATTTCTCGCACTACATGGTGTTTGAGAAATGGATGACCGTGACACAGTTTTTCAGAAGCATTAACTCTAACCCCGGGTAGACCGTACCAACCTACATCCCCTACATATGCTAGCCTACCACTGGAAGAGGTCATGCAACTTACTCCACTATGTTAGAGCCCATAATAGCTTGTGGCTGCACACGGAAGTGTCTAGCATGAATAATCTTATGATCCCTTTGAGCCTGGGTGGCAAACCAAAAAGGACAGCACTGGTATATCCCCAGGTACCCGCAACCAATCCACTCAGATGTGTGTTTAAGTAGCCACCTTAAGTTAACCATTAATTAACATCTCACATCTGTCATGGATACACTCAAACCCAATCCACGTCTATGAGCATAGCATAGCAACATAAGCATAACGTAGAAGTAACTCCCAAGGGTTTGATAATAAAAGGCAATAGGTTCTACCTCATCTTCTACTTCCCAAAACCCACATGTTAACAGATCCTACTCATGCAATGTTTGAGGGGTTAAACTAATGCATAAAAATTGGGTAATAAACGAGTATGATCAATGTGTTACTTGCCTTGCTGATGATCCACAAAACCTAGTGACTCGTAGTAGCACCCTGCGCACTCCAGGAATTCTATCACAAACAAACAATAGCATACATAAGCACTCAAGCAAATATGCAAGGGTAAAACTTTAAATAACAAGATCCAAACTGAAAGTTCAATTGAAGAGGTTCGATTTGCAAAAAGAACCGATCGAATCGGAGCTACGAAACTGAAACTACGGTCAAAAGAACTTCGAAAACAAATCTTCTTGAAACCAAATTTTAAATTTGTCAAAACCTTGTTCAAGTTGATTATAAAGAGGGAGGGGTTCGAGACAAAGATTTCGGCGTTGGTTTCACTGGATTTGGACAAATGGTTAAGAAACGGCGAGGGTTTGAAGATCAGGGGTTAATGTGTGATAAAAATAATCGCGGACAGGTCCCTAGCCAAAAATAAAATAAAATAAAAAGACTAACGAATGAACATTCGCTGTCTGAACCTAACCGGCGAACAATGTTCGTTAAAACGAATGAACGGACGAACGTGCGCTAAATAAATAAACCGACGAAAACCGAAAAAAAACGCATCTAGGGTTTTAAAGAAAAACCAGCGAATTTACCTAAAAACCAAAAAACCGGGCAGATCGGATCGGACCGGCAGCGGCTCCGGCGAGGCAGCAGGCAGCGGCGGCTCGGCGGGGCAGCAGCAGCTCGGCGGCGGCAGCGGCGCGGCGGGCGGCGGGGCTGGTGGCGCAGCTTGGGAGGCGGGGTGGTGTGGGGGTCGGGCGGCGACGGGGCTCGGCCTTTAAAGCCCGAGGGGGGCTGGCGTGCGGGAGGGGGCAACGAGGTGGCGGTGGCGTCAGACTCCTCATGGAGTCCGGCTCGGGGACAACAGGGACGGCGGCGCGGGAGTGGGCCGAGTAGGCTTCGGCCTAGTCGGTGTGGAACATTTTTTTAAAGATTCCAGCGAGAAAAATCCTAAATAAATAAAAATAAAAATCTAAAAATGCCAAAACAAATTTTCACCATCTAAATAAAATATTTAGAACAAAGTGAACATGTTCTTGGCCTAAAAATGGAATTTTGAAAAATGCATATTTTTCCAATTCAAATAAAATAGTAACAAAAATCAAATAAAATAATTTATTTGATTTTAATATTTTTCCCTCCAATATTTCATTTATTTTGGAGAAGTCATATTATCTCCTCTCATATATTTTTATATGAAATATTTTCGGAGAGAAAAATAATAAAACCAAAATGATCCACTTTTCAATATTTGAGAAAATTCAAATATGAAAACTATAAAATCCCCAACTCTCTCCGGGGGTCCTTGAGTCGCTTAGGATTTTGGGATCACAAAGCCAAATTGCAAATAAAATATGATATGCATATGATGACCTTTGTATAACAATCCAAATTGGAAATTTGGGATGTTACACAGGAGGCCGGCAAGGAGGAGGCGCGCCCAAGGGGGGGAGTCCTACTCCAAGTAGGATTCGCCCCCCCCCCCTTTCCTACTTCCACAAGGAGAAGGGGAGAAAGAGAGGGAGAAGAGAAGGAAAGGGGGGCAGCCCCCTAGCCCTTGTCCAATTCGGTTTGGGCTTGGGCGGGGGCACCACACCTTGGCCTGCCTCCCCTCTTCCACCACTAGGCCCATGAGGCCCAATAACTTCCGGGGGGTTCCCGTAACCCCCGGTACTTTATGTCTCGACCCGAACCATTCCGGTGTCCGAATGTAGCCTTCCAATATATAAATCTTTATGTCTCGACCATTTCGAGACTCCTCGTCATGTCCGTGATCTCATCTGGGACTCTGAACAACCTTCGGTACATCAAATCACATAAACTGGTAATACAAATCATCATCCAACGTTAAGCGTGCGGACCCTACGGGTTCGAGAACTATGTAGACATGACCGAGACACATCTCCGGTCAATAACCAATAGCGGAACCTGGATGCTCGTATTGGCTCCTACATATTCTGCGAAGATATTTATCGGTCAAACCGCATAACAACATACGTTGTTCCCTTTGTCATCGGTATGTTACTTGCCCGAGATTCGATCGTCGGTATCATCATACCTAGTTCAATCTCGTTACCAGCAAGTCTCTTTACTTGTTCCGTAATGCATCATCCCGTAACTAACTCATTAGTCACATTGCTTGCAAGGCTTATAGTGATGTGAATTACTGAGAGGGCCCAGAGATACTTCTCCGACAATTGGAGTGACAAATCCTAATCTCGATCTATAAAACTCAACAAACACCATCAGAGACACTTGTAGAGCATCTTTATAATCACCCAGTTATGTTGTGATGTTTGATAGCACACTAAGTGTTCCTCCGGTATTCAGGAGTTGCATAATCTCATAGTCATAGGAACATGTATAAGTCATGAAGAAAGCAATAACAATAAACTAAACAATCATAGTGCTAAGCTAACGGATGGGTCTTGTCCATCACATCATTCTCTAATGATGTGATCCCATTCATCAAATGACAACACATGTCTATGGCTAGGAAATTTAACCATCTTTGATTAACGAGCTAATCTAGTAGAGGCATACTAGGGACACTCTGTTTGTCTATGTATTCACACATGTACTAAGTTTCCGGTTAATACAATTCTAGCATGAATAAAAACATTTATCATGATATAAGAAAATATAAATAACAACTTTATTATTGCCTCTAGGGCATATTTCCTTCAAAAATGTCACCGAAGGTCCCATTTTCTGTGTGCGTTCACTAGGAGTAATCCATGACGGGGATTCCATGACGATGCTCATGATGCCCATAAAACGTCACTTTGGAGTAATCTATGATGTTATTAGCTATTCAATGACATTTTTGGCTTGTCCCAGTACGCCTAATCTAGTGTAGTGTGTATTGAAGTTTGTGTTGCACTTGGCCAAAGTTTACAACCAACTCCTCTTCTCTCCCCTCAACCTCATTAAAAATATGAGGTGGAAACTCTTATAGCCCACTTATTTCACTCTATTACACTTGCTCCAATCTACAACCCACTTATGTTCACTCTCCTCCCCTCTCCGCTCCAACGGATCAAACATATGTTTTGGCAACTATTATATCATGCCTGCATGCATGTGCATTAGTTCCTGTGATAACAAAGTAGTTCCAATGTTCTCCTCCCTCATGCGGGTCCATGATAGCCTCTTTATGTGTGTTCGTTGACTGATTTCACGGGGCATTAATCACGAATTAGTCAGTTTTTGCAAGGAGGGGGAGTACCGCTCAAATTTCACGCCGTATTAATCATGGGTATTAATCACTAGTAATACCATAAGGCGTCCGTTCATAGCAAGTACAATGGTGGGATAAAAGCAAGCTTATATGGCACTTTTGTCTATGTAGAGGAGAGAGATAAGGAAAAGGTGAAGGAGTGGGCTCTCATGCAAGAGCCAGCCTCTACGCGTGCACCATGCTCTTAGGTCCCAATGCTACTGCCCTCTCGTCTTCCGTGCCAGTAAGGCGGGAGATTCTACATTCATTCTACTCCCTCCATTTGGGTTTGAAAGTTGGGGGCACCGATACATATATTATGAAGGTATACATGTATTTATTATGCTAACTGGATACATTTATAGTGAAGTTGGTTGTTTATACAATTTTTTGTGAAGGTATACATGTATTTATTATGCTAACTGGATACATTTGGAACAACTGATAGACCATATCATACCTTTGAACATAGAATTGTCTTTGTTTTCCCCTAAAATAATACCGTATTCTTCCAACACAAAGTTGAGAAGAAGAAAACTACCCACATATATTACTCTTTTTATGGAGAACAAGTATTATTTGAGTGCATTCTTATTTTATCTCAAATAATTGTATGATAAAAGACCAATAAATTAATGTAGGTATTAATTCATAATAATAGCCATTGTATTAAGCTTTACAAGAAAAGTGGTGGCACAAACTCCACATCTGAGAAATAATTTGGTGAAATTTTGTCAACTGTTGTAATTTTTCCGTGTCCTATGTTTTCCCCAAGGTAATATATTTTAGTAGTTATGTTTATTTTGTTTATTCAAATAACTCCAAATTCGGTGATCACATTACAAACACAAATCATATCATTAACCGATGTGCGTCAATATGTCTTCACTTCAACATGATTTGAGCATGACAACTGAAAAGGAGAAAAATGATTTTTTAATTTGTTATTAGCTTTTTGATATATTGCACGGTGAAATAGCTAGTATATGGTGGTACTTTTAGTGGAATTTTTTTGCAGCGTAGTAGATCTATTTGAGGGGTATCTGGCTGGAAAATAAGTTGAATGCCATCATTTTGACATGTTTGTAGAACTCAACTTTGTGGCATCAATTGGTCTATCAATAACTTTGTTTTGATTCTTCAAAAGAAGTTATCCAAAGCGCCAAACATATAATCTCAGTAATGGCTAGTTGGTGTACAATAGCATTTGGCGCGATCTAAACACAACAAGATAAGCTGACCCAGCCAATGGCATCATCACATCCGATGATGTTACTCAATTCAAGATGAATACGAGGAAAAATGACTTATTTCAAATGTATTCTTAGCTTATTTTGAAATATTGTGTGATAATATAGTCACTATATGATGACCCTTGCCCTTGTAGCGTAGAATATCTATTTAAGAAATATCTAGATGGATATATTAACCATTGTCATTTTGACATGTCCATGCAACTCAACTTTTGTCAACCAGTTTGTCGATAACTTCCTTGGTTCTTTAAAGAAGATATTCAAAGTCGAAGCATATGGCCAACACATATCATCTTTATAACGGCAAGCCAACGGTGTGCGCATTTGGCATCATCTGAACACAATAAAACACAACTACTCACAAAGAGTTGAAGCCAACCAATGGCACAACCTTTTTTGCTCCCCATTTCCTTGGAACATAGGCATTTAAGACTGCCTCCGATATATGTTACTCAATTCCACTCGAACACAACAAAATACGTTGGCTCACAAGGAGTTCAAGCCAACCAATGGCATGAACCCTCTCCGACACGCGTTACTCAATTTGAGAAACACGTGTCAAAGTGTGCATGACTCGTCAATAGGAGTCAGAGGCTCGGGTCATGCCGGGTACCTCATTTGGTACCCTTAGCCAAGATCCACTCTCCTTCCCCAATGATCTCACTACTACAATGCGCTGACAAAACCAGGGAGCCTTCCAATCCTGTAACTCCCTCCTTAAAACCCCTCTGCCCACACTCCCCACTCTCTCCACCCACCAAGCCCACAACCATGGCTGCGCTCCACCGCCTCCTTCTCCTCCTCCTTCCTCTCGTCGGCCTCCTAGTTCTACTCCCACTCCCGATTGCCGCCTTCGACGACGCCAGTTACCTCCTCGCCGCCAAGGCTGTGCTCTCTGACCCCGCCGGCGCCCTCTCCGTCTGGGATGCCGGGTCCAGCCATTCCCTCTGCGCGTGGCCGCACGTGTTGTGCGCCGGAAAATCCACCGCCGTGGCCGGGCTCTACCTCGTCAAGCTCTCCCTCGCCGGCGGCTTCCCGGCCTCGGTTTGCTCGTTGAGGTCCCTGCAGCACCTCGACCTCTCCCAGAACGACCTAGTGGGCCCTCTGCCCGCCTGCCTCACCGCCCTCCCTGCACTCTTGAACCTCACCCTCGCCGGGAACGGCTTCTCCGGCGAGGTCCCGCCGGCTTACGGCGGCGGCTTCCGGTCGCTCGTCGTGCTCAACCTGGTCCAGAACTCCATCTCCGGCGAGTTCCCCTGGTTCCTGGCCAAAATCAGCACCCTCCAGGAGCTCCTGCTCGCCTACAACGCGTTCACGCCGTCGCCGTTGCCGGAGAAGCTCGGCGACCTCGCCGACCTCCGGGAGCTGTTTCTCGCCAACTGCTCCCTGAGCGGTAAAATCCCTCCTTCCATCGGAAACCTCGGGAATCTCGTCAATCTGGACCTCTCCATGAACGCCCTCTCCGGCGAGATACCCAGGAGCATTGGGAATTTGAGTTCTCTGGTCCAGATGGAGCTCTACAAGAACCAGCTCTCCGGGAGGATACCGGTGGGGCTGGGGGGTCTCAAGAAGCTCCGGTTCTTGGACATCTCCATGAACCGGCTAACCGGCGAGATACCGGAGGACATTTTCGCCGCGCCAAGCCTGGAGAGCGTGCACATTTATCAGAACAACCTGACCGGGCGCTTGCCGGCGTCGCTGGGGGCGGCGACGCGTCTTGCCGATCTAAGGATGTTCGGCAACCAGATCGAGGGGCCGTTCCCGCCGGAGTTCGGGAAGCATTGCCCCCTCGGGTTCCTGGACATGTCGGACAACCGTATGTCGGGACCAATCCCGGCGACGCTGTGCGCTTCAGGGAAGCTGGCGCAGCTCATGCTGCTGGACAACCAGTTCGAGGGCGCCATTCCGGCGGAGTTCGGGCAATGCCGGACACTGACGAGGGTCCGGCTGCAGAACAACCGCCTCTCCGGGTCCGTGCCGCCGGAATTCTGGGCGCTTCCTCTTGTCCAGATGCTCGAGCTTCGTTCCAATGCTCTGTCCGGCACGGTCGATCCTGCCATTGGCGGTGCCAAGAACCTGTTCGACCTGCTCATACAGGGCAACCGATTCACCGGCGTTCTGCCAGCCGAGCTGGGGAATTTGTCCTTGCTGCGAAGGCTTCTTGCATCAGACAACAACTTCTCCGGTCCGGTGCCGCCGTCGCTCGTCGAGCTTTCTGAGCTATCCCAGCTCGACCTGAGCAACAATTCCCTCTCCGGGGAGATCCCACGGAAGATTGGACAGCTGAAGCAGCTGACAGTGCTGAACCTTTCGCACAACCACCTCGCCGGGACGATCCCTCCAGAGCTCGGGGAAATCCACCGGATGAACTCGCTGGACTTGTCGGAGAACGAGCTCTCCGGCGAGGTGCCCGTGCAACTGCAGAATCTCGTGCTCTCTGCTTTCAACCTGTCGTATAACAAGCTCAGTGGACCTCTGCCTCTCTTCTTCAGTGCCACGTACCAGCAGAGCTTCTTGGGTAACCCCGGCCTGTGCCATGGGGTATGCGCAGGCAACGACGACCACGGTGCCATCCCAGCCGCCAGAGTCCACCTGATCGTCTCCATCCTCGCGGCATCTGCCATCGTCCTGCTCATGGGTTTAGCATGGTTCACTTACAAGTACAGAAGCTACAAGAAGCGTGCCGCTGAAATCAGTGCTGTCGAGTCAAGTTGGGACCTCACATCCTTCCACAAGGTGGAGTTCAGTGAGATGGACATAGTGAACAGCCTCGACGAGAACAACGTGATCGGCAAGGGTGCGGCAGGGAAGGTGTACAAGGTGGTTGTTGGGCCTAGCAGTGAGGCCATGGCTGTCAAGAAGCTCTGGGACAGCGACGTCGAAAGCAAGAAGAAGAGGAACGATACTTTTGAGGCTGAGGTGGCCACACTGAGCAATGTCAGGCACAAGAACATCGTCAAGCTCTTCTGCTGCGTGACCAACGGCACCTGCCGGCTGCTTGTCTACGAGTACATGCCGAATGGCAGCCTGGGGGACTTCCTCCACAGTGCCAAAGCCGGCATCCTGGATTGGCCAACGAGGTATAAGATCGCGGTCCATGCCGCCGAGGGCCTCTCCTACTTGCACCATGACTGCGTGCCCTCGATCGTCCACCGGGACGTGAAGTCGAACAACATTTTGCTCGATGCGGAGTTCGGCGCAAAGGTTGCGGACTTTGGTGTTGCAAAGACTATTGAGAATGGGCCGGCCACCATGTCAGTCATCGCTGGCTCCTGTGGTTACATTGCTCCTGGTGAGTTCTTGATGCCTGATTTGCTTCTAGCATGTTTAAAACGTCATAAAAAATGTTACATGCAGTTTTTCCCTTGTTGAAAGCTACATTTACATGACATTTTCTGCATAATTATTTTGTAACTTTGTTCTTGTGCACTGGTGGCACTGCTAAAACCTTGTACTCCATATTTTAAGAAAGGACCGTGTGTGTGATTTTGTTCCTTTGTGCATTGCAGAGTATGCCTACACCCTCCATGTAACCGAGAAGAGCGACGTGTACAGCTTTGGCGTGGTCATTCTGGAGCTCGTCACCGGCAAGAGGCCCATGGCGCCAGAGATCGGCGAGAAGCACCTGGTGGTCTGGGTTTGCGACAATGTCGATCAGCATGGTGCGGAGTCTGTTCTTGATCACAGGCTTGTTGGCCAGTCCCATGATGAGATGTGCAAGGTTCTGAACATCGGCCTGCTGTGCGTCAACACCGTCCCGACCAAACGTCCACCGATGAGGGCTGTGG
The DNA here is from genome assembly GCF_018294505.1 of Triticum aestivum. Classification (NCBI taxonomy): domain Eukaryota; kingdom Viridiplantae; phylum Streptophyta; class Magnoliopsida; order Poales; family Poaceae; genus Triticum; species Triticum aestivum. The sequence goes on along the minus strand of NC_057806.1, from coordinate 383,658,080 downwards.
TGAAGATGCTGCAAGAGGTTGGGGGACAGAACAAGCCCAAGGCGAAGGAGGAGGTGGCCCCTTCTCTCTGAAGAACCATGGATAGGAATAATGCTAATTTTGTGCACTTCTTGGATCATGTACTTATTACCGTTAACTAGGAGTCATATCAGACCTTAAGAAGTGCACTGCTGATAGCAGCTAGTAGTAGTTTGTTCTGAACATTTAGAACTGCACTTTGGTAAACTCAAAAGCTTGGAAGCTAACCTTTTGCTCTGAATGAATGAATGAAATGTGCAGTTGCTGTCAACCAATCTGTGACAGAGATCCGATGTTGTTGCAAAGAATGCTTGATGCTTTTGTGGTGACTGGCTGTAACTTTTGTTGCCTCCATTTCCAGCACTGAAAGTGCACTTTGTTTCTTTTTCACACAGCCTTTTTCATCGTGAAGATGCTTTGGAACAGCTTATGGAGATGCTGCCATGCTCAGTGGGCTGAATGAAGCACTCATGAACCATAACAGGAGTACAAGTCTAGAAGTCCCATCTAAAGCATGCTTTGATAGCTCTGTTACCAGCACTAGTGCTTGGTGCTTTGGCGGTAGTGATTGCATTTCGGTGTCCCTGTTGACTGTTGTTCTCGTTTCTTCTTTTTGGTCGGTTTTCCTTTTGATTGTGCTGGTAAAGCAAACTCTGATACAGTCTCCAGTACCCATGGCTGCTGTAGTAACAACATAGCATAAGCTGGAGATGGCATTGCCTTTATGTACTCCTTGGCCTCCCCTTGACTACGGATCAGAAGTTTCACCTGCCTTTGCAGCTCCTAAATCATTGGTCGCCAGGACAAGTAAACTGTACACAAACTTATAGGGACAAAGAAATTTATTGGGATGCAGTTCTGAAGCCTATGTTCAGTAGAACACATAACTGTCTTAGCTTCCCAGTGGCACACATGTCCTTGCTAGGACCGGTGTACCTAGATCTAATTTTGCAACCTGTCATTGGATGAGTTGACATGGTGCCACTGCCATGGCGTGTGTTTAATCAGTGTTTAGCCCTTTCTGTTTTCTGTTGCTTTCTCTGGTTTTTGCACCGACCATGCATGGATGTGCTTCCTTGCCCTTTCTGATCCAGAGCCATCTTGCACCCTGAATGTGTATGCAGACGGAGCTGTTATGTTTTCTGCATACAGATGGAGTAAAGTTCAGGAACGAGAAACATGCACCCTGAATGTTACTAGGAAATGCATGGATGCCCATTGAGATGATGACACCATGATGAATCTTTAGAACTTCATGCCCCTGGGCTCCACGAATCTCCTCTTCAAAAAAAAAAGGTGCATCCACTAGTAGACGACTGCACCACTAGGGTTCGTGGAGCTGCTGCTGCTGCTGCTCCTGCACATTTTGGTCTCCTCGGCGGCCAATGAGATGAGAGGGCCTGCGCAGCCATCGCTGAACAATGATGGTGAAAAGCAACAAAACACAAAATGAAAAAACAAATACTATGAGCATATGATCGAGAGGCAATGCCTTTTCCGGCTTTGTGCATGTTTTCACACGCATGGACCACTCCAAATGGTGCATGCCTACACTCAGGCCAAATGGTGCGTCTCTGCTTTGTGGACAAAGACTACAAACAGCGGAACTCAGAAAGACTTGTAAACAACATGCAGTTTTTTAAAAAACAACGAGCCACCTCGTCGATTTCCATTAAAGAAACCCGCCACAAAGTTATTGCATGAAGTAGAAACAGAGATAAAGCAAGCCTGAAACACATCAGGCAAAACATCAACTGCACGCGGGCAGCAAGACCACGGCCAGATCGGGCCCAAGAGCAAACAGACTAGTTTTGATCCCGCAAAAAAAAAAAAGAGACTAGTTTCGAGCTCACAAACCCACAGGCAAAACACTCATGTAAATATGGCTTGAGATCACAACAAGCAAGCCTGGGAAGCTCATGCCAGAGCACACATAGAACAGAGATCAAGCATAAACAGAGCCCATCAACAGCAGATCCTCTTAGCCATATAGGATTCCAGCCATACCCCCTACCATGCGCCTCTCCCAGCACCATCTTGATCTTCAGAGCTCCCTCTTCAGTTTTCTCTTTGTCTTGTTTTTTCTGCAACATGCTCCAAGTTTTAAGTGACACCGGCTAAAAATAACAGCTGCAGGATCATCAGGAATTCTTAATCAAAACATGCACTGTCTCTTGTGTTCCAGATTTTTTTTCTTTCGGAAAGGGGTTACCCCAGCCTCAGCCTCTGCATCACAGGATGCACACAACCAAATTGTCACACCTCCCCTAAGAACCAGATGCCTCTGGTTTCTAGCGAAAGAATAGAGCCAAGTTCCCAGCATATCAGAAACCCCTTCATGAGGTCTAGCCAGATCAAAGGCACACACAACCTCCCGCAAAAAAAAAGGCACACACAACCACTTGCCAAACTAATTTTGCAAGACTGCGCTTAAAGAAAAGATGATCCAACAAATGAAGCGGGAGACAATGCATTTTAGCCTGCTTTGTTGCTGAAAGCAGAAGAGTCTTGGAAATACGAAGGAACCAAGGGATCAACACCACTGGAGAACCCAAGACAAAACAGCTTGTTTCATGTGATCATATTATCATGTCTGGTTTACATGACCAATAAGAAGCTTGAGAAGTTGAGTGCTTTGGAAATACAGGATAAAAAATTTCTAATGCAGGTGTTCTCTCTCTGGTCTTAACTCTTTTGGAGCGAACGGAACTCTGACCCGGTGGAGCAGGAAGGGGAAGGGGCAAAGGTGATCAAACGGCGACATCCCTAGAAGCTCAATGGTGATCGGAAGGGTAATATCAGCACCACTTGAGTTCAGAGAACTGGTTCGATCACGGTGAAGTGATGGGAGGAAAAGAAACAGAGTAAAAAGGGGCTGGGGAGTTCATTCCCTAAGGCAGTGGGGCGCACGCCACCCCCCAAGTCCTATTCTTTGGTAAATGCTCACCTCCTAACAGTTCAGATAATGTTTTACCAATTCAAGTCACCAAGTGATCTGAAATACTAGTAAATGATGCTTACTGGTAATTCCTACAACAATCGGTGGTAAATCATCCAATAAGCTCATTATGTTACACTCTATATTGCCATGCAAGGTTCTCTGAAATCTGAACTAATAGCAGAGTGAACTATTTTTTTTCGATAAAGGGCGCTTTTATTATCTCGAAATGTAGCATCAAGCGGATACAAAACATTATGAGTAACACCCGGCCTCTGCATAACTAGGATGCACACAGCCCAACACGGAAAGTCTGACAAAATGAATGGAAAAAAACGACAAATCGGCGACAGTAGAGTCCTATAGACCGCGACAGTAGAGTCCTATAGACCGACACTATGCCTATGATATTACACTTTATACTCAGCAAGTGACGGTGATGTGAGGTTTCTTGATCTTGTCCCCAAACAGCTCACGAATCGCCTGCGACAATGAGAACCTTGTCTTCGACACCCATTTGCCGCTGTCTTCCGCTCACGAAGACCTCCAGGAAGTATTTGGTCAGGACGGCGATGTGCACCGCAGCACCGTCCTCGCCGCCGACGACCCGGATCCTGGTGGCCTCGTCTGGCACAGTGCACATGTCGTCCGGGAAACAGGAAATGGAGAACTCTGCGGTGTCCTTGTCGAGTACAAGAAAACTGTGGTCTGCGGTCACCATCCAGTAGATCCAGTCTGATGCGTGCCCTGCGTAGTGGATGCTGGTCAACAATGGAAGTTCCGACTGTCGGCGAGCTCCCAGTCTGCACCAGCGCCGTCCGTGAGGAAATCGAGCGAGAAGTGCCGCGCGTCTAAGGCGTCCGCCGGTGGCGAGGGCGACGAGGGGAAGAAGACGGGGTTGCAGCCAGGTGGACGCGGAAACGCATACGTGCGATCTTCGACGCGGTAGCGTCCGACGACGGGGGCGTGCGGGTGGAGAGAACAGAATCGGCGGAGGAAGCCGCCGTCGGCGACGACGCGGCGCCACTGCTTGCAGGTGCAAGCGGCACGGACGAGTTGGAGAGAGGAAGGGAGGCGCAGGAATACTAACTCGATCAGCTCGTCGGGAAGGCGGTGCGTGGCCGCCGGCGACGCGTCCCTCCGACCATTCTTGCGACGGCGGCGGCTGCGAACCCCCATTGCCACCGGCAACCCCAGTCACGGGCGCAGGCTTTCCTTTCTGAACGGGCCATGGCTTTCTTTCTCTAGTTTCAAGGAAGGATATTTGTTGAGCCCGGAATTTCCAATTCAGCGCTTATAGCGCTGAATACGCGTTTTGGTACGTAACTCCACCTCTCTAGCCTACGTTCTGTAATGGGCCAGCCCATGTAGCAGTTATGGTTTTGGAATTCCGGGTAGCGAGTTTTTTTATAGTTATTTTAATTGAATCAACGAATATTTTTTGAATAGAAAATCAATATCTCATAGGAAAAACAAAAAATTGGTGAAGGCGATTTCAGAATAAACAAAATCAATATCAAAGTTACTTAGCTTATTTTTCTCAATTTCATTCGAATCACTCCTCGATTTAGTATATCTAATATGAATTGATGATTCGAACACGTATAGGTAGACCTTCTCAAAGGTTCTTGAAAAAGGGGTAATTTTTCTTGGCATGTATTCTTTTTATAGATTAACTATAGGATTCTTGTCGGCAAGGACTTCCAGTTATCAAGCTAAGAATATTATATCTATACTTTCATCTTAAGATTTCTTTTTTTTCCATAGGGGGTCATGATGTCTTTATGTAGAATTGTGGGCCTATTCATTAGCTCCTACTTATGGTGTACTATTTTTGTGACATATAGGAGTATGTATTATGACCGATTTAATAGAAAAGAGGGACTAAATCTGTTAATTGTTCTCGAGTAGCACATATTCCTATCGTAATTCCCTGATTTTGAAATGTTGCAAAGCCCGGGGCTTTAAAAAGTGAGAAATACAAATAGAAATTAATATCATACAAATTGCCATTGCAAAATAATTAGTGTTCCAGGCATTAACAAAAAAAATGGACTAAGAAAAGAAAGAGAGGAAAAAATTTCTAGTAAATACTACAAAAAAAGAGCTTTCACGTAGAACAAAAAATAATGATTTTTTTCTAAGTAGCTATAGGAAGATTCCAGTGGATTTTTTTTCTATTTTATCGCTACTTTTCGCTTAATTTTTATTTTTATTATTTTTCCTTTTTCTTTTCTGTGAACATCTGATGAAATTCGTGAACATTTTTTCAAATTTGGGACTTCAAATTCACGAATACTTTTGCAAATCTATGAAGATTGTTTCAAATTCATGAACAATTTCGAAACTCCCGAATGTTTTTTAAATTCAAGAACATTATTCAAATGTCAACCAATTGAAGTTCCTGAACATATTTCAAATTCTGAAAAAAATTGAATTCTTGTTGTTTTCAAATTCGTGGCATCTTTTTAAAATTCATGAATTGTTAAATATTGATTTGTTTTTCAAATTGATGGACTATTTTAAGTACGTGAATATTTTCAATCTGCAGGTAGAATTTTGACTGTATGAAAAAAATCATAACAAAAACAAACTCTTAGACCAGCGAGGGAAGAAAGCCATGCGAGCGAAGTTAGCGGTCGAGTGGGGATGAGAGAGCATGTGAGCTATGAGCTTATAGGTCGCGATCTGCCTACCAATTCTGTGCGAGCGGCCGTCGCCAGTGGCGCCTATAGCCGAATAGGGTTCCCGTTGGAGTCTTCCTCTTGAACGCCTTGAACACCACTTGGTGAACCCACCGCCCACAATGTCTAGGAATTAAAAAATCAATCACAAATTCAAAAAAGACCACATGTCGAAAAAAGGTTAACGAATTTGAAAAAAAGGTTCACAAAATCAAAAAAAATTGTTTTTTAAAAATGTCTGTTTTAAAAAATCATCAAAAGATTAAAAAGTTCACAAAAATTTACAAAGTTCATCGGTTTCAGAAAAAGTTCATGAATTTAAAAAAGTTCATAAATTTTGAAAAAATTGTGCATTTTGGAAAAGGAAAGGAGAAGAAAAGGAAAACTAAAAAGAAAAAACAAAGCTGGTTCAGAAAAAAAACGGTTGGGAAGTTTCCCAAAACTTGGAAGAGCTCTCTGCCATTGCACCCCTTAGATGTGCCGGCCCAGTAAGTAACGCCTTCAGCGCCAGTTAACGATATGCACATTAACTGGCGCCAGAAGGCCCCAAGTAGAATTTGGTGTTAACCGGCGCAACAGAAGCCTAATAGGATTCAACGTCATGTTGTGTCCTTAGTTCAACACGCAAAATAAAGGGAAAAGCTTATCGTCATCCGGCGGATCGTAGTAGTCGTGTCTGCCACCTCCGTTGCATGACACACGTCCAATTGATGGCTTGCATGCCATTCTTTATCGAACGCGCTTTCGAAACAAAGACTATGTTTTAGAAACATATGCAGTGTTGTAATGGTCTATGACGGGTCTAGTTTTGTAACAAAACCTCTGTTGCGGAATTTTTTTGCAACAAAACCTCAGTTGCAGAAAAAATTGCAATAAAACCCTAGTTCTATTTTTTTCGCGACAAAACAGCCATTGCAAGAAAATTCCGCAACAAGACCCATGTTGCAGAAATAATTCTGCAACAAGACATGTATTGCGGTTATAGAGGCACGCTCGGCTCGCTTGATGCGGCAATCCGACGGCTCATGAGCTGGCTGATCTTTTAAAAATATCAGTCGGTGGACGCGTAGCACACCCCCAAAATAAAGGAGCGGAAAACACCCAATCACCGTGGGGTGGCCCATCTAGATTTTCATTTTGTTATGTTTTATACCACGTTTAAAGAAAATAGTGTGATAATTTGTTTTTTAAAGACAAAATTAGTGGTTAAGAAAAGCGGAAATATTTTCTATATTTCCAAAAAATATTCACGGATTTTTTATAAATATTTTTTTCGGTTTATGAATATCATGGGAAAGGAAAAGTGTGTTCTAGTACACTAACAAATGCTTGTGTATAATAAATAAAAAATTCATCATGTATTTTGAAAAATTAGGTATAAGAAATACTCCCTCTGTCCCTATAATATAAGACGTCATTACATCTAATATGCGAGTATATTGGATGTAATAACGTCTTATATTATAGGACGGAGGGAGTACATATTCATGCATCATTATTAAATGTTCATGTATATGAAATAAAATGTGCCATATGTATGTAAAGATGTCCATTTTATACAAAAAGCCATGTATTAAGATACTGATTCAAATGAATGGACGATAGGAAAAATGTAGAATTTTTTCCTTTGGTTTGATCTTTGTATGGAAAACAATTGAGTTTTACAATCCACCAAAAATTTTTTACATTCCTATGCACAAATAGCAAGGCAAATGCCCTAGCTATAGTATTACAATACTGCATTTTCATATGTTTTAATCCTAGTTTGACAATTTTTTAGGATTGTATGTATTTTCTATTCCTGCGAATGAAGCACTCAATTATGTAAAATTCCTATATTTCCACAATCTGATGTTTTGCACATGTAATCCTATCATATTCCTACATTGTTCCTATTGATGTGTTTTGGGGTCTTCGAATCTCGATGTTATTTTTATTATGTTGGAGATGCTTTGTACATCCGCTGAACTATGATAATAGATCTGGATCATTTTCACAAAAGAGAATAAAAGAGACCCTAAAGGATGTTCATACTTATGAAATAGAAAAGTTCAATGTGTATCTGGAAAAGTGCGTGTAGGCAAAAAATATATCCACATATAAATAAATTCCCAATGACTAGTTCATATAATTCTTAATTTTCTTACAAGAAGTATTGTTTCCTAAAATTAATATTGTGTATTTTCTTATTCTAAGAGTACAATTCTTATTGTTGACTTTCTTACATTTAAAATGGTAATATACGAGTTCTAACACATTTCTAGTATTTATTACAAATCAATAAAATAACTATGAAACAAGCAATGCGAGTAGTGAATTTGACAGAGGTAGCGTATAGTAAAGAACACACTTACTCTGACTAGTGTACTTAGGGCACTCCCGATGCATTATAACTTTTTTTACGGGAAGGCCTTCATCTAGCTTTATTAAAATCAGATAACACTTACATCATCCGCTAAAAGACTAGAGATAAAACCAGGGGGTAAGTCCAACCACAAAGGCAGAGGATCGACACACCCCTCTTGAGATACCACATGGGCAACCATATTAGACTCTCTAGTACAATGTTTAAAAAGAACCTTCCCAAACTCCTCCTTTAACCTTTGACATTCTTGAGGATAGGAGCAGCCACCATAGAATATCTAATGTTCAGATTTGAAGATTCCACGTCAACCAAAATACCCATCCGCACGAGGAGGGAATTACTCTCAATGCTATGGGCAAGCTTCAACCCTTCAACTAGAATTGTTGCTTCTGCCGAGACAATATCCACAACGTGCTTGAGTTTTGCAGTAGAAGCACTGATGAACATACCTGTATGGTCCCGTATGATGACTCCACATGAACCCACATGATCATCGACTCATCATCGGAGAGAGAAGCATCCACATTTAATACTAATTGTTCAAGTAAGGGCTTCTTCTAGGAATTTAATCTTGGGGCAGACAGTGGCTTCCCAGCTGCACATACAAATTTTAAAGCCACGTCTTGAATGGATGGGCATGTAAGTTATGGATGTTGTACCTCCACATGGACCTTGCATATAGGGCACTGTCCCGTTGGTAATATGTGATGGTTTGCTAGGTGGACTCCAGACGAATATCTTTACTTGAGCCAACATCTTCAAACTCCACAATCTTTTCCAACCCGCGTGAGGTGATGATCCACCTACCCAAAAGAGTTTGGGCTCTGACTCGCATAGCAGTCCTCCCAATGTCTATAACACGACGAGCGTATACTAAAGACACCTAACTTAGTTAAGTGCCAAGACACATAATCCTCAATTTTGTACTGGTGAATTGGAATCTACAGTATGCGCTCGTCGCCAATGTGCCAAACATTCCAACATATCATGGTCTCATCCCATTCACTTGTAACATGATCAATAAGTTCATTTACTTTAGTTAGAACTCCGTTATCCAGGACTGTGATAATTTTTCTTAAAGAACTGTTTGGAATCCAACAATCAGTCCAAATATTGATTTTCATGGCATTGACAACCCTCCAAATACAACCTTTTTCAAAAGTTTGAATTCCTGACCAAATACTCTCCCAAACATAAGATGATCCTTTTTTCGGCTAAGAAATAAGTATATCTCTAGAGCATAATATTTTGACCGGAGAACCCTGGCACATAATGACTCATAATTCTTAATTAGCCTCCAACATTGTTTTGCAAGCATTGCCAGGTCAAATCTACTCACATCACAGAAACACATATATACCACCTCTCTCCTTTGGGACACACATCTTACATCATGCGAACCAGTGCATTTTACGTTGGTTTTTCTCGTCACCCCACCAATAATACAAAATGGCGTTAGTGATTCCCTTGAAAATTCTCTTTGGGAATTTGAATACACTCATCGCATAAGGGGGCTACTAAGGGAGTCCTGGATTAAGGGGTCTTCGGGCGTCCGGGCTATGTGACGTGGGCTGGACTAATGGGCCATGAAGATACAAGACAGAAGACTTCTTCCCATGTCCGGATGGGACTCTCGTTGGCGTGGAAGGCAAGATTAGCATGCAGATGTGAATATTCCTTTCTTTGTAAACCGACTTTGTACAACCCTAGCCCCCTCCGATATCTATATAAATCGGAGGGTTTAGTCCGTAGAGGCAATAATAATCATATAGGCTAGACAATTAGGGTTTAGCCATTATGATCTCGTGGTAGATCAACTCTTGTAACCCCTATACTCATCAAAGTCAATCAAGCAGGACGTAGGGTATTACCTCCATCAGGAGGGCCCGAACCTGGGTACAACATCGTGTCCCTTGTTGAAAGAACATACGGTGCCCCCATATTTGGTTTTGGTAATTGATGACAATCTCTATGGACTAATGGTTGCCTTGAGTTATATTTGAAGGTTTTGTCCATAGGCTTTTCTTGGAGTACATGTGTTGGTTTCAAGGAGAGTTTGTGTCGACCAAGGTGCTATTCAAGGAATTACCTAAAGATTGGTCTTGTGAGAGGTTGATCAAGACTAAGTCAAAGAGTGAATCAAGTTGATCAAACCACAAAGCATAGAAGATGTACCGAGAGGGATCAAGTGATCCCATGGTATGGTAAGCATTGTCAATTACGCTTTGTGTACTAACCCATGGTCTTCGTGAGAGTTCTTTGTGGGGTTAGGTTGCGGTGTGCAAGTTCAAATGGAGCATGATAACCCACAAGTATAGGGGATCGCAACAGCTTTCGAGGGTATAGTATTCAACCCAAATTTATTGATTCGACACAAGGGGAGCGAAAGAATATTCTCAAGTATTAGCAGCTGAGTTGTTAATTCAACCACACATGGAAACTTAGTATCTGCAGCAAAGTGTTTAGTAGCAAAGTAATATGATAGTGATGGTAACGGTAACAAAAGAGTAATGAAAGAAAAGTAATGTTTTTGGTATTTTGTAGTGATTATAACAATAGCAACGGGAAAGTAAATAAGCGTAAACCAGTATATGGAGAGCTCGTAGGCATCGGATCAATGATGGATAATTATGTCGGATGTGGTTCATCAAGTAACAGTCATAACCTAGGGTGACACAGAACTAGCTCCAATTCGTCAATGTAATGTAGGCATGTATTCCGAATATAGTCATACGTGCTTATGGAAAAGAACTTGCATGGCATCTTTTGTCCTACCCTCCCCTGGCAGTGGGGTCCTAATGGAAACTAAGGGATATTAAGGCATCCTTTTAATAGAGAACCGGAACAAAGCATTAGCACATAGTGAATACATGAACTCCTCAAACTACGGTCATCACCGGTAAGTATCCCGATTATTGTCACTTTGGGGTTAACGGATCATAACACATAATAGGTGACTATAGACTTGCAAGGTAGGATCAAGAACTCTCATATATTGATGAAAACATAATAGGTTCAGATCTGAAATCATGGCACTCGGGCCCTAGTAACAAGCATTAAGCATAGCAAAGTCATAGCAACATCGATCTCAGAACATAGTGGATACTAGGGATCAAACCCTAACAAAACTAACTTGATTACATGATAAATCTCATCCAACTCATCACCGTCCAGCAAGCCTACGATGGAATTACTCACGCACGGCGGTGAGCATCATGAAATTGGTGATGGAGGATGGTTGATGATGACGACGGCGACGAATCCCCCTCTCCGGAGCCCCGAACGGACTCCAGATCAGCCCTCCCAAGAGGTTTTAGGGCTTGGCAGCAGCTCCGTATCGTAAAACGCGATGATTCCTTCTCTCTTATTTTTTTCTCCCCGAAAGCAGTTATATAGAGTTGGAGTTGGAGTCGGGAGGTCTCTAGGGGGCCCACGAGGTAGGGGCGCGCCCTAGGGGGGGGCGCCCCCCACCCTCGTGGCAAGGGTGTGGGCCCCCTGGTCTTCATCTTTGGTGAGGATTTTTTATTATTTATTGTAAGATATTCCATGGAGTTTCAGGTCATTCCGAGAACTTTTGTTTTCTGCACATCAAACAACATCATGGCAATTCTGCTGAAAACAATGTCAGTATGGGTTAGTTCCATTCAAATCATACAAGTAAGAGTCCAAAACAAGGGCAAAAGTGTTTGGAAAAGTAGATAGGACTGAGACGTATCAACTCCCCCAAGCTTAAACCCTTGCTTGTCCTCAAGTAATTCAGTTGACAAACTGAAAGAAATAAAGAAAAACTTTTACAAACTCTGTTTGCTCTTGTTGTTGTAAATATGTCAAGCTAGCATTCAAGTTTTCAGCAAAGATTATAACTAACCATATTTGCAATAATTCTCAGGTCTCATGATTACCCATATCAATAGCATAATTAACTAGCAAGCCATAATAATAAATCTCGGATGACAACACTTTCTCAAAACAATCATAATATGATATAACAAGATGGTATCTCGCTAGCTCTTTTTGAGACCGCAAAACATAAATGCAGAGCACCTTTAAAGATCAAGGACTGACTAGACATTGTAATTCATGGTAAAAGAGATCCAATCATAGTCACACCCAATGTAAACTAACAATAATGAATGCAAATGACAGCGATGCTCTCCAACTGGTGCTTTTTAATAAGAGGGTGATGACTCAACATAAAAGTAAATAGATAGGCCCTTCGCAGAGGGAAGCAGGGATTTGTAGAGGTGTCAGAGCTCGGTTTTGAAATAGAGGTGAATAACATTTTGAGCGGTATACTTTCATTGTCAACATAACAACCAAGAGATGGCGATATCTTCCATGCTACACACATTATAGGCGGTTCCCAAACAGAATGGTAAACTTTATACTCCCGCTCCACCAACAAACATCAATCCATGGCTTGCTCGAAACAACGAGTGCCTCCAACATACATTAGGTCCCAGGGGGAGTTTTGTTTTGCAATTATTTTTATTTAGCTTGCATAAAGTATGGGACTGGGCATCCCAGTGACCAGCCATTTATCTCGTGAGTGAGGAGCGGAGTCCACTCCTCTTGAGAATAACCCGCCTAACATGGAAGATACAGACAACCCTAGTTGATACATGAGCTATTCGAGCATACAAAACAGGATAATTATTTGAAGGTTTAGAGTTTGGCACATACAAATTTACTTGGAACGGCAGGTAGATACCGCATATAGGAAGGTATAGTGGACTCATCTAGAATAACTTTGGGGTTTAAGGAGTTTGGATGCACAAGCAGTATTCCCGCTTAGTACAGGTGAAGGCTAGCAAAAGACTGGGAAGCGACCAACTAGAGAGCGACAACAGCCATGTACATGCATTAAGATTAATAAACATTGGATGCAAGCATGAGTAGGATATAATCCATCATGAACATAAATATCGTGAAGGCTATGTTGATTTGTTTCAACTACATGCGTGAACATGTGCCAAGTCAAGTCACTTAAATCATTCAGAGGAGGATACCACCCTATCATACCACAACATAACCATTTTAATAGTATGTTGGCACGCAAGGTAAACCATTATAACTCATAGCTAATCAAGCATGGCACAAGCAACTATGATCTCTAATTGTCATTGCAAACATGTTTATTCATAACAAGTTGAATCAAGAACGATGAACTCATCATATTTACAAAAACAAAAGAGGTCGAGTTCGTAGCAGCTTTTCTCATCTCAGTCAGTCCATCATATATCATCATAATTGCCTTTCACTTGCACGACTGAGCGATGTGAATAATAATAAGAGTGCACGTGCATTGGACTAAGCTGGAATCTGTGAGCATTTAATAAACAGGAGAAGACAAGGCAATATGGGCCCTTTTGTAAAATAAACAATAATGCATATAAGAGTCATTTCAACAATTTAATCATGGTCTTCTCCTATTGACCCCAAAGAAAAGAAAAGAAATAAAACTATTTACACGGGAAAGTTCCCAACAAGCAAAAGAAGAACATGAAATATTTTTGGGGTTTCTTTTCAATTACTACTACAATCATGGAAAGTAAATTAATTAAAAGATACAACTAATTTTTTTTGGTTTTTTCTTAAGGTTTATTAAACACACAAGAAGAAAGCATAAAAGGAAATAAACTAGTATGGATGATACAATGAAAAAGTATGAGCACTGACATCTAGCAATGAGTGTGTGGACATAAATATAATGTCGGTGAGAAATACGTACTCCCCCAAGCTTAGGCTTTTGGCCTAAGTTGGTTTATGGCCACGGCTGGCCTGGCTGATATCCATAATAATAGTTGTTGGGGTCGTACTATGATGCAGAAGAAGAAGGCTCCGATTGCCACTGGCTGGCAATCATCTTCGGATCCCACTGATAGTTAGACTGTCGCGAAGGATCAAATTGTGGTTCCGGTTCTGGCTTCTCGGCTGGTGTAGGGTTCCGGTAGGCGTGGATAGCCGTCAACGGAACAAGGTACGTGCCTACAGTCAAATCAAACAAAGAAGGAGCAGGCAGGGTAATAGTCTCAGGATGATGTTTATTAAAGAACAATTGATATTTAAGCTCTCCTGCCCTATTCTTGACAATAAAATCATGTGCCACCATACTTTTATAATCTAAATAAACATGAGGTAGCACGTTTTTTTCCTTCTCAGCATGCCTAATAGGTATGTTAAAATGTGTAGCTAGGCGTGTAGCATAGATGCCTCCAAAGTTGGGACCCTTAGTACGGTTCATACTTAACCGTCTAGCAATAATGCCGCCCATACTAAAAGTGTTATCACTGTATAAACCTTGGAGCAAAATAATAATATCAGGGATACTAAGGTTTCCACAGTTTCCACGACCAATTAAGCAACGACTAGTAAATAATGCAAAGTAACGTAAGACAGGAAAATGTATGCTAGTGATTCTTGCATCGGAAACCTTCCTAGTTTCCCCTAGAGTGATAGTATTAATAAATCCCTCCATATCATCACGATGTGGTTCTTCTGTCTTGCCCTCAAAAGGGACTAAACAAATCCGACAAAAATCATAAAGTGACATCTCCTTATGCTCATCATATAAATGGAACTCCACCGTAGGTGGTGAGTTCCTAGAATGAAAATGAAAGTTTTGCACAAAGGTATTTGTGAGTAAGAGATACTGATTGCATTGGTCGTGGAGGAAAGCGGTGAGGCCTGCATTATGAGCCAATTCATGAAAATCTTCATAAATCCCGGCTGCTCTCAAGAAATCCTCAGAAGGCCATTCAGACGCTCGAACCTCCGCGGTGCGCAACAAATTATACTTAGGCTTCAGTGCCTTTTCCTTCGAGCTTTGGCTCGATGAGCCCCTCAATAATCTCCTCATCATTTTCTGAAAAATTCTGAAATTTTTAGTAACTTCAAAATAAAAGTAAACCAAACTCAATAATATTGATAGCAACTACTCCTACAAGTGCCTAGGGCCTATATCATGCATCAAAACTACTTTTGACCATATAAATTTGACATGCAAGCTCAAGAACAGGGTCACCTAAGCAGAAAAAATTTGCAATGAATAAAGCACTAGAACAAAAACTAATTGGACCAATGGAGGAGTCACATACCAAGGAACAATCTCCCCGAGTAGTTTTGTGAGAGGTTCTTTGAGCAAGGAGATCGAAAATGGCAGCACAAAGGGCTGGAACTCGTGCTTGAGTTGGTTTTTCGTGTTTATGGGAGGAAGAAGAAGAGGATGGGTGCAGGAATAAGTGGAGGAGGGCCACCGTGGGCCCACGAGGCAGGGGGCGCGCCCTCCACCCTCGTGGGCAGGTGGTTGACCCCCCTGGTGTGTTCTTCATTCCATAAATCCTCAAATATTCTATAAAAATCATATTTAATTTTCCGGGCATTTGGAGAACTTTTATTTTTGAGGTATTTTTATATTGCATGGATAATCAGATAACGGACAGACAAATTATTTACTTTTATTTTATTTAAACTAAATAACAGAAAGTATAGAGAGGGTACAGAAGGTTGTGCTTCTAGTTTCATCCATCTCATGCTCATCAAAAGGAATCCACTAACAAGGTTGATCAAGTCTTGTTAACAAACTCATTCCCATTAACATGAAACCGGAGAAATTTCGAATAACACTAGGTTACCTCAACGGGGATATGCACATCCCCAATAATAAGTATATCATATTTCTTCTTGACAGTAGGAAGAGGAAATTCAAAACCTCCAAATATAATCGATGGAATTTTTCCGATAGAATTGATACTATGAACTTGAGTTTGTTTCCTCAGAAAGTGTACCGTATGCTCATTACCATTAACATGAAAAGTGACATTGCCTTTGTTGCAATCAATAACAGCCCCTGCAGTATTAAGAAAAGGTCTTCCAAGAATAATAGACATACTATCGTCCTCGGGAATATCAAGAATAACAAAGTCCATTAAAATAGTAACGTTTGCAACCACAACATGCACCTCTGTATCCTGAAGGCCATCCTAACAGAATTGAGCAAGATTCTCAGAGAAATAATATAGATGCACCTCCTTCTAAAAGGAAGAAAAAGAATCAACTTTATGATAAGAAAGATTTGCTCAACGTTTTCTGAACCCAAGGCTCTCTTTCTTTACCATGTTTCCTAGCAACAAAATCTTTCTTATCATAACGTTGATTCTTTATTGTGGGTTATCAAGATCAATAGCGGGTTCAATTTCTACATCATTATCATTACTAGGTTGAGCATCATTATGAACATCATCATTAACATTTTCATTAGGTTCATGTTCATTGCCAGATTGTGTTTCAGCATCATACATAGAGATATCATTTGGATTATCAGGTGGTTCGGCAATAGGTTCACTAGAAGTTTGCACAGTTCTATCATTTTTCTTTTTCTTCCTTTTAGAAGAACTAGGTGCATCATTATTATTTCTCTGAGAATCTTGCTCAATTCTCTTAGGGTGGCCTTCAGGATACAAAGGTTCCTGAGTCATTCTACCAGTTCTAGTAGCCACTTTAACAGCATAATCATTTTTCTTACTATTCATCTCATTGAGCAATTCCTTTTGAGCTTTAAGTACTTGTTCTACTTGAGTGGTAACCATAGAAGCATGTTTGCTAACAAGTTTAAGTTCACCTCTAATATTAGCCATATAATCACCCAAGTGTCCAAGCATATTTGAATTGTATCTTAATTGTCTACCAAAATAAGCATTGAAGTCTTCTTGCTTAAACATAAAATTATCAAACTCATCCAAGCATTGACTAGCAATTTTAGCAGGAGGGATTTCAGCTTTATCATATCTATAGAGAGAATTTACCTTTACTACCTGTGTCGGGTTATCGAGGTCTGGAGGTTCTTCAATAAGTAAAGGATCAAGATCATATGTTTCTTTAATGGGCGGTAACTTAAGACCATGTATTTATTCAATAGGAGGTAAATTCTTAACATCTTTAGCTTTAATACATTTTTCTTTCATAGATTTCTTTGCCTCTTGCATATCTTCGGGACTGAGAAATAGAACACCTCTCTTCTTCGGAGTTGGTTTAGGGATAGGATCATTAATTGGAGCAGGAGCTGGCTCAGGAGGTGGCTCAGGAGGTGCCTAATTATTTTCATTTGTCAACATATTATTCAATAAGATTTCAGCTTCATCCGGTGTTCTTTCCCTGAAAAGAGAACCAGCACAACTATCCAGGTAATCTCTGGAAGCATCAGTTAGTCCATTATAAAAGATATCAAGTATTTCATTTTTCTTAAGAGGATGATCAAGCAAAGCATTAAGTAACTTGAGAAGCCTCCCGCAAGCTTGTGGGAGACTCTCTTCTTTAATTTGCACAAAGTTGTATATTTCCTTTAAACCAGCTTGTTTCTTATGAGCAGGGAAATAATTAGCAGAGAAGTAGTAAATCATATCCTGGGGACTACGCACACAACCAGGATCAAGAGAATTAAACCATGTTTTAGCATCACCCTTTAATGAGAACAGAAATATTTTAAGGATATAAAAGTAGCGAGATCTCTCATCATTAGTGAACAGGGTAGCTATATCATTTAATTTAGTAAGATGTGCCACAACAGTTTCAGATTCATAGCAATGAAAAGGATCAGATTCAACCAAAGTAATTATATCAGGATCAACAGAGAATTCATAATCCTTATCAGTAACACAGATAGGTGAAGTAGCAAAAGTAGGGTCAGGTCTCATCCTAGCATTTAGAGATTGCTTATTCCATTTAGCTAATAACCTTTTGAGTTCATATCTATCTTTGCAAGCTAAAATAGCTAAAGAAGCTTCTTGATCAAATAAATAACCCTCAGGAATAACAAGTGATTCTTCATCATCACTTTCATCTTCATAATCAGACTCAATATTTTCAATCTCTCTATCCCTAGCAATTCGTTCCTCGAGAAAATTGCTAAGTGGCATAGTAGTATCAAGCATAGAGGTAGTTTCATCATAAGTATCATGTATAGCAGAAGTAGCATCATCAATAACATGCGACATATCAGAACGAATAGCAGAAGAAGGTTTAGGTGTTGCAAGCTTACTCATAACAGAAGGTGAATCAAGTGTAGAGCTAGATGGCAGTTCCTTACCTCCCCTCGTAATTGAGGGATAAATTGTTGTCTTAGCGTCTTTCAAATTCTTCATAGTGTCCAGCAGATATAAATCCCAAGTGACTCAAAGAATAGAGCTATGCTCCCGGGCAACGGCGCTAGAAATTAGTCTTGATAACCCACAAGTATAGGGGATCGCAACAGCTTTCGAGGGTAGAGTATTCAACCCACATTTATTGATTCGACACAAGGGGAGCCAAAGAATATTCTCAAGTATTGGCAGCTGAGTTGCCAATTCAACCACACCTGGAAACTTAGTATCTGCAGCAAAGTGTTTAGTAGCAAAGTAATATGATAGTGATGGTAACGGTAACAAAAGAGTAATGAAAGCAAAGTAATGTTTTTGGTATATTTAGTGATTATAACAATAGCAACGGGAAAGTAAATAAGCGTAAACCAGTATATGGAGAGCTTGTAGGCATCGGATCAATGATGGATAATTATGCCGGATGTGGTTCATCATGTAACAGTCATAACCTAGGGTAACACAGAACTAGCTCCAATTCGTCAATGTAATGTAGGCATGTATTCCGAATGTAGTCATACGTGCTTATGGAAAAGAACTTGCATGACATCTTTTGTCCTACCCTCCCGTGGCAGTGGGGTCCTAATGGAAACTAAGGGATATTAAGGCCTCCTTTTAATAGAGAACCGGAACAAAGCATTAGCACATAGTGAATACATGAACTCCTCAAACTACGGTCATCACCGGTAAGTATCCCGATTATTGTCACTTCGGGGTTAACGGATCATAACACATAATAGGTGACTATAGACTTGCAAGGTAGGATCAAGAACTCTCATATATTGATGAAAACATAATAGGTTCAGACCTGAAATCATGGCACTCGAGCCCTAGTGACAAGCATTAAGCATAGCAAAGTCATAGCAACATCGATCTCTGAACATAGTGGATACTAGGGATCAAACTCTAACAAAACTAACTTGATTACATGATAAATCTCATCCAACTCATCACCGTCCAGCAAGCCTACGATGGAATTACTCACGCATGGCGGTGAGCATCATGAAATTGGTGATGGAGGATGGTTGATGATGACGACGGCGACGAATCCCCCTCTCCGGAGCCCCGAATGGACTCCAGATCAACCCTCCCGAGAGGTTTTAGGGCTTGGCGGTGGCTCCGTATCGTAAAACGCGGTGATTTCTTCTCTCTTATTTTTTTCTTCCCGAAAGCAGTTATATAGAGTTGGAGTTGGAGTCGGGAGGTCTCCAGGGGGCCATGAGGTAGGGGGTGCGCCCTAGGGGGGGCGCCCCCCACCCTCGTGGCAAGGGTGTGGGCCCCCTGGTCTTCATCTTTGGCGAGGATTTTTTATTATTTATTGTAAGATATTCCGTGGAGTTTCAGGTCATTTCGAAAACTTTTTTTCTGCACATAAAACAACGTCATGGTAATTCTGCTGGAAACAGCGTCAGTCCAGGTTAGTTCCATTCAAATCATACAAGTTAGAGTCCAAAACAAGGGCAAAAGTGTTTGGAAAAGTATATACGATGGAGATGTATCAGAGCATCACGAAGAGATTAAATGCTTGAAGCTTGCCGTCCTTTGTGGTGACAATGGACTTGTGAAGATGTGCGGAAGAGTGGCTGTGGAGTATGGGGGAGCAATCAACTAGTCTTCATCGAGTCAAACACAATTAAGAAAGGTGGTCCAACTTGAGGGAGTCAAGATCGTCATCATCTAGCTCAAGTGGACCACGTGCAAGGCAAAGGTTTGCCCTTGATAGGTTTTCTATTTTACCGGTCTCATGATGGTAGTTGAGAGACCGGGTTATAGGATCGATTGCCGTACTATCAAGGGGGGCTCTCGATATGTGGCTTGATCGTATCATTTGTAGAGATCTCAAACCATTGCATCCTTGCATCATCTTTCTTGGTTCTTGTTTGGTTCTCTTTGTGAGCCTTAGAGCTTATGGTCATCTTGATGACAAGCTCGAGTTCATCGAAAACGGAGTTCACATGCATCTTCTATGATGTTTTCGATGTTGGAGGTTTTGTCGGTTCTTCTCGATTGGAGGTTTCACTCCTCTTTTTGTTAGGCATACCTCCCCTGCCTCTTCTTACTATAATCAGTCGCTGTTTTGATGCTACTCGTCGTCTTGTTTCCAACAAGCTTGAGTTTGCTCAATTCGGAGCTCATATGCAGAAGTTATGGCAGTTCTTGTTTTCTTGAGAGTGGCTTTTGTCTGGTCCGAGCGGTAGTACCGCGAGCCCAAGCGGTAGTATCGCTTGGAGCTCTCAGTCGTAGTACCGCTGTAGTGCCGCTCTTCTACCGCCTCGATTTTGGGTCCTACTCTTTTCGTGTCGGTTTTAGCAGTAGTTGCACGGCAGTAAGGCACGGTAGTTCCGCCTAAGCGGTAGTACCGCTTCGGTCGGGCGGTAGTACCGCTACTGCATTACTGCCGTCGTACTCTGCTTTGCCCTGCCTCTTTTGGTCCCGTGTTCTGCTCCTCTAGCGGTAGTACCGCTGGGGTGAGCGGTAGTACCGCTCATATGCGGTACTACCGCCCCAAGGTTCATGTTGTGTTGCTCCTTTTCCCTGCTTCTCCCGCTCGTGTGCGGGCTGACCACATAACGGTTGGATTTTCCCCTCCTATAAAAGGGGGTCTTCTTCCCCAATGAACCTTATACTTGGAGCTCATGTTCTTCCCCCATTGTTGACCTTCTTAGAGCTTGCTAACTCTCAATCCCTCCATGGATTCTTGCTAGTTTTTGAGGGAAAAGAGAGAGGAGATCTAGATCCACATTTCCACCAATCACTTTCTCCTCTATGTGAGGGGAACCCATTGGATCTAGATCTTGGAGTTATTGGTGTTCTCCTTCTTGTTCTTCCTCTCATCTTCCTCCCTAGCATTAGTTGCTTCGGTGGGATTTGAGAGAGAAGGATTTGGGCACTCTGTGTGCCCTTGCCATTGAATTTGGTGCATCAGTTTGAGTTCTCCACGTGATACGTGGAATTTACAAGTTGAGAAGCTTATTACTCTTGGGTGCTTGGTACCCTTGAGCTTGTTACTCTTGGGTGTTTGGACACCCTAGAGCTTGTTCCTCTTGGGTGCCTTGGCGCCCTAGACGGTTGGTGTTGTTCGGAGCTCAATCATTGTGGTGTAAAGCTCCGGGCAAGCGTCGGGGTCTCCAATTAGGTTGTGGAGATCGCCCCGAGCAATTTGACGGGTACCGTTGGCCGCCCCCAAGGGTCGCCATTTGTATGGGTTCGGTGACCGCCCTCAAGGGTCCCTTAGTGGAATCACGGCATCTTGCATTGTGCGAGGGCGTGAGGAGATTACGGTGGCCCTAGTGGCTTCTTGGGGAGCATTGTGCCCCCACACCACTCCAAACGGAGATTAGCATCCGCAAGGGTGTGAACTTCGGGATACATCATCGTCTCCGTGTGCCTCGGTTATCTCTTACCCGAGCCCTTTACTTATGCACTTTACGTTGTGATAGCCATATTGTTTCTTGTCATATATCTTGCTATCACTTAGTTGTTTATCTTGCTTAGCATAAGTTGTTGGTGCACATAGGTGAGCCTAGTTGTTGTAGGTTTTGTGCTTGTCAAATTAACCGCTAGGTTTATTCCACATTTGTTCAAGCCTAAACCGTAATTATTTTAAAGCGCCTATTCACCCCCCTCTAGGCGACATCCACGATCGATCACTTGTCTCCTGTTACCATCAATCCTTAGACGCACAGTTCGGGACCCCCTACCCAAGATCTGCCGGTTTTGACACCAATAATCACCGGGAGTGGTCCCGATTATTGTCACTTTGGGGTTGCCGGATCATAACACATAGTAGGTGACTATTGAATTGCAAGATAGGATCAAGAACTCACATATATTCATGAAAACATAATAGGTTCAGATCTGAAATCATGGCACTCGGGCCCTAGTGACAAGCATTAAGCATAGCAAAGTCATAGCAACATCAATCTTAGAACATAATGGATACTAGGGATCAAACCCTAACAAAACTAACTCGATTACATGGTAAATCTCATCCAACCCATCACCGTTCAGCAAGCCTACGATGAGATTACTCACGCATGGTGGTGAGAATCATGAAATTGGTGATGGAGGATGGTTGATGATGACGATGGCGACGGATTCCCCTCTCTGGAGCCCCGCACGGACTCCAGATCAGCCCTCCCGAGGAAGATTAGGGCTTGGCGGCGGCTCTGTATCGTAAAACGCGATGAATCCTTCTCTCTGATTTTTTTCCTCCCCGAAAGTGAATATATGGAGTTGGGGTTGAGATCGGTGGAGTCCCAAGGGGCCCACGAGGCAGGGGGGCGCGCCCCAGGGGAGGCGCCCTGCACCCTCGTGGACAGGGTGTGGGCCCCCTGATGCTGATTCGTTCGCGAATATTTTTCATTAATTCCAAAATGTGTCTCCATGGATTTTCAGGTCATTCCGAGAACTTTTATTTGTGCATAAAAATAACACCATGGCAGTTCTACTGAAAACAACGTCAGTCCGGGTTAGTTCTTCAAATCATGCAAGTTAGAGTCCAAAACAAGGGCAAAAGTGTTTGGAAAAGTAGATACGTGGGAGACGTATCGTATGTATGTTGTGATTCCCTTAGTGGTGTCATGTGAACGTCGACTACATGACACTTCACCTTATTAGGGCCTAAGTGAATGCATTGTGGAGTAGTTATTAGATGATGGGTTGCTAGAGTGACATAAGCTTAAACCCTACTTTATGCGCTACTTCGTAAGGGACTGATTTGGATCCAAAAGTTTAATGATATGGTTAGATTTTATCTTAATACTTTTGTCGTAGTTGTGGATGCTTGCGAGGGGGGTAATCATAAGTAGGAGGTTTGTTCAAGTAAGAACATCACCTAAGCACCGGTTCACCCACATATCAAATTATCAAAGTAGCTAGCACGAATCAAACCAACATGATAAAAGTGACTAGATGAAATTCTCTGTACCCTCAAGAGCATTTCCTTATCATAAGAGACCATTTTGGCTTGTCCTTTGCTACAAAAGGATTGGGCTACCTTGCTGCATATTATTTACCGTTATCAATACTTGCTCATTACAAATTATCTTGCTATCAAACTACTCGCTACTTGTAATTTCAGTGCTTGCAGAGAATACCTTGCTGAGAAGTGAGAACCACTTGTCATTTTCTTCTGCTCCTCGGTGGGTTCGACACTCTTACTTATCGAAAGGACTACGATAGATCCCCATACTTGTGGGTCATCAAGGCTCTTTTCTGGCGCCGTTGTCGGGGAGTGAAGCGCTCTTGGTAAGGAAAAATTATTACACTAGTAGAAAATAGGGTATTAGTCCCGGTTCCAGAGGGCCTTTAGTCCCAGTTCTGGAACCGGGACAAAACAAATGAGACTAATACCCAAAATCTTTAGTCCCGGTTGCCTTACGAACTAGGACTAAAGGGGGCTCCACATGGCCGTTGTGGGCCGCCCAGGCAGGAGGACCTTTAGTCCCGGTTGCCTCAAAGTATTGGGCAACCTTGCTGCACTTTTTTTACCGCTACCGTCACTTGCTCGTTACAAATTATCTTGCTATCAAACTACTCGTTACTTATAATTTTAGTGCTTGCAGAGAATACCTTGCTGAAAACCACTTGTCATTTCCTTCTGCTCCTCGTTGGGTTCGACACTCTTACTTATCGAAAGGACTACGATTGATTCCCTATACTTGTGGGTCATCATCGCGACACACCTAGACTCCCTTCAGATTGCCCACTCCCCCTCGTGTGTAATGAGCGTGGAAAGGCCTTCATCACAAAGATGAAAAAGATAGGGGGGAGAGGACCCCCTACCTTAAATACCTTGATGGACTGAATTGCGCAAGTTCATTCTAATTAGATCTCACTTTCTACTCAAATAGACGTTATAGAAGACATAATGAGATCAATCCATCGGTCATCAAACCCCCACTTTCTGAGAATTGCCTTCAAAGAAGACCTAGTCAACACGATCATAGGCTATGTGCATATCGAGTTTGACATCACATGTCCCCCCTTCTCCTTTTTTATTCTTCTTCATCATGTGCAAGCACTCATAGCACACAATTATATTATCCATAATAATATGTCCGTGAACAAACACACTTTGAGTCTTGGTAATTATTTCTAGGAGAAGAATTCTCAACCTTACTGCCAACATTTTGGATATAACTTTGTAAATCATGTTACAAAGATTTATAGGTCCAAACTGAGAAACCATTTCTAGAGTGTCAACCTCTCGGAATAGAACAATCGTGGTCGTGTTCCATCCCTATGGGATTACCCCATTGAGGGAGTCCTGGATTAGGGGGTGTCCGGATAGCCGGACTATACCTTCGGGCGGACTCCTGGACTATGAAGATACAAGATTGAAGACTTTGTCCCGTGTCCGGAAGGGATTTTCCTTGGCGTGGAAGGCAAGCTTGGCGATACGGATATGTAGATCTCCTACCATTGTAACCGACTCTGTGTAACCCTAGCCCTCTCCGGTGTCTATATAAACCGGAGGGTTTTAGTCCGTAGGACGAACAACAATCATACCATAGGCTAGCTTCTAGGGTTTAGCCTCCTTGATCTCGTGGTAGATCTACTCTTGTTCTACCCATATCATCAATATTAATCAAGCAGGAGTAGGGTTTTACCTCCATCGAGAGGGCCCGAACCTGGGTAAAAACATCGTGTCCCTTGTCTCCTGTTACCATCCGCCTAGACGCACAGTTCGGGACCCCCTACCTGAGATCCGCCGGTTTTGACACCGACATTGGTGCTTTCATTGAGAGTTCGTCTGTGTCATCACTTTTAGGCCCGATGGCTCCTCCGATCATCAACAACGATGCGATCCAGGGTGAGACTTTTCTCCCCGGACAGATCTTCGTATTTGGCGGCTTTGCACTGCGGGCCAATTCGCTTGGCCATCTGGAGCAGATCGAAAGCTACGCCCCTGGCCGTCAGGTTAGATTTGGAAGTTTAAACTACATAGCGGACGACCGCGAAGACTTGATCTTCGATGGATCTGAGCCGCAGCCGAGCGCGCCGCATTGTCCCGATGGGCATGATCTAGCTCTGCCGCCGAACAGTGCCCGGGAGGCCACACTTGTGTCCGCTCCGACCCTTGGCTCGGAGCCGACCACACCAATCGAGGATGGGTGGTTAGACACCGCCTCAGGGGCTGCAATCTCTACGGCGATCAAGCCGAACACCAGCCTTGTCCTCCACGAAGCCCGTGACTCCAAGATGTCGGACTCCTTTCCGGACTCCGAGCCCTCCGCGCCCCTACCGATCGAATCCGATTGGGCGCCGATCATGGAGTTCACCGCCGCAGACATCTTTCAGCACTCGCCCTTCGGCGACATTCTGAATTCACTCAGGTCTCTCTCTTTCTCAGGAGAGTCCTGGCCGGACTATGACCGGCAGGATTGGGATGTGGACGACGAAGAAATTCGATGCCCACCCACCACCCACTTCGTAGCCACTGTCGATAATTTAAACGACGTGCTCGACTTCGACTTCGAAGACATCGACGGTATGGACGACGATGTAGGAGATGAACATGAACCAACGCCTATAAGGCACTGGACAGCCACCTCATCTCATGATGTATACATGGTGAACACACCCAAAGGAAGCGACGACGAGGAACACAGGGATGCAACGAGGGATCGTTCACTCGAAAAGCAATCAAAGCGGCGACGTAAGCGCCGCTCCAAGCCCCGCCTCGACAGAGACAGCAGCCATACAGACCCAGCCATAGAGCAGGACAAGATGGCGGACGACGAACATGCCTTCGAGCAACCGTCCGAATAGGGCAACTTGGATAAACAAACCGAACACCCCATCCCCGGCGAAAACAAAAGTCCGGACGACCTTACGCCGGATAGGCTCATGGAGCAGAAGAACCTCCACAAAAGGCTTGTTGCCACTGCGCGTAGCCTGAAAAAGCAGAAGCGGAAGCTCAAAACTGCGGAAGATGCACTCAGAATCAGATGGAGCAAAGTACGCAACACCGCAGACAAATATGGCGGCAGTCGCCGCACAAAAAGCTATCCAAAGCGAAAGCTACTACCTGAATTTGACGAGGAGGCCTTAGAGCCCGCGCAGTCAAAAAATAGGAAAGCCACCCGGTCGGATAGACGACCGCATGGCCAGCATGGAGCGGCAAGCGGCGCCGCACACAAGCCGGCACGCGATCCACCAAAGGATCCGCATCAAAAAGATGGCCTAGCCAGATCTATCTACGGGCCAAGAAAGCAAGCTCTAGTAAGCAATGCAACACAACAAATATCCGAACATCACGGCACACCCAAATACAGGGGTGCCGCACACCCCCTATGTTTCACCGATGAGGTGCTGGACCATGAATTTCCAGCGGGATTTAAGCCCGTAAACATAGAGGCGTACGACGGAACAACAGACCCTGGGGTCTGGATCGAGGATTATATCCTCCACATGCACATGGCCAGAGGAGGTGACCTCCACGCCATAAAATACTTACCCCTCAAGCTTAAAGGGCCAGCCCGACATTGGCTCAAAAGCCTTCCCGAAAACACCATTGGAAGTTGGGAAGAGCTTGAGGATGCTTTCCGGGCAAATTTTCAAGGGACCTATGTCCGCCCTCCGGATGCAGACGATCTCAGTCACATAACTCAATAGCCCGGAGAGTCAGCCCGGAAATTCTGGAACAGATTTCTTACTAAAAAGAATCAGATAGTCGACTGTCCGGACGCCGAAGCCCTAGCAGCTTTTAAGCATAACGTTCGAGACGAATGGCTCGCCAGACACCTCGGCCAAGAAAAGCCAAGAACTATGGCCGCATTAACAAGCCTCATGACCCGCTTTTGCGCAGGAGAAGACAGCTGGTTGGCAAGATGTAGAACCAGCGATCCAAGTACATCCGAAGTTAGGGATGGAAATGGAAAACCCCAACGCAGCAAGGACCAGCGCCGGAATAAGGGAAACAGCCCAAAGAGCACGAAGGTCAACGCCAGATTCAAAATCTCACGGCAGAATCAGAGAAAGCCGCCCCTCAAGGATAACAGGGACGAGCTATCCAACTTAAACAAAATCTTGGACAAGATATGTCAAATACACAATACTCCCAGGAAGCCTGCGAACCATACCCACAGAGATTGTTGGGTTTTCAAGCAATCCGGAAAACTCAACGCCGAACACAAGGGGCTCGACACACCAAGTGAGGAGGACGACGAACCCCACAAGCAGAGCACCAGGAAACAAAAGGATTTCCCACAAGAAGTCAAAACAGTAAACTTACTTCACATGACGAACAGAATGGCGCCAACAGAGACACGCGCCATACGGCCTATCCCAAAGGAGTCTCGCCAATGGTTGTTAAAACCGATCACCTTTGACCATCAGGATTACTCTAGAAGTATCCGGAACGCAAGCTGGACTGCCTTGGTATTAGATCCAATAATCAGCGGACTCCACTTTACAAATGTCCTGATGGACGGCGGCAGTGGTCTAAACCTGTTATACCAGGACACAATCCACAACATGGGTATAGACCCAACAAAAATTTGCCATAGCAAAACCTCCTCTCAAGGGGTAACGCCAGGCCCGGATGCCCGTTGCATGGGTTCTCTCCGGCTAGAAGTTATGTTCGGCTCCCCCGATAACTTCCGTCGCGAACAGCTAACTTTCCACATCGCCCCATTCTCAAGTAGCTATCAAGCACTGCTGGGACGCGAAGCTTTCGCCCGCTTTAACGCAATACCGCATTATGCATCTCTTACGCTTAAGATGCCCGGTCCACGAGGCATCATCTCATTAAAGGGAAAACATTGAGTGTTCCTCCCGCGCGGAAGACAGTGCGGCTGCCTTGACAGCCCCACAATAAAGCGGCTTCACCAGCCAAAGCACCTAAACAGGTCGTCAAGACCACGGACACGGCTAGACGAGTCTGGCATAAACATACAATTGATAAAGGCTTAATAGCCGTATACCCCTGTACTAGGGGCTCCGCGCATATAAAACAAGAGACAATAAAGCTCAATTTTACCCATTTCGATTTATACTTTGTTTATTTAGTATAACTCATGTTTGGCAGGATCTTTCTTCAACTAAGTTCCTCTCTTTTATAGATGAACACCGTGCTACGCCCGTCCAGGATACGGCACAACGGAGACACAGGCGCAGACGTGCAACAGGGACCCGTTCCAAGGATTCTTGTCATATTAAGACCCTGCGTAAACCTTTTTTACTATCTCTTGTTGATGCACATCCCCTGGTTTCTTGGTATAACCAAGGTGGAGGCTGGCGTTTTGGCATGTGGCCACGTCATAGTTTTGCGCGTACCTGGACACTAGGGGCTTATTACTAAGGGTGTTATCCCGCCCGCCCTCATAAAGACCGAATACCTTAGGGAGTGTTCGGCGTCGCGAGTTTGGCCTTATATGCATTAGCTCCGAATCATGTCTTTGGTCAAATGTTGGGTTTGCCCGGCTCCTGTGTTTTGCTACCTTACGTTCCGCTCTATCGGTTAAGGCGGCACCAGCATTTGAAAAGAGCCCTCGGGCCATGGAGCACCAGCATTCTTGCTTATAAAAGCACCTCCGCACTATGCGTGCCGTCCCTCGATCATCTTCGGCTCTACTTTGAAGGTCTTGAGCCATAGTCTGAAGTGAGGAGTAATATGGAGGAAGGCTTCACACACGACGACGAATGAGGAAATATGGAGGATGGACTCCGGAGCTAAGTCGTGAAATTCCAGCCCATAATAAAACATGAGCCCCCTCACGAAGGGATCCGTCGGGAAGCCTAGCCCCCGAAGGAAGTGAGACATGAACACCACACTCTCACCAGGCTTGGGAGTGGGAATGACCTGCCCTTGAGCAGGCAGCCTATGCCAGATTTCGCCGGTCAAGAACCTGGCCTCTCTCAACTTCAGCACGTCCTCCTCCGTGACGGAGGAGGGCATCCATCGGCCTCGAAGGTCGGAACCGGACATTGTCGAAGGTCCGAAGCACCGGAAATCTGGAGCCTTGGGTGTTGGAACTCGAGGAGAAGGGCGAACTCATTTGAGATTGAAAGAAAGGAGTAAGGCCTTGGTCTCTTTATAAGAGGTTGAATACCAAGGGCCCTCCCCGTGACCGTTTGGGACTCGCCTTTGATCGAGAAAACATACCAACGGGTACGGTTGGGTTACCCATGCCCATATTGATGAGAATCCCGGAATAAGGGGACACGATCTCTGCTTTGACAAGACGTGCCAAGGAAACCGCCTCGCTAAACGCGCTGTGGTAGGACAATAAAACGATTTGAATAAAGACTTGGCCATGGTGTGATGTCACGCTACGGAATACGTCAGTAGATTAGATTTGTGTAAATATTATTCTCTCTATGGCAATATGTGGAAACTTATTTTGCAGAGCCAGACACTACCTTTGTGTTCAAAATCTTCTATGGAGTACTTGGAGGAGGAACCCGCCTTGCAATGCCGAAGACAATCTACGCGCCGGACTTGTCGTCATTGAAGCCTGGTTCAGGGGCTACTGAGGGAGTCCTGGATTAGGGGGTGTCCGGATAGCCGGACTATACCTTTGGCCGGACTCCTAGACTATGAAGATACAAGATTGAAGACTTCGTCCCGTGTCCGGAAGGGACTTTCCTTGGCGTGGAAGGCAAGCTTGGCGATACGGATATGTAGATCTCCTACCATTGTAACCGACTCTGTGTAACCCTAGCCCTCTCCGGTGTCTATATAAACCGGAGGGTTTTAGTCCGTAGGACGAACAATAATCATACATAGGCTAGCTTCTAGGGTTTAGCCTCCTTGATCTCGTGGTAGATCTACTCTTGTACTACCCATATCATCAATATTAATCAAGCAGGAGTAGGGTTTTACCTCCATCGAGAGGGCACGAACCTGGGTAAAAACATCGTGTCCCTTGTCTCCTGTTACCATCCGCCTAGACGCACAGTTCGAGACCCCCTACCTGAGATCCGCCGGTTTTGACACCGACACCCGCTATTTACTTAAACATACACTTCACTGGATCTTGGCCTAGAATATGCCATTTTTTAATAGAAAATCGTATGCACACCATTGGCCCAGGCACTTCAAATCCCAGTGCTAACGAGCACTTGTTTCACTTCCTCCTTATTATGCGGCGCCACAAAGATTCATTCATATAAGAAGTAACACATGGTTTCACTTTATTTAACACCTCCTAGTTCGGTTTGGCTACTAGGGAAGTAAATAAGTTTTGGAAATAAACATCGATCAAACTCTTTAGAGCTTCATTATCCATCTCCAACCTCCTTCTCATCCATAAGACGGTGAATATAGTTCTTTTTTTCGCTAGTAGTGACAAAATTATTAAAGAAAATTGTATTGCGATCACCAAATTTTAGGCAATTTGCCTTGTTGTTCTGCACCCAATAAATTTTTTCTTTTTCTATAGTCTCCTCAATCTATATTAACATCTGTCTCCGCTAATCTGTTGACTTGTCAGTGAGTGTTCCCGATCACAGTGAATCAAGCTCCTCCTTTAATTCTTTCAAAACATCACGATCCCAAATATGAAGGTCCGAATGTACGCTATAGTACACGCTGAAAGCGAAGCCGATGCACATGTCCTTTCCCAAGCCTCTATTACCCGCTGGAGCATTTCTTCCTCTTTTAAGTGTCTTGCCTCAAACTGCTTGTGGTCCATGTGTGGCTATTGTTTAGAACCCGACGCACCTTCAGTATCAAGCACATTTGGCATGTGATCAGATTTAGTATGTGGTGCATTTGTAATAGTAGAATTACAAGGCATACCATGAAATCTCCCATTACAGACCGCTCTATCCAAACGCTCGCGTAGCCTCCGCCTCCTCCAAGTAAAATGATCGCCCAAAAAAACATGTGTTCCAATTCACACTTCACTAATGCATCTCTGAAATTTGTCATCATGCCAACAGGATGCGGATCACGTCCTTCCTTCTTGTGAGAGTATAAAATCTCATTAAAGTCGCCCAAAACCACTCATGACATCTGGACTTGCTGGTAAAGATCTCGCAGATATCCCCATGATAGGTCTTTATCTTCCCAACGAGCTTCACCTAGAACCCCTTAAGTCTTCATACACAAGTCGACGCTTCCACACTCACATCAGTACAATTCTTAGTTTCATGCCTGACATGTATTATGACCGGATTGCGCCAAAACAAGATTAGGCCCCACTACCACCAACACTCCTGAGTCCTGACCACCTCCACATGATCCATCTTCAGATTCTTCATCGTTTTTCTGCCCTAGTTGTCTTCAGACGTGTCTTAGACAGGAATATGACATCCGGCCCCCATTGCTTCTGGACGTCCAACCTATGGTTTTCATTGCTCTCGGAAATCACCCTCGAGGGGAGTCATCGGTGTACTATTTAATGAGTCTGTACCAATGTCTGATCTCTACCTTTTCGGGTCATGGATTTTTTTATGGAGTGCTCACTATTGTTATCCACTGTCTCATTGCCAATGTTCTCCAACAAATTCACCTTGTCAAAGACAAACCCGGTTGGGTGTGTCGAGGGTTGAGCTCCCGGTCTCTCCATAACAGTTCCATCTTGGTCGATCAATTGCTTGTGTGCCACAGGTACGACCACACCAGAGTTAATACTGCCACCATCACCAAAATCCAAGTCCGTATTTCCTTGGAATTGGCATCCCCCGTATTGCCTCTACCTCTACCAAATCCTCCTCCTCTACCCATTGCTCCACCACCATAGGGCGCACCTCCTCCCATCGAACCACGGTCAGAGTTATCAAAACTCACTAATATCCAATCACCCCATGGATGCCAGCACCACATTCAGTCACTACATGCCCGGTGAGTCCAAAAAAATCCCAAAAATTTGGCAGGTTTTCATACTCAACAGGGTATTTCTTCTTTTCCTTCAGTGTTAATGGCACAAAATAGGCCAGAGGGGTATCAAGTTTCACAAAAACATGAGCTAGGTGATACTTCAAAGGGTTTAAGTGACCCTCATTAACCCATTACCTTGATCGCAGGGGCTTCCGCCTTCCTTGCATTCTTCTTTGCCAGCTCCATCTGTTGGAAATATGCCCTAGAGGCAATAATAAAATGATTATTATATTTCCTTGTTCATGATAATTGTCTATTGTTCATGCTATAATTGTATTATCCGGAAATTGTAATACATGTGTGAATACATAGACCACAACACGTCCCTAGTGAGCCTCTAGTTGACTAGCTTGTTGATCAAAGGATAGTCATGGTTTCCTGACTATGGACATTAGATGTCATTGATAACGGGATCACATCATTAGGAGAATGATGTGATGGACAAGACCCAATCCTAAGCTTAGCTCAAAGATCATGTAGTTCGTTTGCTGTAGCTTTTCTGAATGTCAAGTATCATTTCCTTAGACCATGAGATTGTGCAACTCCCGGATACCGTAGGAGTGCCTTGGGTGTGCCAAACGTCACAACGTAACTGGGTGACTATAAAGGTACATTACAGGTATCTCCGAAAGTGTCTGTTGGGTTGGCACGAATCGAGCTGGGATTTGTCACTCCGTATGACAGAGAGGTATCTCCGGGCCCACTCGGTAATGCATCATCATAATGAGCTCAATGTGACCAAGGGGTTGGTCACGGGATCATGCATTACGGTACGACTAAAGTGACTTGCCGGTAACGAGATTGAACAAGGTATTGGGATACCGATGTTCGAGTCTCGGGCAAGTAATGTATCGATTGACAAACGGAATTGAATACGGGATTGATTAAGTCCTCGACATCGTGGTTCATCCAATGAGATCATCGAGGAGCATGTGGGAGCCAACATGGGTATCCAGATCCCGCTGTTGGTTATTGACCGGAGAGGCGTCTCGGTCATGTCTGCGTGTCTCCCGAACCCGTAGGGTCTACACACTTAAGGTTCGGTGACGCTAGGGTTGTAGAGATATTAGTATGCAGTAACCCGAAAGTTGTTCAGAGTCCCGAATGAGATCCCGGACGTCACGAGGAGTTCCGGAATGGTCCAGAGGTAAAGATTTATATATAGGAGGTCCAGTTTCGGCCAGCGGGAAGGTTTCGGGGGTTACCGGTATTGTACCGGGACCACCGGAAGGGTCTCGGGGGTCCACCGGATGGGGCCACCTATCCCGGAGGGCCCCATGGGCTGAAGTGGCGTGGGAACCAGCCCCTGATGGGCTGGTGCGCCCCACCCAAGGGCCCAAGGCGCCTAGGGTTGGAAACCCTAGGGGGCCGTTGCCCCCCGAGGGGGCATGCGCCCCCTGGTTGGAAACCCTAAGGGGGCCGTTGCCCCAGGCCCCCCCCCCTTTTAGATGGGATCTCCAAGGGGGCATGCGTCCCCTAGCCCCTATATAAGGGAGGGAGGGCAGCCGCACCTTGCTCTTGGCGCCTCCCTCTCCCTCCGTAACACCTCTCCTCCTCGCTTGTGCTTGGCGAAGCCCTGTCGGGATCCTGATGCATCCACCACCATGCCGTCGTGCTGCTGGATCTTCATCAACCTCTCCTTCCCCCTTGCTGGATCAAGAAGGAGGAGACGTCTTCCCAACCGTACGTGTGTTGAACGCGGAGGTGCTGTCCATTCGGCACTTGGTCATCGGTGATTTGGATCACAACGAGTACGACTCCATCATCCCCGTTCACTTGAATGCTTCCGCTCGCGATCTACAAGGGTATGTAGATGCACTCCTATTCCCCTCGTTGCTAGAATACTCCATAGATTGATCTTGGTGATGCGTAGAAATTTTTTGATTTCTGCTACGATCCCCAGCAGTGGCATCATGAGCTAGGTCTATGCGTAGTTTCTATGCACGAGTAGAACACAAAATAGTTGTGGGCATCGATATTGCCAATTATCTTGCCATTACTAGTCTTATCTTGATTCGGCGGTATTGTGGGATGAAGCGGCCCGGACCAACCTTACACGTACGCTTACGTGAGACCGGTTCCACCGACTGACATGCACTAGTTGCATAAGGTGGCTGGCGGGTGTCTGTCTCTCCCACTTTAGTCGGATCGGATTCGATGAACATGGTCCTTATGAAGGGTAAATAGAAATTGGCAATTCACGTTGTGGTTTTGGCGTAGGTAAGAAACGTTCTTGCTAGAAACCTATAGCAGCCACGTAAAAACTTGCAACAACAATTAGAGAACGTCTAACTTGTTTTTGCAGCAAGTGTTTTGTGATGTGATATGGCCAAAGGTTGTGATGAATGATGAATGATATATGTGATGTATGAGATTGATCATGTTCTTATAATAGGAATCACGACTTGCATGTCGATGAGTATGACAACCGGCAGGAGCCATAGGAGTTGTCTTTATTTATTTATGACCTGCGTGTCAACATAAATGTCATGTAATTACTTTACTTTATTGCTAAAGCGTTAGCCATAGTAGTAGAAGTAATAGATGACGAGACAACTTCAAGAAGACACGATGATGGAGATCATGGTGTCATGCCGGTGACAACAATGATCATGGAGCCCCGAAGATGGAGATCAAAGGAGCAAATGATATTGGCCATATCATGTCACTATTTGATTGCATGTGATGTTTATCATGTTTTACATCTTATTTGCTTAGAACGACGGTAGCTTAAATAAGATGATCCCTCATAATAATTTCAAGAAAGTGTTCCCCCTAACTGTGCACCATTGCGAAGGTTCGTTGTTTCGAAGCACCACGTGATGATCAGGTGTGATAGATTCTAACGTTCGATTACAATGGGTGTAAGACAGATTTCACACGCAATACACTTAGGTTGACTTGACGAGCATAGCATGTACAGACATGGCCTCGGAACACAGAATACTGAAAGGTCGAGCATGAGTCGTATAGAAGATACGATCAACATGAAGATGTTCACCGATGTTGACTAGTCTGTCTCACGTGATGATCGGACACGGCCTAGTTAACTCGGATCATGTTATACTTAGATGACTGGAGGGATGTCTATCTGAGTGGGAGTTCATTTAATAATTTGATTAGATGAACTTAATTATCATGAACTAGTCTAAAATCTTTACAATATGTCTTGTAGATCAAATGGCCCACGTTGTCCTCAACTTCAACGCGTTCCTAGAGAAAACCAAGTTGAAAGACGATGGCAGCAACTATACGGACTGGGTCCGGAACCTGAGGATCATCCTCATAGCTGCCAAGAAAGATTATGTCCTAGAAGCACCGCTAGGTGAGCACCCGTCCCACAGAACCAAGATGTTATGAACGCTTGGCAGACACGTGCTGATGATTACTCCCTCGTTCAGTGCGGCATGCTTTACAGCTTAGAACTGGGGCTCCAAAAGCGTTTTGAGAGACATGGAGCATATGAGATGTTCGAAGAGCTGAAAATGGTTTTTCAAGCTCATGCCCGGGTCGAGAGATATGAAGTCTCCGACAAGTTTTTCAGCTGTAAGATGGAGGAAAATAGTTCTGGCAGCGAGCACATACTCAAAATGTCTGGGTTGCATAACCGCTTGACCCAGCTGGGAGTTAATCTCCCGGATGACGCGGTCATTGACAGAATCCTTCAGTCGCTTCCACCGAGCTACAAGAGCTTTGTGATGAACTTCAATATGCAGGGGATGGAAAAGACCATTCCTGAAGTATTTGCAATGCTGAAATCAGCAGAGGTAGAAGTCAAAAAGGAACATCAAGTGTTGATGGTGAATAAAACCACTAAGTTCAAGAAAGGCAAGGGTAAGAAGAACTTCAAGAAGGACGGCAAGGGAGTTGCCGCGCCCGGTAAGCAAGCTGCCGGGAAGAAGCCAAAGAATGGACCCAAGCCCGAGACTGAGTGTTTTTATTGCAAGGGAAGTGGTCACTGGAAGCGGAACTGCCCCAAATACTTAGCGGACAAGAAGGCTGGCATCACGAAAGGTATATGTGATATACATGTAATTGATGTGTACCTTACCAGTACTCGTAGTAGCTCCTGGGTATTTGATACCGGTGCGGCTGCTCACATTTGTAACTCAAAGCAAGAGCTGCGGAATAAACGAAGACTGGCGAAGGACGAGGTGACGATGCGCGTCGGGAATGGTTCCAAGGTCGATGTGATCGCCATCGGCATGCTACCTCTACATTTACCTACGGGATTAGTTTTAAACCTCAATAATTGTTATTTAGTGCCAGCTTTGAGCATGAACATTGTATCAAGATCTCGTTTAATTCGAGATGGCTACTCATTTAAATCCGAGAATAATGGTTGTTCTATTTATATGAGAGATATGTTTTATGGTCATGCTCAGATGGTGAATGGTTTATTCTTAATGAATCTCGAGCGTAATGCTACACATATTCATAGTGTGAATACCAAAAGATGTAAGGTTGATAATGATAGTCCCACATACTTGTGGCACTGCCGCCTTGGTCACATAGGTGTCAAACGCATGAAGAAGCTCCATGCAGATGGACTTTTAGAGTCTCTTGATTACGAATCATTTGACACGTGCGAACCATGCCTCATGGGTAAAATGACCAAGACTCCATTCTCAGGAACAATGGAGCGAGCAACCAACTTATTGGAAATCATACATATTGATGTGTGTGGTCCAATGAGTGTTGAGGCTCGCGGTGGCTATCGTTATGTTCTCACCCTCACTGATGACTTGAGTAGATATGGGTATGTCTACTTAATGAAACACAAGTCTGAGACCTTTGAAAAGTTCAAGGAATTTCAGAGTGAGGTTGAGAATCAACGTGACAGGAAAATCAAGTTCTTGCGATCAGATCGTGGGGGAGAATACTTGAGTCACGAGTTTGGCACACACTTAAGAAAATGTGGAATAGTTTCACAACTCACGCCGCCTGGAACACCTCAGCGTAATGGTGTGTCCGAACGTCGTAATCGCACTCTATTAGATATGGTGCGATCTATGATGTCTCTTACCGATTTACCGCTATCATTTTGGGGCTATGCTTTAGAGCCTGCCGCATTCACTTTAAATAGGGCTCCGTCGAAATCCTTGAGATGACACCGTATGAATTATGGTTTGGGAAGAAACCTAAGCTGTCATTTCTAAAAGTTTGGGGATGCGATGCTTATGTCAAGAAACTTCAACCTGAAAAGCTCGAACCCAAGTCGGAAAAATGCGTCTTCATAGGATACCCTAAGGAAACCATTGGGTATACCTTCTACCTCAGATCCGAAGGCAAGATCTTCGTTGCCAAGAATGGATCCTTTCTAGAGAAGGAGTTTCTCTCGAAAGAAGTAAGTGGGAGGAAAGTAGAGCTTGATGAAGTACTGTCTCTTGAAGCAGAGAGTAGCGCAGCTCAGGAAAATGTTCCTGTGGTGCCTGCACCGATTAGAGAGGAAGTTAATGATGATGATCAAGATACTTCGGATCAAGCTCCTACTGAACTTCGTAGGTCCACAAGGACACGTTCCGCACCAGAGTGGTACGGCAACCCTGTCTTGGAAATCATGTTGTTAGACAACGGTGAACCTTCGAACTATGAAGAAGTGATGGCGGGCCCAGATTCCGACAAATGGCTAGAAGCCATGAAATCCGAGATAGAATCCATGTATGAAAACAAAGTATGGACTTTGACTGACTTGCCCGAAGATCGGCGAGCCATAGAAAATAAATGGATCTTTAAGAAGAATATAGACGCGGATGGTAATGTGACCATCTATAAGGCTCGACTTGTCGCTAAGGGTTATCGACAAGTTCAAGGGGTTGACTGCGATGAGACTTTCTCACCCGTAGCAAAGCTGAAGTCCGTCCAAATCATGTTAGCAATTGCCGCATTCTATGATTATGAGATATGGCAAATGGACGTCAAAACGGCATTACTTAACGGCTTTCTTAAGGAAGAATTGTATATGATGCAGCGAGAAGGTTTTGTCGATCCTAAGAATGCTAACAAGGTGTGCAAGCTCCAACGCTCAATCTATGGGTTGGTGCAAGCATCTCGGAGTTGGAACATTCGCTTTGATGAGATGATCAAAGCGTTTGGGTTTATGCAGACTTATGGAGAAGCCTGCGTTTACAAGAAAGTGAGTGGGAGCTCTGTAGCATTTCTCATATTATATGTGGATGACATACTGTTGATGGGAAATGATATAAAATTCTTGGAAAGCATAAAGGCCTATTTGAACAAGTGTTTTTCAATGAAGGACCTTGGAGAAGCTGCTTATATATCAGGCATCAAGATCTATAGAGATAGATCGAGACGCCTCATCGGTCTTTCACAAAGTACGTACCTTGACAAGA
The DNA here is from genome assembly GCF_018294505.1 of Triticum aestivum. Classification (NCBI taxonomy): domain Eukaryota; kingdom Viridiplantae; phylum Streptophyta; class Magnoliopsida; order Poales; family Poaceae; genus Triticum; species Triticum aestivum. The sequence continues at coordinate 383,619,758 of NC_057806.1, read as the reverse complement.
TATTGAAGAAGTTCAATATGGATCAGTCCAAGAAGGGGTTCTTGCCTGTATTGCAAGGTGTGCGATTGAGCACGGCTCAATGCCCGACCACGGCAGAAGATATAGAAGAGATGAGTGACATCCCCTATGCCTCAGCCATAGGGTCTATTATGTATGCCATGCTGTGTACCAGACCTGATGTAAACCTTGCCGTAAGTTTGGTAGGTAGGTACCAAAGTAATCCCGGCAAGGAACACTGGACAGCGGTCAAAAACATCCTGAAGTACCTGAAAAGGACCAAGGATATGTTTCTCATTTATGGAGGTGGCGAAGAGCTCGTCGTAAAGGGTTACGTTGATGCTAGCTTCGACACAGATCTGGATGACTCTAAGTCACAAACCGGATACGTGTATATTTTGAATGGTGGGACAGTAAGCCGGTGCAGTTCAAGCAAAGCGTCGTGGCGGAATCTACATGTGAAGCAGAATACATGGCAGCCTCGGAGGCAGCACAAGAAGCAATCTGGGTGAAGGAGTTCATCACCGACCTAGGAGTCATACCCAATGCGTCGGGGCCGATGACTCTCTTCTGTGACAACACTGGAGCTATTAGCCTTGCCAAGGAGCCCAGGTTTCACAGGAAGACCAGGCATATCAAGCATCGCTTCAACTCCATTCGTGAAAGTGTTCAAAATGGAGACATAGAAATTTATAAAGTACATACGGACCTGAATGTAGCAGATCCGTTGACTAAACCTCTCCCTAGAGCAAAACATGATCAACACCAGAATTCCATGGGTGTTTGATTCATCACAATGTAACTAGATGATTGACTCTAGTGCAAGTGGGAGACTGTTGGAAATATGCCCTAGAGGCAATAATAAAATGATTATTATATTTCCTTGTTCATGATAATTGTCTATTATTCATGCTATAATTGTATTATCCGGAAATCGTAATACATGTGTGAATACATAGACCACAACACGTCCCTAGTGAGCCTCTAGTTGACTAGCTCGTTGATCAAAGGATAGTCATGGTTTCCTGACTATGGACATTAGATGTCATTGATAACGGGATCACATCATTAGGAGAATGATGTGATGGACAAGATCCAATCCTAAGCTTAGCTCAAAGATCGTGTAGTTCGTTTGTTGTAGCTTTTCTGAATGTCAAGTATCATTTCCTTAGACCATGAGATTGTGCAACTCCCGGATACCGTAGGAGTGCCTTGGGGGTGCCAAACGTCACAACGTAACTGGGTGACTATAAAGGTAAATTACAGGTATCTCCGAAAGTGTCTGTTGGGTTGGCACGAATCGAGACTGGGATTTGTCACTCCGTATGACGGAGAGGTATCTCTGGGCCCACTCGGTAATGCATCATCATAATGAGCTCAATGTGACGAAGGGGTTGGTCACGGGATCATGCATTATGGTACGATTAAAGTGACTTGCCGGTAACGAGATTGAATAAGGTATTGGGATACCGATGATCGAGTCTCAGGCAAGTAACATACCGATTGACAAAGGGAATTGAATACGGGATTGATTAAGTCCTCGACATCGTGGTTCATCTGATGAGATCATCGAGGAGCATGTGGGAGCCAACATGGGTATCCAGATCCCGCTGTTGGTTATTGACCAGAGAGGCGTCTTGGTCATGTCTGCGTGTCTCCCGAACCCGTAGGGTCTACACACTTAAGGTTCGGTGACGCTAGGGTTGTAGAGATATTAGTATGCCGTAACCCAAAAGTTGTTCGGAGTCCCGGATGAGATCCTGGATGTCACGAGGAGTTTCGGAATGGTCCGGAGGTAAAGATTTATATATAGGAGGTCCAGTTTCGGCCAGCGGGAAGGTTTCGGGGGTTACCGATATTGTACCGGGACCACCGGAAGGGTCCCGGGGGTCCACCGGATGGGGCCACCTATCCCGGAGGGCCCCATGGGCTGAAGTGGCGTGGGAACCAGCCCCTGATGGGCTGGTGCGCCCCACCCAAGGGCCCAAGCCCTAGGGGGCCATTGCCCCCCGAGGGGGCATGCGCCCCCCTGGTTGGAAACCCTAAGGGGGCCGTTGCCCCAGGGGCCGCCCCCCCTTTTTAGATGGGATCTCCAAGGGGGCATGCGCCCCCCTAGCCCCTATATATAGTGGAAGGGAGGGAGGGCAGCCGCACCTTGCTCTTGGCGCCTCCCTCTCCCTCCGTAACACCTCTCCTCCCCGCTTGTGCTTGGCGAAGCCCTGTCGGGATCCTGCTGCATCCACCACCATGCCGTCGTGCTGCTGGATCTTCATCAACCTCTCCTTCCCCCTTGCTGGATCAAGAAGGAGGAGACGTCTTCCCAACCGTACGTGTGTTGAACGCGGAGGTGCTGTCCGTTCGGCACTTGGTCATCGGTGATTTGGATCACGACGAGTACGACTCCATCATCCCCGTTCACTTGAACGCTTCCGCTCGCGATCTACAAGGGTATGTAGATGCACTCCTATTCCCCTCGTTGCTAGAATACTCCATAGATTGATCTTGGTGATGCGTAGAAATTTTTTGATTTCTGCTACGATCCCCAACACCATCTTGTTCATGCGACCAACAGGTATACCCATGATCCTAGCCTAGACAGGAATACGGTCCAACTAGTATTCTTGAACATTGGTTATCCCATCATATTCCTCAAGAACCATTGCATCATTCTGAACACCCATAGACCACCGCCCATGACGTGATTCCAATCACTAGGGCACATGAACTGAACCAGGAAAAGGCCGTCATTCATCGTCTTGAAATTTATTCCTTGCTGAGAGGCCCAAGCATTATGCATAGATTTAAACAAGGCAACATGACTGAAGGGTTTTCTGTGAATGAACCCTAAAAATCCCAATCCATCGAGTTTCCTCAAGCCGCCCTTTAATCTCTCTAGACAGGTCATGGTCTTTCTCTTCCTCCCCATGGAGATCCAATCCCTCCAACCTATCCTCGAGACTTGCTTCGTTCGAGTGATTAACACCGTTGCACCATTTCCAGATGCTTCGTCCTCTGGCAGCACCTGAGATCTTGTTTCTGCCATGCAAGGGTACCATGGTGTAGCCTACTCTCATGGTATCACGGGTGAACTTTGTTGGGAAAGTTTCAACGTGAGGGAATTGGGAAATCGAAGGGTAGATGCACTCGGGCGACGGCGTCGCAAGAGGAACCTGAGAACCCTAGGTAAACCTAGGGGAATTAGACCTTGAATGCATTATACGTTTATATCATACTCCCTCCATTCCAAAATATAGTGCGCCCGCGCTTTCAGAGGTCCAATTTTGACCATAAATTTAACCAACGAGACCAACTGCGGCGGGAGAAAAAATTATATTGAAAACTTCTTTCGAATACGAATTCACCGATATAATTTTTGCTCCCGCTGCAATCGGTCTTGGTAGTTAAATTTACGGTCAAAGTTGAAGCACGAGGATAGAGGAAGCACTACATTATGAAATGGAGGGAGTATGCATTAAGTATGTACTCAGACATAAATTCACCAATGGCCCTTCCTAATGCTCCATGATGTACATGTGCTAAAAATGTCATGTGGGGAAATCCTGACATATCAAAGCAATTAAGAGTGGGAGAGAAAATTTTGGTGACCCAGGAAGAAATAGTGCCAAGCATGCGAACCTATGCAAAAATGCATATGCATGGGATTTTAGTTGCTAAACAATTAAATGAAGGAAGGTTAGCTAGAAAAAACTAATTACCTATGCATTGGGAGTTTAGTTGCCAAGCCCTTTCATGAACCTAGTATCTCATCTATCTGTGCACTGGGAGAAGCCGTTTTTGTTGTATCTAAAAAATTTCATTTAACGTGTTTCGCGATGGACAAAATGCTGGTTTTGGCACTATGAGTATATCTTAACTGAGATATAATTACTTTCTCTTTCCACACTAAATCAGGTGCCACATCAGATGTTTGCTTAGGTTTCAGGATTAAGATATAGTCCAAAGCAGAGCACTAGAACTACCCTTATAGGATCAATCCAAAATTCTGCTTTTTTGAGAACCACCCTGCAAGGCATTTTATTCATCAAATAGGCGGACAATATCAGACTGCATAGGTGCAATCAAAAAGTCGGAGATTACATCATAAGAGGATACACCCGATACAATGGATAAACCTTCCTTCGCACACCTTTGAGAATATGGCCGCCAATTAAGTGGAAGTCATCATTCTTCCATTCATCCTGGATCATCTGTTAGTCTGTTTCCAGCAGAACATTTTGCCATTGTAAAACAGAAAATTGAAAAGAAGGCACACATATCCACGTATTTTGTATTGGTGCGGTATTTAGGAAAAGGGAAGCCACGACTACCTATGCATTTTCGGGTTATGTGACCAGTACACTCTGGTATTGTATAACTAAACATGGTTTGCCCCAGATAACAAGGTGTCTGGTTGGTGTAGTTGGTTATCACGTTAGTCTCACACACTAAAGGTCCCCAGTTCGAACCTGGGATCAGACATAATTTTTTTGCAATTCCTTGTACTATTCGAATGGACGTTCATTTTTCTTAATTTATTTTATTTTCTTGTCGTTTCAACGCCCCATTTTCTCACTCACTCATATTTTGCCATATCAAGGAGTGACACCTTTTGACACTGCTGACACAAAAGTTTTGGTCGCCCCGGAATCAGCGAGAACTTAAAAAAGCACAAACAGAAGCCAGCTCGAAAGTAGAGTTTTCTCTTCACCATCCACGAGCAGATCCGATATGTTGGCTGATCGCGCCCGCCAGCGGCCACCCACCAGCAACACCGCCACGCCGCTCAATCAGGCGATGCGTGTGCGTGTCGAACCTTCCGTCCGCAGCGCCACCGAACGACGGGAGGAACAGCAGAGGGGGAGCCTGGGACGAACACCTGGACGACGAGGACGAACATATCCCACCAAACCAAACACCCCGCCCCGGTGAGACGACAGAGGTGGGGCGTGGAGGTTCCTTGCATCTTTGCCCCGCTGTCGCCATTATCGTCAGTCGTGATAAAGCAGAAAAGATCCGTCCTTCGCCGGACGCAAATCATGGCCGGAGTGGACGATTTTTCAATGCCCTCCGACGCGTCACTCCAATCCAATCACGGAGTGACAAACCCTTGTTTTAAAGAGGAAGGAGGGAATTTGTCGAGGTGCGCCTGCGTGCGTGCGTGCGTTGCCGGGAAGAAAGAATGAGAACCCCACCCCAGCTGGACGGAATGGCCTGGACCGCAGATCTGCTGGTGTCTCCGGCCGTCCGTATGTTTCACACAGCTGGGCTGGGCAGGTGTCGTGCTTCCGGATGAATCAATCCCACAAGGAAGAAATATCTCGTGTCAAGCCTTTTCCTTGGGAGCCTCTGATCTTTTTCTTCGTCTTCACGCAAGCGCCGAGAGCTGTCCCGGATCTGTTCCCTTTGATTTCATCTCTTTTCTGTAGTAGTACTATCTTTTGATTTGACTTCATTTTATGTATTTTATATGGCGCCCAGATCCCCCATTTTTTGGGTCCTCCGGTGGCACAAGATATTCGATATGGTTTGTGCTTCACCGATCTAACGATCAGTACCTAGTGTAATACTTAGATTTGAGCACATCAGAAGACTATATGAGCCCTACTGATGATGAACTACTGATGCGAACGGAAGCTGCAAGGTGCTTAGTAGGGCTCATTGTACAAGGCCTAGTCAGTTTTTGCTTAGGGGAGATTATTATATGAGCCCTACTAAGGCCTTGTATCATCCTCCATCTAAACAGGATTACTGATGCGAACGGAAGCTGCAGATCTGAATCCAGCCTTCAGAATTTGAACAAAAACTGACTTCCTTCTGATGAACTGAACTTCAGTTTCAATTTCAGGATCGAACTTGGTTACACCAATTGTTATTTCTTTCCTCAACCCCACCATAATCTATGTACTCCACTGAACTTGATCCAGGGAGAAATATTGCAAAAAGAAAAAATAATGAATTTTGAAGAAGAGAAACAATCAGTAGAATCACTATAGAGCTAGTTTTGGATTGACCCTACTGTTACTACTATACTACGATTGTTGCAATGGAAGATCACGGCAGCCAGTCGCGCTCCTACAAATGATTCCTTGGCCGGAGATCGACGACGACAACGGAGATGTTGTCCGAGCTGTTCTTCGTCAGCGCCAGCTTGGTGAGCATGGCCGCCGCCTCGGCGCACCACCTGTCTCTGCCCCTCCGGAGGCAGGCTCGCGCCACCTCGCAGGCTGTCTCGTTGGTGACCACGTCCCACAGCCCGTCGCTGGCTAGGATCAGGCACTCGTCGCCGGCCGCCCTGTCGGTCACCGTCACCTCCGGGACCGCCGTCACGTACGGCTTCAGGTAGCCGTCGCCGATGGCGCGCGACATGGCCAGAACGCCCAGCACCCTCGCGCCCTCCCAGAATATGACGCGGCCGCCGGCCGCCTCGATCCTCTCCAGCTCGTCCGGCCTGTCGGGCTTGTGGTCGGAGGAGAGGACGACCGGCGCGCCGTCGCGGCAGAGCACGGCGCGGGAGTCGCCGCAGTTGGCCACCAGGACGCGCCGCTCCCCCACGACGGCCACCACGGCCGTGGACCCCACGTGGTCGCACTTGTTGGCCTCGCAGCGGCAGCTGGCGCTGTCGCCGCCCCCGCTGGCGGTCACCTCGGCGTCCATCCTCGCGAAGCTGCGCTCCATTGCGCCGGTCCAGGACTCGGGCTGTGCCGCGCCGGCGAGCTCCTCGGCGACGAGCTCGTGCATCCGCTCCCGGCACGCGTCCGCCACGTGCGAGCAGCCGTGCCCGTCGAAGACCCCGTAGAAGTCGCGCCGGGGCTTCCCCTCCTCGGCCGGGGCGGTGAAGGCCTCCCGTATGGAGACGGCGTCCTCCATCTCCCTCCTGCGTCCGGCGACCGACGTGAACCCGTGGCGTTTCGCGGCCACCCCCTCGCCCCCGGCCGCGCGGCGCTTCCTGGTGGCCGCGGCCTCCTCGGCGCCCTGCGGCGCCTCCGCGGTGACCTTCCACCTGGCCACCGCGTCCCCGGCTCTGCGGCGCCTCCCGGCGCGCGCCCTGGCCCTGGCCTCTGCCTCCGCCCCGACCACCACCGCCGACGAGGCCGAGTCACAGCACACCTGCGCCATCGACATCAACGCCAAGAAACCCCTCTTCTTCTTCCCCTAGACAAGAACACCGCCTGAATTCTGAGATGAAATGCAAATCGCCGCTGCTCGGTCGCTCGGTGGCTACAAGAAGATGAAGGGGAGGGGAATGGAATGGAATGGAGGAGAGGAGTCCGTGGCGGGCGGCCCCCTTATAAAGCTTGGCCGCAGGTGGCGTGGCACATCCATGGCGCGCGTCGCCATCTCTCAGGCGGAGGCGACACCTGGTGGCATCCACCGCCCCACGCAACATCCGGGCCGTCCACGAGTTGCGCATGGCACGCGGCGCGCACCACGACACGTGCCCCCGCCCCATCAACGGCTCACCCTCTCCCCAGCCGGGACACGTGACGCGCGGCCACGATAACACCCTCGCTAATCAACTAATCTAGCCTAATCAAATCTAAGCTAGTGTGGTTGTGTTGAAAGTCCGATCTAACCCCGCAACCTAATCGCGCCGAACGAGCGGACGTCCGGATAGAATAATGCGGGCACAGGTGCGCGATGGCGACCGGGCACGGGATCGTGGCCCGGGAGTGTAAACCACTGCGACGTGTCCCGTTTAGGCGGATCCCCGGAATTCTTTCCATCGCCGGTCCAACTCGGGGGGCAGGGCAAAGGTTCCGTCGGGTCTGATGCTGATGCCGACGCGGACGCGAATTCGAAAAGAAAAGAGAAAGCGGGGGTTGCGGGTGGTGGTTGCGCGCGCCGTGCCGCCACCCCATTGGCTCCCGGCCCGGGGCGACCTCGTAGACGCGCCGTGGCCCCCCGGAGCGCAGAGGGGGCGACTCGTGTCCCCGTTTGACCTCGCAACGACGAGGTTTTTAAATTTCTCCGGCGACCGGAGCCCGGGGGAGACGTGACACGTCCCGCTCCTTGTTCGCGCGCAATCGGCCGCCTAATGTTACGTGCCACCCGAGGGCGAGATTTTTTTGCCGCTCGCTGGGTCTCTGGTCGTCGGGGACACGTCAGGGGGGCAGGAGGGGCACGTACGCGGACGGGAGGTGGCCAGGTGGGGGCGCCGCGGAACAGTGGGCGTCGCCGTCGGGGCCCCGCGCGCGTTGGGACTCAAACAAACCGGGGAAACGGTGGCGGCGGTTTCGGGGTGATTCAGGTTGTATTGGGTGCCGTGGGGTGGGGTGGGGTGGAGGGCCAGCGGCGGGGAGATGTGCCGTGTGCGAATGCAAGCGGCGAGGCATGGCGGGGATGGGGACGGGCCGCCACGTACCTGCGTCAGAGCTGTTGTGGTCAAAGACGTGGAGGTGATGCTTTTGGGAATGATGCAGGTGGAGACCGGCATGGGATGGATGCACAGTGTGTGCTGCTACAGGTGGCGTCCAGGACCACTAGAAATGGCGACTTCGAGCTCTATTTCTATTTATTTTTGGATCGAGATAGAATCGACAGTTGATAGCAACGAATCCAGAGTTTGCTTTACAAATATTTGATTCATTCATCAAGCATCATGCCAGTAAAAATGACAAAAAACAATAAAAGATAAATTCATGCATGTAGATCATCTAGTGACGACTAGAACCAGTAAAGCGAATCAAAGGTGTGTCGTCGTTATCGTCCATCCCTCATCAAACATGGACAAACTTTGTTATAATAGACAGTTGCAAGCCGTCATGCTAAAACTACAAAGAATCAGCACACTAGAACAGCAAGCGTTACTGATGAAGAAAAGCATGGATCGCTCCTCCTCTACCCTGCCCGCCGTTGTCCGCGTCGAAACGGAGCGTGTGCTTCACCCTCCCACTGGCCTTCTCGCCATGGCCAAGGGCGGGATTGGAGCTTGCTTTGAGGGTTGCGCCGAGCAGATCCGGGGATAGATCGGTGGTTCCCAGGTCGCCGGTGAGATCTACGGATGGCACCGCATGGCGGGGGTGGGGAGGTCTCCGACCAGGAGATAGTGGGTCTCATGGCGGATGCGGAGTGGCTACACCTTGTCGCGGTTCGGGCGGCAAGGGATGCGGAGATAGCACCGCAAATGGCACATGAGGCCAGGCTTGCTCTGGCCCTTGGGGCGATGTCGAGGACGAACAAAGAGGACCGGGGCGCCTGTACGCTCTGGGGCAAACGCTCACGCCAGACCTGATCCTGAATTGGGCATCGGCGAATGCGGTCTCCACATCCAGAGGTCAAAGGCGCCGATGGAGGCTATTTCGGATACTCCCAGATGGTTGAACAAGGTCTCTAGCTCTCCGCCTGCTTCCCCCGCGAGTATGAGGCTTGACCTGTAGGATTCGCGCGGATTCATCTTCAAGCCAATCCCAAGAGAGGTGTTGATTCAAACCGAGCCACCAAATGAGGTGTTGAGTAACCATTATTGTGATGTAAGGAATTCCTCGACACTGCGCCACATGTTCGACAGCAGCAAGAGGAGAGAGAGCTTTGCTTGCAGAAATAGATGAAGGGAGGAAAAATTCAAACCTCAGTTTTAGTTGGAAGACGAAAGCGGATTTGAGGTTTCCACCTTCATTTGTTCAAATACAGAGATTGCGGATGGTATAGATGATAGTTTCTTCGACCAGCTGTGGGACGGCAGACCTAATCCCCCCCTCCCCCCCCCCCCCCCGCGCACCAACCACTCACCACACCTTCCAGAGAGAGCGCTGGTGTTGGTGTCAAAACCGGCGGATCTCGGGTAGGGGGTCCCGAACTGTGCGTCTAGGCCGGATGGTAACAGGAGGCAAGGGACACGAAGTTTTACCCAGGTTCAGGCCCTCTCGATGAAGGTAAAACCCTATGTCCTGCTTGATTAATATTGATGATATGGGTAGTATAAAAGTAGATCTACCACGAGATCGAGGAGGCTAAACCTTAGAAGCTAGCCTATGGTATGATTGTTGATGTGTACGTCGTCCTACGGACTAAAATCCTTCGGTTTATATAGACACCGGGTAGGGTTAGGGTTACATAGAGTCGGTTACAATGGTAGGAGATCTACATATCCGTATCGCCAAGCTTGCCTTCCACGCCAAGGAAAGTCCCTTCCGGACAGGGGACGGAGTCTTCAATCTTGTATCTTCATAGTCCAGGAGTCCGGCTGAAGGTATAGTCCGGCCATCCGGACACCCCCTAATCCAGGACTCCCTCAGTAGCCCCTGAACCAGGCTTCAATGACGACGAGTCCGGCGCGCATATTGTCTTCGGCATTGCAAGGCGGGTTCCTCCTCCAAGTACTTCATAGAAGATTTTGAACACAAAGATAGTGTCCGGCTCTGCAAAATAAGTTTTCACATATTGCCATAGAGAGAATAATATTTACACAAATCTAATCTGCTGACATATTCCGTAGTGTGACATCACACCACGGCCAAGCTTTTATTCGAACCGTTTTACTGTCCCATCTCAGCGCGTTATGCGAGGCGGTTTCCTTGGCACGTCTTGTTAAAGCAGAGATCGTGTCCCCTTATTCCGGGATTCTCATCAATACGGGCGTGGGTAACCCAACCACGCCATTGATTACGGCGCTTGGGAGATAAGCGAGTTTTACCAGGCTGGTGGGGACGCGTAGTCGCGTCCACCCATATAAGGGGATAAGGATCCATCTTTTCACCTACGCCTTTTTCTTCCCTCACCTATCCATTCTTGCGCACTCGAGCTCCAGCGCCCAAGTCCGCACTCCCCACCTCAACCTTCTCCAACCATGTCCGGAGCGGGAGGCAAGTGGATGGTCTCCTCCGTCACGGAGGGACACATCAAAAAGCCGAGGAAGGCCGGATACCTGTCTAACGACATCACATACCGGCTTCCCGAAAAGGGGCAGCTCATCCCCACCCCTAGGCCCCATGAGAAGGTGGTGTTCCTCCCCCATTTCCTCCGCGGATTGGGCTTTCCTCTCCATCCATTTGTCCGGTGGCTCATGTTCTACTATGGCCTGAATTTCCACGATCTGGCCCCGAACTTTGTCCTCAACATCTCGGCGTTTATCGTCGTGTGCGAGGCTTTCCTCCGCATCCGCCCCCATTTCGGCCTATGGCTCAAGACTTTCAATGTCAAGCCGAAGGTGGTGCGCGGCAACCAGGTGGAGTGCGGAGGCGCCATGGTGGGCAAGATGGCCAACGTCCTATGGCTTGAGGGCTCCTTTGTGGAGACCCTGAAGGGGTGGCAATCGGGGTAGTTTTACATCACCGAGCCGTGCGACGCCGAATGGGTCGCACCCCCGAGTTTCGATCCAGACCCCCTACGCGGCTCACCTCCTGGAAGGAGACGGGCCTGTCGTGGGGTAAAAAAGGAGAGCTGACCGGACTCAAACATGCGTCAAAACCCTGGTGGACAAGAAGCTCAAACTTGTCAACGTAGTCCAGGTTATGCTCATCCGCTTGATCCTCCCGTGCCAACAACGGGCTTTTAACCTGTGGGAGTTCGACCCGGCGCGGCACCAAACTCTAAGCAGGCTCTTCGACACGACGTACGAAGATGCCTGGAAGGTGCTTTTCAAGGGCGCCGAGGCTCCCGCATCCGCTACTGAGGATCGCGGATTCAGTGCGCAGCGTCACGCTCTCGCGGTAAGATGTTTTTTCCTTTTACAGGGTATCATTTTTTCATAGTTTGACTCCATGCGGGATCTAAGCTCCCTTTCCTTTGACAGGATTGGCAGGTGACATCCGGACAGATCAACTGTCCGGCTCCTTTGCCCGAAGGCCCAGCGGACGCTCGCTTGGCGGGCTGCTGGTTCCGGCACCCTATGTGGTGCCGGAGAAGAAGGTCAAGAAGAAGGCCACGGGGACTCGAAAGAGTGCTCGACGCTCGGAGGTGTCGGATTCATCATCCGACGAATCCAAGACGCACTCCTCCCGCGAAGACGAGGAGGAGGAAGAAGAGACCCCTCCCCCTCCAGCGGGGGAAGGGAAGAAAAGGAAGGCCGCCCCAACTGGGGAGGCCGAAGGGTCCAAGAAGGGGAAAACCCTTCCTCCGGACTGCTCCACCGACACCGACGATAGCGGAGAGGAGTGGGCGCCTAGGGCCAAGCCCCTGGCCAAATCATAAGTATCCGGATACCAGAGTAATTCATAGTATTCGTTTACTGCACAGCTTTCCCTTACGTCGAATATGTTTATGCAGCCCACCCAAAGACCGGCTCGACACGTCGTCGAGAGGCTCACTGGACTCGTCGGATGTGAACTCGCTTCTGACGGCTTCCTCCCCCCGCCCTACGGACGACACCGAAGTGTTGTCCCAACAGGTTCCGAGCCGGGAGGAGGTGGTCCTGGAGGCGCCGCAAGGCGACCTCCCGGACTCCAGGAGCAAAGGGGATGAAACCCCCCAGGGCTCCAAGTCCGGCTCTAGGCCGGACACTGCTCCGGAATCTTTAAAGGTTCCAGAGTCCGGCGGGCGACCTCCTTCCAAGAGGAGCCAACCCACTATGCCGGTGGCCCCCGTCCAACCGGAGGCGCCGGACAATATGTTGGAGGCGCTCCAAGGCGCCTTCATCGACGAGGAGCACCGTGCCATTATGAGTGCGGTGGTCCAGAAGGTTCAGTCCACCAAGAGCGGAATGACTGAAGCTTGTACTAGCCTTTTGACAGGCTTTGAGGTAAGTAAAGAATGTGTAAATAATATTACCGCATAGACAGTAGCCCCTGATGCTCTGTTTGGCGTTCGGGAAGAAAAGCCGAATAGAGGATCAAATAAAATTCACAGGAGTATAACAAAAAGGAGTCAATATGAGTATGCAGGCTTCTCTACTTGCGTCCGCCGCACTGACTGCGGAAGTGGACATGCTAAAGCAGAACCTCGAGCGGTCCGAGCAAGAGCTCGGTCGTGCCAAGAAGCAGCTCAAGGACAATGAAGGTAAGAAATACCTTGTTTAAATATATATATAAAAAAGGTGCAATTGCAAAAAATGACAGGATTATCGTGGCTATTGTAGGGGCCACGTCTGAGGTGGCGACCCTTAAGCAAGTGCTGGACGAGGCCGAGAAGAGGGCGGCCACGGAGCGCACCGAGCGGGAGAAGTGTGAGGCCGAGGTTGGCAAGGTGCGGCAAGAGCTCCAGGCTCTCATGGAAAAACATGAGAGTTTGGAGCTTGACTCAAAGACGCGAGCGTCCGAGCTCGCGGTGGCTATTGAAAATGCCAAGTCTGCCAAGGCCGAATCCCAGAAGACCCTCTAGGAGTTGGATGAGGTGAAGAAGATAGCGGCGGGTAAGGCATTCTTTATGCAAAGCAAACACATAAACGTGAGTTACTTGTTACTTACCCGAATCCGGAGTTCTCCAGGAGCGTTCGCAGATCTTCCCCGGAGTCTGTCCGATGCCGCCGCATTCTATCGAGCCGAGGAGGGCAGCTCGACAGAGAAGGTGTTCTGGTCTCAGTATACTGAGGCTGGACACCCCGTGCCCCTGAGCGACCAGCTGAAGCAATTGGTCGAGCTCCACAAGGCGGCCGAACAGGCCATGAAGGGCCTCATTGTTCGGCTGTGGCCTGGAGGGGCTCTGCCTGGGAGCTATTTCGGGCTGGTGCGGCAGCTGGTGGAGGCCTGTCCAAGGCTCGAAGTCATCAAGCGCTCCGTCTGCATTGAGGGTGCTTGTAGGGCCCTTGCCCGTGCTAAGGTGCACTGGGGCAAGCTGGATGCTGAGAAGCTTGTGAAGGATGGGCCACCGCCGGGGAAAGAGCATCGCAAGCCCGAGAATTACTATAAGGATGTTCTGAAGGGTGCCTGCCTTGTGGCGGATGAATGTTCAAGGGATGTAATTTTTGAGTGAAACTTGCTCGTTTTGTCCTGTGCGCTGAAAACTTGTTTATATGCGCTAAGCAATGCTGTTGGAATTTAAAATATTACCTTATGTGCGGCTGTTTATCAATTCTGAGAGATGGCGAGTCGTCGGCTTCTGCCCCCGTGCTGCTAGTGCTGGGGTGTTCGGGGATAAACCTGAGCGCTCTCTTTCCCATGTTTGGGTCCTTCGAGGGAGGCGCTCAGCCCAACGAACAAGGCAATCAGACTATAATGCGTGAACACTCTCACTTAGCCATAGAATTCTATAATTTTAAATTTCGGCGAAGCCCCTGGTATTCGGAAGACCGAGTTCGAGGCGCTATCCACGCCTTGGCCGGACAGAGCCGGCTCCTCGCCCTAAGCGGCATAAGTCTTTAGGGACTCGAAAAAACCTCTCGAGCAGCGACCAGCTCTCGCTTCATCATGACAGTCAGTTTTAGCTTTCTCCACTGAGGTGCTCGACCCAGCTCAACTGGGGCACAATCGCAGTGGTTCTCCTAGTGCTACCTTAGCTGATATAGCGGAACGTAAGGCACCAAAACATAGGAGCCGGGCAAACCAAACTATTGATCCAAGACATGATTCGGAGCCGATGCATATAATGCTATAAGTTCGGGGTGTCGCACTTGTTAAAGTGTTCGGACTTCTCACACCATATTGAGGGGTACTAAAGCCCCTGGCATATTTTGGCCGTACCAATGTGTACGGGTGCAACATGTCGTTAAGGAACATATATAAAGAAAAAAAGGTAATGCAAAAATAGACGAAAGCTATGCATTGTTTATTAAAAAGGTGTGCGATCAAGGCAGAACGATACAAGTAATGCCATAAGTGGAAGGTTGGACTAGTTAACATGTCCGTTCCAGGGGCAAGCTGCGGAATAGTATGCGGAACGGGTATACTGCTCGTGATAGAGACCACCTGGGAGTTCCGTAGTGCGGCATGGCTTGTCTGGTTCCCTGGTTCTTGCATCGTTTGTGCGGCAATTGAACTGCCGAACAGGCCTTTCGAAGGATGAAGTCCTGAAAGTAAGAGAAAGTTAAAAAATCGGCAGCCCCTGGTCCGGTTTAAGCCGTGTTTTGGGTGTGCCGTGATGGTGCCCCTCTCTTGTGCCCATGGTATCTCTAGAGCGTAGTTATGTACGCGAAGTACTGGCGTCGCCTTTTTGCGAGGGTTGGGGTTGGGGCCGCATTGCTATGCCTGCTCGGATCGTGCCAGTCGGTCTTGTTGTAGGTTACTCCGGGTGCGCTTGATGGTGTCCGGTCGTTTAGTGGCGGTCGTTTAGTGGCCGGACTGGAGAACTGCCTGGAAAGGCTGCTTTGTACTTCCGCTGCAAGGGCCGCCGTGTGCTCCTCCGTTCGGAGGGAGCGTTTGGTGTTTCCATTGACCGTAATTACTCCTCGAGGGCCTGGCATCTTGAGCTTAAGGTATGCTTAGTGCGGTACCGCATTGAACATAGCGAATGCGGTTCATCCGAGCAGTGCGTGATAACCACTGCGAAATGGGACTATGTCAAAGATTAACTCCTCGCTTCAGAAATTATCCGGAGATCCGAAGACCACTTCAAGTGTGACTGAGCCTGTACAGTTGGCCTCTACACCTGTTATTACGCCTTTAAAGGTCGTTTTGGTGGGCTTAATCCTCGAGGGATCTATGCCCATTTTCCGCACTGTATCCTGGTAAAGCAGGTTCAGGCTGCTACCGCCGTCCATAAGGACTCTAGTGAGATGAAATCCGTCAATAATTGGGTCTAGGACCAATGCAGCGAATCCGCCATGACGGATGCTAGTGGGATGGTCCCTTCGATCAAAGGTGATCGGGCAGGAGGACCATGGGTTGAACTTTGGGGCGACTGGCTCTACCGCGTATACGTCCCTTAACGCGCGCTTCCGCTCCCTTTTGGGGACGTGGGTTGCGTATATCATGTTCACCGTCCGTACTTGTGGGGGAAAACCCTTCTGTCCACTGTTGTTCGGTGGCCGGGGCTCCTCGTCGTCATCGCTATGCAGCCCCTTGTCTTCGTTTTCGTCGTTTAACTTGCCTGCCTGCTTGAACACCCCAACAATCCCTGTTGGTGTGATTGGCCGGCTTTTCGGGGGTGCCATGTATCTGGCATAAGCGGTCGAGTATTCGGTCCAAACTGGACGGCCCCCTAGGATTCCTTTTGAATGGCTTTTTCCGCTGACCGGATTTAGAGCCTCTGAATCCGGCATTAACTGCCGTATCCTCAGCATTGTCGCCGTTAATGCGGCGCTTCTGCTTGTTGCAACGCGACCTGCCACTACTATCCCTGGTGTCTGAATTACCAGGGTTCTTGGTCATATTGTTGCTACGAGCAAGCCAGCTGTCTTCTCCCGCGCAAAAGCAGGTCATGAGTGTCGTGAGTGCTGCCATAGATTTCGGCTTTTCCTGACCAAGGTGCCGGGCCAGCCACTCGTCACGGATATTGTGCTTGGAGGCTGCTAGGGCCTCAGCATCCGGACAGTCGACTATTTGATTTTTCTTTGTTAGGAACCGTGTCCAGAATTGCCTGGCCGATTCCTCTGGCTACTGAATTACGTGACTTAGGTCATCGGCGTCTGGGGGTCGCACATAAGTGCCCTGGAAATTATCGAGGAATGCGGCTTCCAGGTCCTCCCAACAACTGATTGATCCTGTTGGCAAGCTGTTAAGCCAATGCCGAGCTGGTCCTTTAAGCTTGAGTGGGAGGTATTTGATGGCATGGAAATCATCGCCGCGGGCCATGTGGATATGAAGGAGATAATCCTCGATCCATACCGCAGGATCTGTTGTGCCATCATATGATTCGATGTTTACGGGTTTGAAACCCTCGGGGATTTGATGATCTATTATTTCGTCTATAAAGCAGAGTGGGTGTGCGGTGCCTCTGTACTGGGCTATATCATGACGTAGCTCCAGTGAGCCTTGTCTACTGTGTTCGGCCCTGCCGAATTTGTGGCCGGCGTGACGGTTACCGTCTCAAGCCGTGGGGTGCCCACGCGATCCATAGATCGATCGTGTTTGCCTTGCCTTGTCCTCCAACATGTCTCGTAAGTCCGGCGCATATTCCCTTGCCTTGGTACGGGGTGCGGCTTGAGTGGAGGGCCGGGAGGCCTCTCTGTCGCGGACACGAGGTGGCCGTTCGGCCGCATCAAGTGCTTCCTCCTCTAATCGGGGTAGCAACTTGCGCTTTGGGTAACTCTTGGAGGGTCGTTCGAGTTTGTGCTCTTCGGCCGCAAGGACTTCAGTCCATCTGTCGACCAGCAAATCTTGGTCAGCTCTCAGTTGTTGCTGTTTTTTCTTGAGGCTTCTTGCCATGGCCATAATCCTGCGTTGAAAACGCTCTTGCTCGACGGGATCCTCTGGCACGACGAATTCGTCGTCATCGAGGCTTGCCTCGTCTTCGGAGGGAGGCATATAATTATCGTCCTCGACCTCTCTGTCTGCCGCTCTCTCATGAGGGCTGGTTTATCCATCCTCCTGTGCTAAACCTTGCTGGAGGGGGTTTTCTTCGGCCCTCTCCGGAGTATTATTATCTCCCGTCCTGGAATCACCGTTTTTGTGTTGGCGGGATTTTGAGCGGTGCCGCTGGCGCTTGGGCTATTTCTTGGAGGGGTCATCCTCCGCTATTCCATCACCCTCTCCCTCTTTTGGGGTGTCCACCATGTATATGTCATATGACGAGGTGGCTTTCCAGGGCCTAGTAGGCGCTGGTTCTTCATCATCTCCTTCATCAGCGTCCATACCGTCGATGTCTTTGGAGTCGAAGTCGAGCATGTCGGTTAAGTCGTCGACAGTGGCTACAAAGTGGGTGGTGGGTGGGTTTTGAATTTCTTCATCGTTCGTACCCCAACCTTGCTGACCGTAGTCCGGCCAGGGCTCTCCTGATAAAGAGAGAGACTTTAGTGACTTCAGGATATCGCCGAAAGGCGAGTGCTGAAAGATGTCTGCGGCAGTGAACTCCATGATCGGCGCCCAATCGGATTCGACTAGCAGGGGCACGGAGGGTTCGGAGTCCGGAGAGGAGTCCGGCTCCTTGGAGTCACGAGCCTCGCAGAGTACGGGGCTGGTGTTCGGCTCAATCGCCGTTTGGATCGCAGCCCCCGAGGTGGCGTCCAACCGCCCATCCTCGATTGGCGCAGTTGACTCCGAACTAAGGGTCGGAGCCGGTGCGGGTGCGGCCTCCAGGGCACCGTTCGGCGGCAGAGTTAGATCATGCTCGTCATGACAGTGCGGCGCACTCGGCAGTGGTTCGAATCCGTCGAAGATCAAGTCCCCGCGGATGTCAGTCGTGTAGTTTAAACTTCCGAATCTGACCTGACGGCCAGGGGCGTGGCTTTCGATCTGCTCTAGATGGCCAAGTGAGTTGGCCCGCAGTGCGAAGTCGCCAAAGACGAAGATCTGTCCAGGGAGGAAGGTCTCACCCTGGACTACATCGCCATTGATGATCGATTGGCCCTGACGGCGACGGCACAGAGGAACTCTCAATGAAAGCACCAATGTCGGTGTCAAAACCAGCGGATCTCGGGTAGGGGGTCCCGAACTGTGCGTCTAGGCCGGATAGTAACAAGAGGCAAGGGACACGAAGTTTTACCCAGGTTCGGGCCCTCTCGATGGAGGTAAAACGCTACGTCCTGCTTGATTAATATTGATGATATGGGTAGTACAAGAGTAGATCTACCACGAGATCAGAGAGGCTAAACCCTAGAAGCTAGCCTATGGTATGATTGTTGATGTGTATGTTGTCCTACGTACTAAAACCCTCCGGTTTATATAGACACCGGAGAGGGTTAGGGTTACATAGAGTCGGTTACAATGGTAGGAGATCTGAACATCCGTATCGCCAAGCTTGCCTTCCACGCCAAGGAAAGTCCCTTCCGGACACGGGACAGAGTCTTCAATCTTGTATCTTCATAGTCTAGGAGTCCGGCTGAAGGTATAGTTTGGCTATCCGAACACCCCCTAATCCAGGACTCCCTCACTCGCCGATTCGCGCCTTGCCCCTGTCTGGCTCAGGCTGAAGAGGCTCAAGGACCTTGATGTGACTGCGCCTACTGTGTTCGGCCCTACCGAATTTGTGGCCGGCGTGACGGTTGCCGTCTCAAGCCGTGGGGCGCCCACGCGATCTGTAGATCGATCTTGTTTGCCTTGCCTTGTCCTCCAACATGTCTCGTAAGTCTGGCGCATATTCCCGTGCCTTGGTACGGGGTGCGGCTTGAGTGGAGGGCCGAGAGGCCTCTCTGTCGCGGCCACGAGGTGGTTGGTCAGCCGCATCAAGTGCTTCCTCCTCTAATCGGGGTAGCAACCTGCGCTTTGGGTAGCTCTTGGAGGGGCGTTCGAGTTTATGCTTTTCGGCCGCAAGGACTTCAGTCCATCTGTCGACTAGCAAATCTTGATCAGCTCTAAGTTGTTGCTGTTTTTTCTTGAGGCTTCTTGCCGTGGCCATAAGCCTGCGTTGAAAACGCTCTTGCTCGACGGGATCCTCTGGCAAGACGAATTCGTCGTCGTCGAGGCTTGCCTCGTCTTCGGAGGGAGGCATATAATTATCGTCCTCGACCTCTCTGTCTGCCGCTCTCTCATGAGGGCTGGTTTCTCCATCCTCCTGTGCTAAATCTTGCTGGAGGGGATTTTCTTCGGCGCTTTCCGGAGTATTATTATCTCCTGTGCTGGAATCATCGTGTTTGTTTTGGCGGGATTTTGAGCGGCGCCGCTGACGCCGATGCTTAGGCTATTTCTTGGAGGGGTCATCCTCCGCTGTTCCATCGCCATCTCCCTCTTTTGGGGTGTCCACCATGTATATGTCATACGACGAGGTGGCTTTCCAGGGCCTAGTAGGCGCTGGTTCTTCATCATCTCCTTCATCGGCGTCCATACTGTCGATGTCTACGGAGTCGAAGTCGAGCATGTCGGTTAAGTCATCGACAGTGGCTACAAAGTGGGTGGTGGGTGGGCTTTGAATTTCTTCATCGTCCGTACCCCAACTCTGCTGACCATAGTCCGGCCAGGGATCTCCTGATAAAGAGAGAGACTTCAGTGACTTCAGGATATCGCCGAGAGGCGAGTGCTGAAAGATGTCCGCGGCAGTGAACTCCATGATCGGCGCCCAATGGGATTCGATTGGCAGGGGCATGGAGGGTTCGGAGTCCGGAGAGGAGTCCGGCTCCCTGGAGTCACTAGTCTCGCAGAGTATGGGGCTGGTGTTCGGCTCAATCGCCGTTAGGGTCGCAACCCCCGAGGTGGCGTCCAACCGCCCATCCTCGATCGGTGCAGTTGGCTCCGAATTAAGGGTCGGAGCTGACGTGGGTGCGGCCTCCAGGGCACTATTCGGCGGCAGAGCTAAATCATGCTCGTCATGACAGAGCGGCGCGCTCGGCAGTGGCTCGAATCCGTCGAAGATCAAGTCTCCACGGATGTCAGCCATGTAGTTTAAACTTCCAAATCTGAGCTGACGGCCAAGGGCGTAGCTTTTGATCTACTCCAGACGGCCAAGCGAATTGGCCCGCAGTGCGAAGCCGCCGAAGACAAAGATCTGTCCGGGGAGGAAGGTCTCACCCTGGACTGCATCGCTATTGATGATCGTAGGAGCCATCGAGCCTGACGGCGACAACACAGAGGAACTCTCAATGAAAGCACCAATGTCGGTGTTAAAACCGACGGATCTCGGGTAGGGGGTCCCGAACTGTGCGTCTAGGCCGGATGGTAACAGGAGGCAAGGGACACGAAGTTTTACCCAGGTTTGGGCCCTCTCGATGGAGGTAAAACCCTACGTCCTGCTTGATTAATATTGATGATATGGGTAGTACAAGAGTAGATCTACCACGAGATCGAGGAGGCTAAACCCTAGAAGCTAGCCTATGGTATGATTGTTGATGTGTACGTCGTCCTACGGACTAAAACCCTCCGGTTTATATAGACATCGGGTAGGGTTAGGGTTACATAGAGTTGGTTACAATGGTAGGAGATCTACATATCTGTATCGCCAAGCTTGCCTTCCACGCCAAGGAAAGTCCCTTCCGGACACGGGACGGAGTCTTCAATCTTGTATCTTCATAGTCCAGGAGTCCGGCTGAAGGTATAGGCCGGCCATCCGGACACCCCCTAATCCAGGACTCCCTCAGCTGGAGAGAAGAGAGATGGCGGAGGCAGGACGTGGTCGGGGAGGGACTACAACAAAGAGGGTCGAGGGAGTTCAGGAAATCAACAAGCATTGTGGGGGAGTGTCGGTGTCAAAACCGGCGGATCTCGGGTAGGGGGTCCCGAACTGTGCGTCTAAGGCGGATGGTAACAAGAGGCAGGGGACACGATGTTTTACCCAGGTTCGGGCCCTCTTGATGGAGGTAAAACCCTACGTCCTGCTTGATTTATTCTCGATGATATGAGTATTACAAGAGTTGATCTACCATGAGATCGGAGAGGCTAAACCCTAGAAGCTAGCCTATGGTATGATTGTATGTTGTCCTACGGACTAAAACCCTCCGGTTTATATAGACACCGGAGGGGGCTAGGGTTACACAAGGTCGGTTACAAAGGTGGAGATATACATATCTGTATTGCCTAGCTTGCCTTCCACGCCAAGTAGAGTCCCATCCAGACACGAGACGAAGTCTTCAATCTTGTATCTTCATAGTCCAACAATCTGGCCAAAGGATATAATCCGGATGTCCGGATACCCCCTAATCCAGGACTCCCTCAGTAGCCCCCGAACCAGGCTTCAATGACGATGAGTCCAGCGCGCAGTATTGTCTTCGGCATTGTAAGGCGGGTTCTTCTCCATCTTCCGAACGTTTGTAAAGCAGTGTCCGTCCCATAAATGTTTGGACCTCTTGGCTTCTGTGCCCAATAAGGGCTATCTCCCATGCGTCGAATGAATACGAGGCGCCAGGGTATTTTTACATTCACCCCCTAGCCAGATAAATAAATTGTCTATTAAAGGGATGGGGATCCTTAGATCCAATCCATACCATCCTCCCTCAGCGAGAATCCATCAGAGCGCGTTGCGGGAAGATCCATTCCAGCATGGCCGACCTCCGCAGCTCCTCCTCCTGCCCCCGTAGCCCTAAGCCCGGTGATTGGGAGAGGTGTTCAGTCCCGCACAGTCGATTAGTCGAACTGCAGACTAAGGGATTTCTCCCTCCGGCGTATATGGTGCCCCTTCGAGCCGGGCTTGCCACCTACAATGGCGGGGAGCAAGCGGAGAGCTTTCCCTGTCCCTCTATGGGGGAACGGGTTTGCCTTGTTCCTTATTTACTAAGGGGACTCGGATTTCCAATTCATCCATTCCTCCGCGGGCTCCTGGAGTTATACGGCCTCCAATTACACAATTTCACCCCTGCCTCCCTTCTACACATCGCCGACTATGTTGCTCTCTATGAGTTGTTCCTGGGATGCGAGGCTCACTTCGAGCTATGGAAAAGGCTATTTTGCGTCGTCCCTCGCACACAGAGGGGGTCACTTTATCAAGTGGGCGGAGCCGAAATATGGCGCATCGCCGATACCGGATACCTGTCCGGTACCCCGAAGAAGTCGTCCGAAGACTGGCCTTCAGAATGGTTTTATATGGAGGACGTTCCCCTTCCGGACCCTGTTCGGCGGAGCCTTCCTGAGTTCAACAATGCTCCTCTGAAGAAACGCCGAAGTTGGCGCCCACGGAGCCCCCAGGTGGAAGACAATGGAGAAGTCCTCTATCTGATGAACCGGATCAAAGCACTGGCTCGATCAGGATTGACAGTAATCGAAGTTATGTCGATTTGCATAATGCGGGGAGTGCAACCACTTCAATATCGTGGGCACCCCTTGTGGTGTTATAACGGGGCGGATGACCCCACCCACTGCGGATGTAAGGGTCCGGATAATGCTACCGCTTTAGCGAAAATTCTGTCTGAATTGTTCAAGGGTGAGGAAGAGGAGTTCACCCGCATCAAGCCACGGGATGGATTCTCCATGTACAATCCTCCAATGTGGGTAAGTTATATCTCCCTGCTCCCATTTTTCCCGCATTCTTTATCGTAAGTATTCACATTGCCACTTTGCGGCAAGAACTGCGAAAAGCCATAAAGGAGGTCAGCAGCCCTTCTCCACAACCAGAGGACCCTGACCGGGCCCTCGACTCTGGACTTGAAGAAGATTCGGTTATATTCGTGGAGCTGATAGACCGACAGTTCTATCAGTTAAGCTGCGACGATGCCATGGTGGCCATTACGGCCGACTATCCCGGACTGCTCCCTGCATCGCACGTAAGAAAAACCAAAAATCCCAACTCCAAAAACTAGGATCCCCTTTTAGACACTTCACCCACCATATAGACATGGCATTTTTACAGGGAAGGCACTCGGGACGCCCTGCCGAACCCGCAACAACTCGCCAACAAGAGGCACCGAGGCTGGGTAGGCCAAAAAGGAAGGCGGTCAGGATGGAGACGGCGGCGCAAAGGTATGACAAAAAACCCAGCTTCGTGGTTGTCGTCTCTCTTGAAATATAATAACGCCCATGTTTCTTTAACAGAAAAAATGCTCGCCGGAATATGTCCGGTGATGTTACTAATCACGCTTCCACCAGTCGGGCGCCAGGACCGGACATAGAGGCGGAAACCGATATGGGGCGGGCGTCGGATAATCCCCCTACAGAGGATGCGGATAGATTATCCGCTACAAACTCAGAAGTGAAAAGCGCCATGAATCATAGGCGCCGCCGGGCCGTACTCCATGACGCTTGTTTCTCACCAGAGGCATTTGATGCCTTTAATTCTGGAGAGGCGTACCTCCGAGCTGCTCAAGATGGTCTAGCTAGAGCCACAGATCAGTATGTAAAGGATGTATGGGTAAGTGAATCTGACGATTTATATGTATCAGTAGCCCCTGAGACTTGAAACAGTTAGCAGAACTGATTTAAGGATCATCTTTATTGTGCAGGTTCTTACAGAGAAGAATACTAGGCTGTCATAGGAGCTAGAGGAATGCAAGACCCAACTACGAGCTGCCGTGGCCGCATTGCAGGAACTGAAAAAGTCACCTGCTGGTAACATTTACTTTAAAGAATGATGGTTACCATATAATGTGCGGCATGGCTGCAGATCTAACAATAGATGTTGCAGATGAATCCGGAGAAAATCCGGAGGACCAGCATGTTATGCGACAGCTAGAGGCTGGCAAACGCGTGCTGACTGAGGTTAGGCGGGAGAAAAACAATCTCCAAAACGCCAATATTAAGCTGAGCGTGGAACTAAAAGACGTTCGGGCCAGCTTGCAGACTCCGAGAAGGAGAATAAGCGGCTTCGGCGCGACATTTTCAGTAAGTGCTTGAACGAATCCTTTTAAAGGAGTTCGGCGAAGAAGCCGACTAACAGCGTTATGTCTGTAGGTATGCTGATGGGTCGTCCCGCGGAAGAAATGCCTGGGTCTGCGGGTGATCTTCTACCCAAGCTCTCACATCTGCACGAACAAGTTCGATAGGTGATGCAAGGTGTTGCCCAGGCCTTGTGGCCATCCGTCTCTCTGCCAGAGGGCGTTGCAGAGCTTACGGAGAAGCTCAAGGGAGCACCGCGGCGCTTCCGATTATGGAAGATATCGGCCTGCCGACAGAGTGCCAGAGAAGCCTGGGCCATGGTGAAGACGCGGTATACCAAGGCAGACCCAAATCACATGGCTGAGGTCGGACCTGTGGGTCCCGACAGAAAAGAGATCCCCGTTAGCTTAGTTTATGGGCAAGTAGAATTAGCCGCAAAGTATTCTCAACAGGATTGTAAGCTAGACCGCCTGTTGGATGGTATAGAAGAGGAATTTATTCAGTCTGCATGACTATGTAATTAAAGTGACATGTATAATGCCTTCTAGCCGGATTGTAGATCATTTGTCTTGGCGGACCTTTTCGCTTCAACCTCGGGACCCGATAGTCCGGAGTGTATCCGAATGCCTGCTCAGTTATATAAGAACCGGGGTATGCGTGGAGACGAGGCGTAGGGGTCATTAGTGCTTGAACAGACAAGTGCCCAACTAGTTACGTTATATTACATGGGTAGTAAGAAACATCTTCCAGGGAGAATAGTTCCGTTAAGGGTTCCTTTCCCTGGGTAAGCATGCCCTAAAGTGCATGTCCGGACTGCGATAGGAAACGCAGGAAAAACATCTGGGGGCAGATACGGACAATAAATAGAAATCATCTTTTGTTCACCGACCGAATATTCCCTTAAGAACACTAGCTTTCGGCTTCACCCAGTCTGAGGTACACATCCGGCTGACCCGGTAGTAACAATCGCAGAGGTGCTCCCCTTATGCCCTAGCCAAATTAACGGGAACGTAGGGCATAAATACAAGAGCCAGGCAACCCAGCTTGGCCAAAACTTAAGTCATATCGATGCATATAATGGCGAAAAAAGGGACATGCAGAAGCATGACACATGTGCGGGGCCTGAGGCCCAGATAAATAATTAAGCTTCTGTGAAAGAAGCCCCCAGGTATGATGAGCGCAGCTAGCGCATCTATAATGTGCAAGCGAGGCACAAGTTGGCCCTTGAAGGCCTAGAGAAAGAATAAAAGAAAGGAAGAAAGAAAAACAAGACAGATAATGTATACACAAAAATGGACAAAGGGAGGGGACGAACATAGAGTCCGGTGCTAGGCGTAGAATCTTCGGAGCCTGGCCGCGCTCCATGGGTTCGGCTTGAGTCGACGAGTCGATGCATCCCGCAGTCGATACGCTCCACCGGTCAGAACTTGGTCAATAATGAAGGGGCCTTCCCATTTGGGCTCGAGCTTGTTCTTTTTCTTATCCGGCAGGCGTAGAACTAGTTCGCCAACGTTATAAGTTTTGGCCTGTACTTCTCTGCTTTGGTATCTGCGAGCCTGTTGCTGATAAAATGCGGAACGGGCTTTGGCTACATCGCGCTCCTCCTCCAGGGTGTCCAGACTGTCCTGCCGATCGAGCTCGGCTTCTCTTTCTTCGTACATGCGCACTCGAGGTGAGTCATGAATTATGTCACAGGGCAAGACTGCCTCTGCGCCATACACCATAAAGAAGGGTGTATATCCGGTACTACGATTCGGCGTGGTTTGCAGCCCCCAGAGTACGGAGTCGAGCTCCTCTACCCAGTGCGTGTTAGACTCCGTTAAGGAAGGCACTACTCTGGGTTTAATGCCGCTCATTATAAGACCGTTTGCTTGCTCGACTTGACCGTTGGTTTGTGGGTGATAGACTGAAGCATAATCGAGCTTGATGCCCATTTTGCTGCACCAGAGTTTTACCTCATCGGCTGTGAAGTTTGTGCCGTTGTCCGTGATGATGCTGTGGGGGACGCCATAACGGTGTACGACCCCAGATATGAAGTCTATCACTGGTCCGGATTCGGCTGTTTTAACAGGTTTGGCCTCTATCCATTTGGTGAATTTATCCACCATGACCAATAAGTATTTTTTCTTGTGGGTTCTCCCTTTAAGGGGTCCAATCATGTCAAGCCCCCAGACCGTGAAGGGCCACGTAATGGGGATTGTTCGGAGGATGGTGGGTGGCATGTGGCTTTGATTTGCAAAGAGCCGGCAACCGACGCAACGTTGGACCAAGTCCTATGCATCTGCCCGGGCCATTGGCCAATAGAATCCTGTACGGAAGGCCTTGCTTACAAGAGCCCGGGCTGCGGCATGGTGACCGCCAAGTCCGGCGTGGATTTCTGCCAAAAGGTTCCGCCCTTCCTCTTTGGAGATGCACCTTTGAAGGACTCCGGTAGTGCTTTTTTATACAATTCTCCCTCATGGACCCTGTAGGACTTAGATCGCCGCACTATGCAGCGTGCCTCATTTTGGTCCTCCGGAAGTTCCTGCCTAGTTAGGTAGGCCAGGAATGGTTTTGTCCACGGGGCGATAATGGCCATTATTACGTGGGCTGAAGGTGTCATTTCGGTGGCGGAGCCTCCGATTGTGTCAGAGTATTCGGTATCGGGCATTTTGGCCGGGTCCGGACTATTGTTACCGGTGTCCCCTTCCCATACTACGGATGGCTTGAACAGCCTTTCCAGAAATATGTTGGGGGGACCGCATCGCGTTTTGCGCTGATGCGGGCGAGGATATCCGCCGCTTGATTGTTTTCCCGAGCCACATGGTGAAATTCGAGTCCTTTGAACCGAGCTGACATTTTTAGGACGGCGTTTCGGTAGGTCGCCATTTTCGGATCCTTGGCGTCAAAGTCTCCATTTATTTGGGATATTGCAAGGTTTGAATCCTCACGCACCTCCAGGCGTTGAATGCCCATGGAGACTGCCATCCGAAGACCATGCAACAGAGCTTCGTATTCGGCTGCGTTGTTGGAGTCTGTATACAATATTTGCAGTACGTACTGAACGGTATCTCCGGTTGGGGACGTCAGGACGACGCCAGCCCCTAGACCAGCCAGCATTTTAGAACCGTTGAAGTGCATGATCCAATTGGAGTATACGCCGTACTCTTTAGGGAGTTCGGCCTCCGTCCATTCAGCGACAAAGTCGGCCAATACTTGCGAATTAATGGCCCGTCGAGGTTTGTATGTTATGTCGAACGGTAGGAGCTCAATGGCCCATTTAGCAATCCGGCTCGTAGCATCGCATTTGTTTATAATATCATTAAGTGGCACTTTCGAGGCTACTGTAATCGAAGACTCTTGAAAGTAGTGTCGCAGCTTCCGAGATGCCATGAATAGCGCATAGGCTACTTTTGATAATGTGGGTACCGTGATTTGCATGGAGTGAGGACAGTGGATACATAGTATGTCGGCTTTTGAAGAGGGAATTTATGTCCGGCAGCTTCTCGTTCGACGATGAGCACTGCGCTTACAACTTGATGAGTTGCCGCAATGTACAACAGCATTGGTTCGCCGATGTTTGGCGCGGCCAGGATTGGGTTGGTTGACAAAATGGCCTTTATTTCTTCCAATCCGGCTGTGGCAGCGTCCGTCCACTCAAAGTGTTCGGTGCGCCGAAGGAGGCGATAAAGGGGTAAAGCCTTTTCTCCTAAGCGGGAGATAAAGCGGCTTAGAGCCGCCACGCATCCAGTTAACTTCTGGATTTGTTTGAGGTCTGTTGGGGTAGCCAACTGTGATAAAACCTTGGATTTTGGCCGGATTAGCTTCAATACCTCTACTGGAGACAATGAAACCCAGGAGCTTTCCGGCTGGTACGCCGAAAACGCATTTTTCCAGATTGAGCTTAATGTCGTATGTTCGGAGGTTGTCGAATGTGAGCCTCAAGTCATCTATCAAAGAGTCGACGTGTTTGGTTTTGACGACCACATCGTCTACATATGCCTCTACTGTTTTGCCGATTTGTTTCTCTAGACATGTCTGAATCATGCGCTGATATGCTGCGCCAACGTTTTTGAGCCCAAAAGGCATTGTGTTGAAACAGAAGGGACCGTATAGTGTGATGAATGTCGTTGCGGCTTGGTCGGACTCCGCCATCTTGATTTGGTGGTAACCAGAGTATGCGTCGAGGAAACACAATGACTCGTGTCCTGCGGTAGCATCGATAATTTGGTCGATGCGGGGGAGGGGGAAGGGATCCTTTGGGCAAGCTTTATTGAGGTCCTTGAAATCGACACGAAGGCGCCAGGATTTATCCTTCTTTGGTACCATCACCAGGTTTGCTAGCCAGTCTGGGTGTTTTATATCTATGATGAATCCGGCCTCCAATAACTTGGCTAGTTCTTCTCCCATGGCCTGTCTCTTAGGTTCGAAGAAACGCCGAAGAGCTTGCTTGACCGTCTTGAATCCCTTTATGATATTGAGGCTATGCTCGGCCAGCCTGCGTGGGATTCCTGGCATGTCTGAGGGGTGCCAGGCGAATGTGTCCCAATTCTCGCGTAGGAACTCTCGTAGTGCGGCGTCCACGGCGGGGTTTAACTATGCCCCGATGGAGGCTGTTTTTGCAGGGTCCGTTGGGTGGACTTGGAATTTGACTATTTCATCCGCTGGTTTAAAAGATGTGGACTTGGATCTCTTGTCGAGTATCACGTCGTCCCTGTCCACTGTGGAGTGTAGCGTGGTTAATTCCTCGGCCGAGAGGGCTTCAGATAATGCCTCGAGGGCCAGTGAGGCTGTTTTGTTTTTGGCGCGGAGCGCTGTGTCCGGATCACTGGCGAGAGTGATGATTCCGTTGGGCCCGGGCATTTTGAGCTTCATGTACCCGTAATGGGGTACGGCTTGGAAGATTGTGAATGCCTCCCATCCTAAAAGAGCGTGATAACCACTGCTGAACGGGGCCACTTGGAATGTAATTTCTTTGGACCTATAATTATCCGGCATGCCGAATACCACATCTAGTGTGATTTTCCCACCACAGCGTGCTTCCCGACCGGGGATGATTCCTCTAAATGTTGTGCTACTTTGCTCAATGCAGTTCTAGTCTATTTCCATCTTTTGAAGAGTTTCCTCATAGATGAGGTTTAATTCACTGCCGCCGTCCATGAGTACTTTGGTGAGTCGAAAGCCGTCCACGATTGGGCTGAGGACCAGTGCAGCTGGTGCTCGGGCTGTTCGGAATTTAGGTTCATCACTGGCATTGAAGGTGATAGCCGTGTCACTCCATGGATTTATTGCTGCCACATGGCAGATTTCGGCAATGCTGCGAAGTGTTCGCTTGCGCCTATTATTTGATGCGAAGGTCTCAAAGACTGTTAATACCGGATTGCTATCCGTGGGATGGTGCTCTGCGGCATCTGGGATGAGGAGATCCTCACCGCTTTTAGCCACCTGCCGGAGTATCCAACATGCTCTAAGGCTATGTGTTGGTATGGCACCCTCTGTACTGTGAATTTTACAGGGTCCATTGAGCCATCTCTCCAGTACGGTTCCATGCCCTATAGAGGGTATTTGCTTTTTGGTAGTGCACCCTTTTATTTTGGACTGGGTCCGTATTTAGGGCCGGATTATCCCAAAAGTTTGTTTCGGTTTTCCACGCACTTTCCATCGCACAGTACTTTCGTACTATGGACGCCAAGTCAATGAAGCGTGTTATCTCACGGCGATTTATGGCGTTAAGGATTCCCTTGTCCGTGCAATTATTGTAGAAAAATAAGATTGCGTCTTCCTCGCGACAGTCCTTAACCTTGTTCATCGCAAGGAGGAATCTGGCCCAATAGTGATGTACTGTTTCCTAGGGCTCTTGCCTGATGTGGGAAAGATCGCTTATGTTTGGGTGGGTGGGTGGAATTGAATCCGAACCTTACCCGATTTGGGATCCAGGGGCCGAGGAATTTCCAATTTTGGAAATTCTGGTTTCGGGGTGTTGCCCGATAATCCTGGCCCGCTGCCTGACTCTAAGTTCAGGGATTGGATGCTGTCCTCCCGCGAACGGGTATCCGGCTCAGAGAGCTCAGGAATCCGGACATAGTTGGTCCTCAATATGGAGGAGAGGTCGCCGCATTGTTCCTCCACCACTGCAATATGATGGGTGACCGGCGGAGAGTTGATCTCCCTTTGATCGGGTTTAAACCCAATCCGATCATAGTCCATAGCGACTCCCAGGGCGGTGATGCGATCCAAGAGCTTGTTTAGGGAGGTGAGATCCATTTGATCCATCTGTTCGGCGAGTGCCGATTTGACGTGGAGGCTATTTTTGATGACCCGAGAAGTCATCGTTGGCGCGGCGGCCGAACAGGTGGTCATGATGAAACCGCCTAGCTGGAGAGTTTGGCCGACAGCCAAAGCTCCCCCAACAGTAGTACCGTCTTTAAAGACGAGACGAGACATCCTTCCTTCTGGCGACAGCACAGTGGAACTCTCAATGAAAGCACCAATGTCGATGTCAAAACCGGCGGATCTCGGGTAGGGGGTCCCGAACTGTGCGTCTAAGGCAGATGGTAACAGGAGGCAGGGGACACGATGTTTTACCCAGGTTCGGGCCCTCTTGATGGAGGTAAAACCCTACGTCCTGCTTGATTTATTCTTGATGATATGAGTATTACAAGAGTTGATCTACCATGAGATCGGAGAGGCTAAACCCTAGAAGCTAGCCTATGGTATGATTGTATGTTGTCCTATGGACTAAAACCCTCCGGTTTATATAGACATCGGAGGGGGCTAGGGTTACATAAGGTCGGTTACAAAGGAGGAGATATACATATCCGTATTGCCTAGCTTGCCTTCCACGCCAAGTAGAGTCCCATCCGGACATGAGACGAAGTCTTCAATCTTGTATCTTCATAGTCCAACAGTCCGGCCAAAGGATATAATCCAGATGTCCGGATACCCCCTAATCTAGGACTCCCTCAGGGAGCGAGCAGATTCCTACCCCTCAGCAATTCTACCCCTTTGGTTTCCAGCCGCCGCCGTGGGGATTCCCCGGCAATTTCAGGGGCCCTTCCCTACAACTCCTGGTCAGTGGCAAGGGCCTATGCCTCCATGACTGCAACAGTAAGGGTTCAACTATGGGGAGGCATGGGTGAATGGCCCTCCTAAGGGTACGAATCCTGACATGATGAATCCTCAGCATCAACAGTTTTGCGTCTGCACCTAGGAATTCCTCGCTGAACCAGCAGGGACAGAAGAACCAACCAAAAGCCTCTTCGTCCAAGGGGAGACAAAAGCTGCCGCAGGGGAAAAACCCCAAATCCACGAGTGCCCCGGTGAGTGATCTGAATTCATACTCACCTGGGATTTGTTTCGATATGTGGATGTGGACCCTTCAAAATGCTATGGAAACAAATTGGAAAAAGCTCCAAGGCTCTTCATTTTTTGTTAAGTGATCCAAGATCACATTGAGTCCATAGGAAAGCAAATACTATTAAAAGGGGATGAGGTTTTGATCATGACTTAGTTGCTCAAAGTGCTTGAAGATATTGCTCCAAAAACCCTCAACCACTTTCCCACAATCCATATGTCAAAACCCTAAATATCAAACTCAGTTCCACCGATACACCTACTCTCAGACCCACCAAGTTCAACCTAGACAAAGCCACGGCCAAACCCTAGAAACTCAGTAGAACCGAGATGACATCCGGTCCCACCAAACTGTAGTGACCAAGTTTCTGTGACCCATCGATTCCATTTTGGAATTACTGAGATGTTTCGATCAGAACTACCAAAACAAGGTTTTGCATAGGTCATCGTGAATCAGTCTGTCTGAGTGGATCCGTTCGGTCTCACCGAGATCCCTAATGTTTGAATCTTTTACACATGTCGGTCTCACCGAGATTTTACTTTGGTGTCACCGAGATGTGCCAAAAGGTTGTAAAGGTTGGATCTTTTATGAAGGCTATATATATCCCCACCCCCACTTACTCTCTAAGAGAGCCATCAGAATAAAACTACACTTTCATCATTCATTTTCTGAGAGAGAACCACCTACTCATGTGTTGATATCAAGGCATTCCAGTCCAATCATTTGAACCTTGATTTCTAGCCTCCCCAAGTTGCTTTCCACTCCAATCCTTCTCCTACCAAAGCCAAATATGTGAGAGAGTGATTGAGTGTTGAGGAGACTATCTTTTGAAGCACAAGAGCAAGGAGTTCAACATCAACACACCATTTGTTACCTTTTGGAGAGTGGTGTCTCCTAAATTGGTTAGGTGTCACTTGGGAGCCTCCAAGATCATGTGGAGTTGAACCAAGGAGTATGTAAGGGCAGGAAGATCGCCTACTTCATGAAGATCTACCCGAGTGAGGCTAGTCCTTCGTGGGCGTAAGCCATAGTGGAATAGGCAATGTTGCATCTCTATGGACCCTTTGTGGGCGGAGTCCTCTGTGTACTCATGTAGCCATTACCCTCCATGGGTTGAAGACTCCTTCAACATGGATGTATGATATCACGACCTATCAGAAACACGCCAAAATCACCGCATCTGCATTGCCTTTGATCTTCCCATCTCTACCCTCTTTACTTTCCGCACACTTGCATGTATACTATTTTCGCTGCCCTATTTCTAGATACCCATGTGTAGAAAATATTGGTTGCAACTTAACTAGTGCCGAAATCTGCCTAAACTTCAAGAAAACTAAAAACCGCACCTTTGTTTTGTTAAGTGTCGA